>NW_027492611.1:0-486893 GCF_021521415.1 Bidens hawaiensis | reverse complement strand
TAAACGCAAACAACATCTTTGACTCTCGTTGTTGTTGTGAAAGAGAGAGATATGTGTAATATGTATGATAATATTTGGTGTGTATGTGTACCTGCTGTTATGATTGAACTGGTAACGAGTTATACGGTGAGATTAGTATTGATTACTGCGTACGGGATGAGTACGGCAGAATGACATAAAAAGAGTAACTCCAATGATGGAGATTGATATGATTCAGTTGATTGCTAAAAGATGGCAGATGATGATACCGAATGTCGTATCATAGATCACTGCTAGTGTTGATGCAAATGTGATCGCAAGATTGTAGATCGAGCAATCACATGAATATGAATATTTCAATTCTTGGTGGTATTACTAAAAGTGATAATGTTCCACCGAATACTATTATGACTACAAGTATTAGTTATAAACTAAACATGAATAGTAGTCGTAATGAATTAGATCCGGTATGAAGGATATGTCTGTTGATTGTGTTAAGGAAATTATTAATAGTTTACTGATGGTAAAGGGAGGAATAGATTAGTGAGTGGATAGAAAAGATCGAAATGGTTAAGGATATTGGTATGAGTCTAGAGCATTGTGTAGTTAAATATGCTACAGATATGTTGGTAGATTATGTTGTATCGTGATGGAACACGATGGTACAAAATTATAGTTAGAAAATTGTTACTCAGATGTTATGGTCGGAATTTAAAATTCTTGGGCTAGAACACTTTTATTCGAGTAATTAAGTTCAGAAATCGGAAACTGAGCTATGAAAGGTAGAAATGTTGTGTGCTGATCACTTGGAACACGCTAATCGTTTGAAGGAATTGTCATGTCTGGTAACATGGCTAATTACTCCTGAAACTAAGCGAAGTGAGCGCAATATTGGGGACTAACTCCATCGATAAAGAGTATAGTCAATCCTGTAAAATATACAACCTTTGAAAGGGTTGTGTCAAAAGCCAGCATTGATATATTTTACTCTATGGGTAGTGGACTGGAAGGACGTTAGGTGAGACGTCGAGTAATAAAGAAGAGAAATGATAAAGGTATAGTGCAAGATAGGCTTTGAATAAGTAGGTATGTCCTACAACCCAGAATTATACTAAGACTAGTTCTGGTGTGAAAACATGAACCACATGAAGGGTCCTTCCCTAACTGTGGAAAATATGGTTATCGGCAGGAAGAAGAATGTCGAGTGATAGTAGGCCACGGGTGTGGTAAAGATGGACGTAATGCCCCATTTGTAGAACCAATTGAAGCCATGTGAACCGACAACCCCAACCCATTCGTGTACAACCACTCCGAACCCAACAACTTCAATAACAATCCATCCAAAGAAATCAAATTATGCCAAACAGTTGTACTTGTTAGGAATGTGGCAGTACAGAACGTTTCAAGAGAAATTGCCCAAAGTTGAACCAAGGTGTTGTTGGAAGATGAACCTCATGACAAGCATCAACCTCTGATCAAGCAAAGAGCCGTGCTTTTGGGAGTAATTCAAATAAAGCAAGTCATGATCTAAAAGTGGTATTAAGTACGTTGTAGTTTTAAATCAATAGACTTCAGCGATATTTTTACGGTCGTCGATAGAAGTTAGCTCCTGTTAACCTCCTATCATTTGGAAAGATACCGATTAGTGAAGCTATAGAACCCTATACTGTAGAATCGCTAACGGTAAACCCCTAATGGTTAACTAAATTGTTCGGAATTGTCTTATTATTCTGAACGATTAACCTTTCCTTATTGACCTACGACCAGTAAAGTTAAGAAGTTTGACGTAATAGTTAACATGGACTGGCTAACTCGACATGAAGCTGATTAGAAGCTCTCCTTCGGACGATGAAGCGATTAGATACAGAGAAAAGTGTACGGTATTATGTTACCACTCTAATCTCATTTGGAGATGTTATAGTATTTACGACAAGAGGACGTGGTGTATTTAACAAACGCGTTTGCCAAAGTATTTAAAAGAAAACATACAGAAGATATCCCGGTGGTACGCGAATTTCCACAAGTTTCCCCAGAAGAACTTCCTGGATTACCACCAACCCGACATGTCAAATTCGGAATCAATTTAATACCTCAAGCTGGCCCTGTTGCTAAAGCATCTTACCGACTTACACCAACTGAAATGCAAGAATTATTGGATAAGGTTTTATACGACCTAGTTAGTCACCATGGGGTGCACCAGTGTTATTTGGGAAATGAAGGACGGAAGTGTTAGGATATGTATTGATTAGGGAGAATTGAATAAAGTGACGATCAAGAGTAGGTACTCACTTCTTCGAAGTGAATGATCTGTTTAATCAACTTCAAGGGGCGATTTATTTTTAGAAAATTGATCTTAGATATAGTTATCACCAAATGAGAAATCCAAGAGGAGGACGTTGCAACAACAGTGTTTCGGACTCGCTACGGCCATTATGAATTTTTAGTTATGCCTTTCGGGCTAACAAATGCGCCGGCAGCATTCATGGAACTCATGAACCGAGTCGGTAAACTTTATTTTGACAAACTTGTCATAACATTCATTGATGATATTTTGATATATTCGCAACGTAAAAAGGAGCACGAACGACGGTTAAGGAAAATTGTGGAAGGGTTAAAGCAAGAGGAGTTGTACGCGAAGTTTTCGAAATGTGATTTTGAATAAAGAAGGCATAATCCCTTGGTCATGTTGTAGAACAACAAGGATTTCACATAGATCCAAATAAGATAGAAACCATTAAAATTGTGCCAAGCGCCGATTTTAAGTCTCCCCGATGGAGACGATGGTTTTGTCGCGTATTGTGACGCATCGCATAGAGGGTTAGGATGCGTGTTAATGCTGAATAATAAGGTTATAGACTATGCTTCCCGACAGTTAAAAATACACGAGAAAAATTACACTACTCATGACTTAGAACTGGGAGCGGTTATCTACGCACTTAAAATGTGGAGACATTGTCTCTACGATACGAAGTGCACCATCTTCACCGATCATAAAAGTTTGCAGCACATATTTGATCAGAAGAACTGAATATGAGGCAACGAAGATGGGTCGAGTTGTTAAGCGATTATGACTGTGACATCCGTTATCACCCTGGCAAGGCTAACGTCGTAGCCGATGCCTTGAGTAAGAAAGATCGGGTTAAGCCATTGCGAGTGCGAGTGCTGGGGATGATAGTCCAGTCGAACCTTCGAACCTGATTCGAGTCGCTCAACGTGAGGCGTTGAAAGAGGAACAATTGGAAAAGAAGGAATCTTACGGCAATGAGGAGAATTTCGAACAGCGCGTGGACTAAATTCTCTACTTCAAAAATCGGGTTAGATCCCGACCCTCTATGACCTTCGTGAATTAATCATTGACGAAGCGCATAGATCGAAATAATCCATACATCCGGGATCGGATTTGACTATTGATGATACGGACATCTGAAAGGATTTTTACTAATGGTCGAGTTTGGAGAAAGATATGGTTACGTGTGTTGGTGAATATTAAGTTATGCAAGAGATAAGGCTGCACACCGAAAACCCTAGGGAACGCCACAACGACAGAAAATTCGCCAATGATAGTGGGAATAAATTACAATGAATTCTTGCCCAAATTCCTGATGGTGAAATGGTATCTCGTCGTGGAGTGCCATTTTCAATTATCTCAGATCAAAATAGTCATCCTACTTCCATTATTGGAAGGCGGGGAAGGAAGCATCGAGAGCTTGAAGCTTTTTATGGGTGAAGTAATTATCACCAATTTATTAAATTGAAAATGGGCGTCAATCAAGCCATAAGATTTGAATTGATTTGAGAAACAACCAATCGGATTTATAATATTTAAGACAAGTTGAAAGCAGCGCGTGATTGGCAAAGGGTTTATGCCAATGTTCAAAGGAAACCATTGTACCAGAATAGAGGTGACAAGACATTTTAAGGCATCACCTTAGAGAAAGGTGATATGAGGTTTGGCAAAACCGAAAATAGCTTCTTAATAAACTGGACCCCATGAGAACTATCTCCATGGTTGGTCATTTAGTTTATTGATTAAAGTACTCTAGGGGCTAAGTACTATACAGGATATTTTGCCATGTATACGGATTGAAAAGTGCCTAAGCGATGAGGCAACGAAAGTACTAGTAATAGAGGTACTCATAGAAGACATGCTTGATATCATAACTAATTCCGTAGAGACAGTAGACGGGAAAACTAAACAATTTGGACATACCAAGCTTTATTAATTAAGATTAAGTGGAATTCACAGCGAGGACCAGATTATACTTGGTAACGCGAGGGTGAATTCTGAACAAAAAACCCCCCACCTTTCTCTCGAAAGGAGATAGTGGGCGTGTAAAATTTCGAGGACGAAATTTCTTAACGGGGGGAGAATGTAACGATTCCGACGAAACCAGTTATACCCTAACCGGTAGACGTTAGTTACGTCATATGTAATGTCGGGTACATGAGTTACCATAGTAACTATACGAGAATACAGGGTTCGCTGTATTGATTGTGCGTGAATAAATAATTCATCGTATTGAATATGCGATTAATCGATTGATAGTTATTGAAACCCGAACGAATCGAGGTTCAATTATAGACGAGATATATGATATTTAGTGATTTTACGAAGTATTAATGCTTCGGGATAAGTAAAGTACGGCACAGAAAAAGAATTTCGATTTAATGGTACGACGGTACATTAAACGAAACCTTTAATACCGAACCGAGCAAGAGACAATCGATCAAGCCGAAAAAGATGCGCGATAATTAATAATATGATGTTTTGAGTTAATAAATGTCATGGTTTAAGTTTTTAAAGTTTTTAAATCGGTTTTATATAAATTTCATTTTTAGCCGAAAAACAACCGTTTTGGCCTCGTTTTAAGCCGAATTAAACGTTTAACCGAGAAACGAACTGAACCAGATTATCCAAAACATTATCCGGATTGCGGATATCCAAATGAGTGGCCAAAAATGAACTTGTGGGTCCCACCCCACCTTCCTTTAGTGCCGATCGGAACCAAGGGTTCCTTTACTCTTATCATTTTCTTTTTTCTCAACAAACACTCATCAATCTTCATCTCCTCTCCACAATATCAACTAAAAAACCGAGATTTTAGCAAGAAAACCGAGGTAAAAAGTCGAGTTATTTACGTTTCCATCTTCGTTTCTTGAGTTTATTTGCAAGAAAATGAGGTTTCAAAGATGAAAACCGATTCTTGCATGATCAAGTGATGTATACGGGTTATACAAGGGATCTTGGTCCAAGAAAGGAGTTAAACGAACCAAAAACGAATTTTTTACGGTTTAAATCTTTGTTTTTGAATCATAACCGAAACCATGAAGAAATGGCTTGATCGTGAGTGTAACTTGATTGGTATTGTGGTATGTTGTTTGTAGGCTCTGTGTTTAGTGGTAGATAAGGCGGAAAGACGAGTTTGTAGCTTGTAGTGGCGGAAAACGAAAGGTATATTCGGTTTATGTCGGTGTATGTGTTTTTGGACAGATTGTTGGTCGTTTAGAGTTAGGTCATGAAATTTTACAGGGATGTTCTACACGTGAAAATAAGAGTTCTGTGAATTTTTGGTAATTTTTGGATAAAGGATGAATATTTGGTGAATTTAATGCTCGGTTTTGGCCAAAAATGGTGAAAAATAGTTAAATATCATGAAAAATTCTGGAAAATTGCAGATAAGCTTTTTATATCATGTATAAGTCACACACAAAATTTGAGGTCATTTGGATAAGTCTAAGTAGGCTTTTCGGTTTAAACGAGTTCTAGGGATTCTAGCTCGGTTTTAGTGAAAATGGCATGTAATAGAAGATTTTGGTTCTGGAAAAATTACAGGGGACTATGTGGATGGCAGGGGACATCCAGGAAAAATTTGGGATTTTTCTAAGATCGTTTGCTATTTACGACATATTTAGTGTTTAAATGGTGTTTAAAAATAGATAAATAATTTTTAAATATAGAAATTAATTCTGGAAATATTTTTGTAAATTTCCCCACGGTCAAAATGTTATTTGTACAAAATTTCAAGATCCGAGGTTAAACGGGTAATTATTTGTGCTAATTATCAAACTTTTAAATTTAAAACGCGTAAACCGGTGAAGTTCGTTTAAGCGAGCTGACTGGTGTATAAAAACCCTAAAAATAGACTATTTTCATATAATTGAGTTAAACAAGTAAAAATGAATCATCCGAAAATAATTCGGATGATTTGGGTATTTTTAACCGATTTAACAGTTTCCGGTACGCCAAAGACGGAAACGGGTCCCGCGGTCAATCGGGGCGTCTAAACCGAGTACTAATTTCACCATTTTAATTAAATTATCAGTCAACAACTATTTTCGGGTCGTGTGTGACCAAACTCATTTTCAAACATAAAATTGGATAACCGTGCTAGGCACGCAAAACGGGGAAAACAAGCTATTAGAAGATTTGACTGTTGAACTCTAAACGACATCACAATCTGAGTCCGGAAAAGTGTTTCTGGGTTAACCTTGCCCCCAGAACGGGTACAGTGCTGGGTTAACAGTGTCCCCAGATGTACCGGTTAACCTGGTTAAAGTTATATTAATAATGAGTGTATAGTAACGATCGTAGGGATCATATTACAGATTGAACGTGTTAACTGATAATGATTGTTGCTACCTGCTTGCATGTGCTAAGGTGAGTTTCACGAGCCCCTTTTTCTGAATTGTTTCAAATGTTTTCCCGGGGCGGAAGCATGTTACTACTGAAATATTTAAGTACATACTGAACGCATGGATTGCGTGGATTTTACTGAACGCATGGATTTACGTGGATTTATATATATTGTTTATTGTACGGGAATTGTACGGAAATGTACTAAGATGGTAATTGTCTGAGTTGTTAATATTGTAAGGTCCCGCAACAGTGTTCTGGGTTAACAGTGTCCCAGAGATTATTGGAAGTGTTCTGGGTTAACAGTGTCCCCAGAGATTATTGAAAGTGTTCTGGGTTAACAGTGTCCCCAGAGGTTATTGGAAGTGTTCTGGGTTAACAGAGGTTTCACTTGTGGGCTCAGCATAATTACATCGATAATATTATATTTTGATATTGATATATCATGGTTTACAAAAATTGTGAAACTCACCAACTATTCGTAGTTGACCCGTTTTCTCACATGCTTTTCAGGTACAATTAAGATGAAGTGATTGCTTACGTGCTAAGTGCTTGATGTGTGTGTAAGATTTGCGTGCAGGATATTAGGATACATTATAACAAATAGAATTATGTATCGTATTGTATGATGTGTGTATCACCTAGACGGTAATGAAATACAAGATAATGTAATTTGAAGCATATTAATGTATTCAGTTTTCTTTATAAACAATGTGGTTGATATCAGAGGTGTCTGTTGCATCCCGTTTACGTTTCCGCTGCGGTTACGGGGTGTTACAGAACTTGGTATCAGAGCCATTGGTTATAAAAGAATTAGGATGTCTTTAAAAGATACCTAAAATATAACCAGTAGCTCAAGTATAATAGGATCTGAATATCAACTAATAATATATAGTGACGAGAGCTGGATGAACTTGGATGGACAAGTGAGTTATTACGGTCCGGAACATAATAACAGACTTGTCCGCACGAGGAATTCAGGGGAAGTCACGGGGTACATTAATAGGTAAAAATGGCAACATATGTGTAAAGTATATAATATTATTTATGTGTGCTAATGTGTATATATATATACGTGCATATCTTGTGGGTACATGTATTGAGAAATGGGACCCGGATAAGGAACCGGGGGATGAAATAATAAAAGTACCGAGGATGCTGAAATTTCTAAGAGCATCGGTTGATGATGAGTCTGACTTATCGGGTCATAGTTATGATAGTACCAAGTTAGATCTCCCGTTTGACATTAAGCAGATATATCTAGTAACCGTCACTCCCAACCAAAATTGATAAGTTCCTTACCCTACTTACACCGGTACCGTATATCCTAATAACCCCCTATGTTCACCCGAACCACCGACCCTCACGTGCGGACGAACCTGTACCTAAACCCGTTCTTATTCCAAAAAAAAAAAAAAAAAAATTGATAATAAATGAGCAGATAAAGATATATATTTATATATATATGTATTTCTCACTCTCAAGCATATTAAACATTGATCTTTGTTGAGAAAATCTCTATGTCAGTTGGTGACAAGGGTTATGAAACGTATTTAAAAGTTAACCGACGTCGAGTTAAGTCCATATGTTATTATACTTGTGGGACATATATACTAGATACTGGTATGTGTAATATGTATGATAATATTTGGTGTGTATGTGTACCTGCTGTTATGATTGAACTGGTAACGAGTTATACGGTGAGATTAGTATTGATTACTGCGTACGGGATGAGTACGGCAGAATGACATAAAAAGAGTAACTCCAATGATGGAGATTGATATGATTCAGTTGATTGCTCAAAGATGGCAGATGATGATACCGAATGTCGTATCATAGATCACTGCTAGTGTTGATGCAAATGTGATCGCAAGATTGTAGATCGAGTAATCACATGAATATGAATATTTCAATTCTTGGTGGTATTACTAAAAGTGATAATGTTCCACCGAATACTATTATGACTACAAGTATTAGTTATAAACTAAACATGAATAGTAGTCGTAATGAATTAGATCCGGTATGAAGGATATGTCTGTTGATTGTGTTAAGGAAATTATTAATAGTTTACTGATGGTAAAGGGAGGAATAGATTAGTGAGTGGATAGAAAAGATCGAAATGGTTAAGGATATTGGTATGAGTCTAGAGCATTGTGTAGTTAAATATGCTACAGATATGTTGGTAGATTATGTTGTATCGTGATGGAACACGATGGTACAAAATTATAGTTAGAAAATTGTTACTCAGATGTTATGGTCGGAATTTAAAATTCTTGGGCTAGAACACTTTTATTCGAGTAATTAAGTTCAGAAATCGGAAACTGAGCTATGAAAGGTAGAAATGTTGTGTGCTGATCACTTGGAACACGCTAATCGTTTGAAGGAATTGTCATGTCTGGTAACATGGCTAATTACTCCTGAAACTAAGCGAAGTGAGCGCAATATTGGGGACTAACTCCATCGATAAAGAGTATAGTCAATCCTGTAAAATATACACCTTGAAAGGGTTGTGTCGCAAGCCAGCATTGATATATTTTACTCTACGGGTAGTGGACTGGAAGGACGTTAGGTGAGACGTCGAGTAATAAAGAAGAGAAATGATAAAGGTATAGTGCAAGATAGGCTTTGAATAAGTAGGTATGTCCTACAACCCAGAATTATACTAAGACTAGTTCTGGTGTGAAAACATGAACCACATGAAGGGTCCTTCCCTAACTGTGGAAAATATGGTTATCGGCAGGAAGAAGAATGTCGAGTGATAGTAGGCCACGGGTGTGGTAAAGATGGACGTAATGCCCCATTTGTAGAACCAATTGAAGCCATGTGAACCGACAACCCCAACCCATTCGTGTACAACCACTCCGAACCCAACAACTTCAATAACAATCCATCCAAAGAAATCAAATTATGCCAAACAGTTGTACTTGTTAGGAATGTGGCAGTACAGAACGTTTCAAGAGAAATTGCCCAAAGTTGAACCAAGGTGTTGTTGGAAGATGAACCTCATGACAAGCATCAACCTCTGATCAAGCAAAGAGCCGTGCTTTTGGGAGTAATTCAAATAAAGCAAGTCATGATCTAAAAGTGGTATTAAGTACGTTGTAGTTTTAAATCAATAGACTTCAGCGATATTTTTACGGTCGTCGATAGAAGTTAGCTCCTGTTAACCTCCTATCATTTGGAAAGATACCGATTAGTGAAACTATAGAACCCTATACTGTAGAATCGCTAAAGGTAAACCCCTAATGGTTAACTAAATTGTTCGGAATTGTCCTATTATTCTGAACGATTAACCTTTCCTTATTGACCTACGACCAGTAAAGTTAAGAAGTTTGACGTAATAGTTAACATGGACTGGCTAACTCTACATGAAGCTGAAATCAATTATGAAAAGAAGATGATTAGAAGCTCTCCTTCGGACGATGAAGCGATTAGATACAGAGAAAAGTGTACGGTATTATGTTACCACTCTAATCTCATTTGGAGATGTTATAGTATTTACGACAAGAAGACGTGGTGTATTTAACAAACGCGTTTGCCAAAGTATTTAAAAGAAAACATACAGAAGATATCCCGGTGGTACGCGAATTTCCACAAGTTTCCCCAGAAGAACTTCCTGGATTACCACCAACCCGACATGTCAAATTCGGAATCAATTTAATACCTCAAGCTGGCCCTGTTGCTAAAGCATCTTACCGACTTACACCAACTAAAATGCAAGAATTATTGGATAAGGTTTTATACGACCTAGTTAGTCACCATGGGGTGCACCAGTGTTATTTGGGAAATGAAGGACGGAAGTGTTAGGATATGTATTGATTAGGGAGAATTGAATAAAGTGACGATCAAGAGTAGGTACTCACTTCTTCGAAGTGAATGATCTGTTTAATCAACTGCAAGGGGCGATTTATTTTTAGAAAATTGATCTTAGATATAGTTATCACCAAATGAGAAATCCAAGAGGAGGACGTTGCAACAACAGTGTTTCGGACTCGCTACGGCCATTATGAATTTTTAGTTATGCCTTTCGGGCTAACAAATGCGCCGGCAGCATTCATGGAACTCATGAACCGAGTCGGTAAACTTTATTTTGACAAACTTGTCATAACATTCATTGATGATATTTTGATATATTCGCAACGTAAAAAGGAGCACGAACGACGGTTAAGGAAAATTGTGGAAGGGTTAAAGCAAGAGGAGTTGTACGCGAAGTTTTCGAAATGTGATTTTGAATAAAGAAGGCATAATCCCTTGGTCATGTTGTAGAACAACAAGGATTTCACATAGATCCAAATAAGATAGAAACCATTAAAATTGTGCCAAGCGCCGATTTTAAGTCTCCCCGATGGAGACGATGGTTTTGTCGCGTATTGTGACGCATCGCATAGAGGGTTAGGATGCGTGTTAATGCTGAATAATAAGGTTATAGACTATGCTTCCCGACAGTTAAAAATACACGAGAAAAATTACACTACTCATGACTTAGAACTGGGAGCGGTTATCTACGCACTTAAAATGTGGAGACATTGTCTCTACGATACGAAGTGCACCATCTTCACCGATCATAAAAGTTTGCAGCACATATTTGATCAGAAGGAACTGAATATGAGGCAACGAAGATGGGTCGAGTTGTTAAGCGATTATGACTGTGACATCCGTTATCACCCTGGCAAGGCTAACGTCGTAGCCGATGCCTTGAGTAAGAAAGATCGGGTTAAGCCATTGCGAGTGCGAGTGCTGGGGATGATAGTCCAGTCGAACCTTCGAACCTGATTCGAGTCGCTCAACGTGAGGCGTTGAAAGAGGAACAATTGGAAAAGAAGGAATCTTACGGCAATGAGGAGAATTTCGAACAGCGCGTGGACTAAATTCTCTACTTCAAAAATCGGGTTGGATCCCGACCCTCCATGACCTTCGTGAATTAATCATTGACGAAGCGCATAGATCGAAATAATCCATACATCCGGGATCGGATTTGACTATTGATGATACGGACATCTGAAAGGATTTTTACTAATGGTCGAGTTTGGAGAAAGATATGGTTACGTGTGTTGGTGAATATTGAGTTATGCAAGAGATAAGGCTGCACACCGAAAACCCTAGGGAACGCCACAACGACAGAAAATTCGGCAATGATAGTGGGAATAAATTACAATGAATTCTTGCCCAAATTCCTGATGGTGAAATGGTATCTCGTCGTGGAGTGCCATTTTCAATTATCTCAGATCAAAATAGTCATCCTACTTCCATTATTGGAAGGCGGGGAAGGAAGCATCGAGAGCTTGAAGCTTTTTATGGGTGAAGTAATTATCACCAATTTGTTAAATTGAAAATGGGCGTCAATCAAGCCATAAGATTTGAATTGATTTGAGAAACAACCAATCGGATTTATAATATTAAGACAAGTTGAAAGCAGCGCGTGATTGGCAAAGGGTTTATGCCAATGTTCAAAGGAAACCATTGTCCCAGAATAGAGGTGACAAGATATTTTAAGGCATCACCTTAGAGAAAGGTGATATGAGGTTTGGCAAAACCGAAAATAGCTTCTTAATAAATTGGGACCCCATGAGAACTATCTCCATGGTTGGTCATTTAGTTTATTGATTAAAGTACTCTAGGGGCTAAGTACTATACAGGATATTTTGCCATGTATACGGATTGAAAAGTGCCTAAGCGATGAGGCAACGAAAGTACTAGTAATAGAGGTACTCATAGAAGACATGCTTGATATCATAACTAATTCCGTAGAGATAGTAGACGGGAAAACTAAATAGTTTGGACATACCAAGCTTTATTAATTAAGATTAAGTGGAATTCACAGTGAGAACCAGATTATACTTGGTAACGCGAGGGTGAATTCTGAAGGAAAAATCCCCCACCTTTCTCTCGAAAGGAAATAGTGGGCGTGTAAAATTTCGAGGACGAAATTTCTTAATGGGGGGAGAATGTAACGATTCCGACGAAACCAGTTATACCCTAACCGGTAGACGTTAGTTACGTCATATGTAATGTCGGGTACATGAGTTACCATAGTAACTATACGAGAATACAGGGTTCACTGTATTGATTGTGCGTGAATAAATAATTCATCGTATTGAATATGCGATTAATCGATTGATAGTTATTGAAACCCGAACGAATCGAGGGTTCAATTATAGACGAGATATATGATATTTAGTGATTTTACGAAGCATTAATGCTTCGGGATAAGTAAAGTACGGCACAGAAAAAGAATTTCGATTTAATGGTACGACGGTACATTAAACGAAACCTTTAATACCAAACCGAGCAAGAGACAATCGATCAAGCCGAAAAAGATGCGCGATAATTAATAATATGATGTTTTGAGTTAATAAATGTCATGGTTTAAGTTTTTAAAGTTTTTAAATAGGTTTTATATAAATTTCATTTTTTAGCCGAAAAACAACCGTTTTGGCCTCGTTTTAAGCCGAATTAAACGTTTAACCGAGAAACGAACTGAATCAGATTATCCAAAACATTATCCGGATTGCGGATATCCAAATGAGTGGCCAAAAATGAACTTGTGGGTCCCACCCCACCTTCCTTTAGTGCCGATCGGAACCAAGGGTTCCTTTACTCTTATCATTTTCTTTTTTCTCAACAAACACTCATCAATCTTCATCTCCTCTCCACAATATCAACTAAAAAACCGAGATTTTAGCAAGAAAACCGAGGTAAAAAGTCGAGTTATTTACGTTTCCATCTTCGTTTCTTGAGTTTATTTGCAAGAAAATGAGGTTTCAAAGATGAAAACCGATTCTTGCATGATCAAGTGATGTATACGGGTTATACAAGGGATCTTGGTCCAAGAAAGGAGTTAAACGAACCAAAAACGAATTTTTACGGTTTAAATCTTTGTTTTTGAATCATAACCGAAACCATGAAAGAAATGGCTTGATCGTGAGTGTAACTTACTTGGTATTGTGGTATGTTGTTTGTAGGCTCTGTGCTTAGTGGTAGATAAGGCGGAAAGACGAGTTTGTAGCTTGTAGTGGCGGAAAACGAAAGGTATATTCGGTTTATGTCGGTGTATGTGTTTTTGGACAGATTGTTGGTCGTTTAGAGTTAGGTTATGAAATTTTACAGGGATGTTCTACACGTGAAAATAAGAGTTCTGTGAATTTTTGGTAATTTTTGGATAAAGGATGAATATTTGGTGAATTTAATGCTCGGTTTTGGCCAAAAATGGTGAAAAATAGTTAAATATCATGAAAAATTCTGGAAAATTGCAGATAAGCTTTTTATATCATGTATAAGTCACACACAAAATTTGAGGTCATTTGGATAAGTCTAAGTAGGCTTTTCGGTTAAACGAGTTCTAGGGATTCTAGCTCGGTTTTAGTGAAAATGGCATGTAATAGAAGATTTTGGTTCTGGAAAAATTACAGGGGACTATGTGGATGGCAGGGGACATCCAGGAAAAATTTGGGATTTTTCTAAGATCGTTTGGTATTTACGACATATTTAGTGTTTAAATGGTGTTTAAAAATAGATAAATAATTTTTAAATATAGAAATTAATTCTGGAAATATTTTTATAAATTTCCCCACGGTCAAAATGTTATTTGTACAAAATTTCAAGATCCGAGGTTAAACGGATAATTATTTGTGCTAATTATCAAACTTTTAAAGTTAAAACGCGTAAACCGGTGAAGTTCGTTTAAGCGAGCTGACTGGTGTATAAAAACCCTAAAAATGGACTATTTTCATATAATTGAGTTAAACAAGTAAAAATGAATCATCCGAAAATAATTCGGATGATTTGGGAATTTTTAACCGATTTAACAGTTTCCGGTACGCCAAAGACGGAAACGGGTCCCGCGGTCAATCGGGGCGTCTAAACCGAGTACTAATTTCACCATTATAATTAAATTATCAGTCAACAACTATTTTTCGGGTCGTGTGTGACCAAACTCATTTTGAAACATAAAATTGGATAACCGTGCTAGGCACGCAAAACGGGGAAAACAAGCTATTAGAAGATTTGACTGTTGAACTCTAAACGACATCACAATCTGAGTCCGGAAAAGTGTTTCTGGGTTAACCTTGCCCCCAGAACGGGTACAGTGCTGGGTTAACAGTGTCCCCAGATGTACCGGTTAACCTGGTTAAAGTTATATTAATAATGAGTGTATAGTAACGATCGTAGGGATCATATTACAGATTGGACGTGTTAACTGATAATGATTGTTGCTACCTGCTTGCATGTGCTAAGGTGAGTTTCACGAGCCCCTTTTTCTGAATTGTTTCAAATGTTTTCCCGGGGCGGAAGCATGTTACTACTGAAATATTTAAGTACATACTGAACGCATGGATTGCGTGGATTTTACTGAAGGCATGGATTTGCGTGGATTTATATATATTGTTTATTGTACGGGAATCGTACGGAAATGTACTAAGATGGTAATTGTCTGAGTTGTTAATATTGTAATGTCCCGCAACAGTGTTCTGGGTTAACAGTGTCCCCAGAGATTATTGGAAGTGTTCTGGGTTAACAGTGTCCCCAGAGATTATTGAAAGTGTTCTGGGTTAACAGTGTCCCCAGAGGTTATTGGAAGTGTTCTGGGTTAACAGAGGTTTCACTTGTGGGCTCAGCATAATTACATCGATAATATTATATTTTGATATTGATATATCATGGTTTACAAAAATTGTGAAACTCACCAACTATTCGTAGTTGACCCGTTTTCTCACATGCTTTTCAGGTACAATTAAGATGAAGTGATTGCTTACGTGCTAAGTGCTTGATGTGTGTGTAAGATTTGCGTGCAGGATATTAGGATACATTATAACAAATAGAATTTTGTATCGTATTGTATGATGTGTGTATCACCTAGACGGTAATGAAATACAAGATAATGTAATTTGAAGCATATTAATGTATTCAGTTTTCTTTATAAACAATGTGGTTGATATCAGAGGTGTCTGTTGCATCCCGTTTACGTTTCCGCTGCGGTTACGGGGTGTTACAGAACTTGGTATCAGAGCCATTGGTTATAAAAGAATTAGGATGTCTTTAAAAGATACCTAAAATATAACCAGTAGCTCAAGTATAATAGGATCTGAATATCAACTAATAATATATAGTGACGAGAGCTGGATGAACTTGGATGGACAAGTGAGTTATTACGGTCCGGAACATAATAACAGACTTGTCCGCACGAGGGAATTCAGGGGAAGTCACGGGGTACATTAATAGGTAAAAATGGCAACATATGTGTAAAGTATATAATATTATTTATGTGTGCTAATGTGTATATATATATACGTGCATATCTTGTGGGTACATGTATTGAGAAATGGGACCCGGATAAGGAACCGGGGGATGAAATAATAAAAGTACCGAGGATGCTGAAATTTCTAAGAGCATCGGTTGATGATGAGTCTGACTTATCGGGTCATAGTTATGATAGTACCAAGTTAGATCTCCCGTTTGACATTAAGCAGAAATATCTAGTAACCGTCACTCCCAACCAAAATTGATAAGTTCCTTACCCTACTTACACCGGTACCGTATATCCTAATAACCCCCTATGTTCACCCGAACCACCGACCCTCACGTGCGGACGAACCTGTACCTAAACCCGTTCTTATTCCAAAAAAAAAAAAAATTGATAACAAATGAGCAGATAAAGATATATATTTATATATATATGTATTTCTCACTCTCAAGCATATTAAACATTGATCTTTGTTGAGAAGATCACTATGTCAGTTGGTGACAAGGGTTATGAAACGTATTTAAAAGTTAACCGACGTCGAGTTAAGTCCATATGTTATTATACTTGTGGGACATATATACTAGATACTGGTATGTGTAATATGTATGATAATATTTGGTGTGTATGTGTACCTGCTGTTATGATTGAACTGGTAACGAGTTATACGGTGAGATTAGTATTGATTACTGCGTACGGGATGAGTACGACAGAATGACATAAAAAGAGTAACTCCAATGATGGAGATTGATATGATTCAGTTGATTGCTCAAAGATGGCAGATGATGATACCGAATGTCGTATCATAGATCACTGCTAGTGTTGATGCAAATGTGATCGCAAGATTGTAGATCGAGCAATCACATGAATATGAATATTTCAATTCTTGGTGGTATTACTAAAAGTGATAATGTTCCACCGAATACTATTATGACTACAAGTATTAGTTATAAACTAAACATGAATAGTAGTCGTAATGAATTAGATCCGGTATGAAGGATATGTCTGTTGATTGTGTTAAGGAAATTATTAATAGTTTACTGATGGTAAAGGGAGGAATAGATTAGTGAGTGGATAGAAAAGATCGAAATGGTTAAGGATATTGGTATGAGTCTAGAACATTGTGTAGTTAAATATGCTACAGATATGTTGGTAGATTATATTGTATCGTGATGGAACACGATGGTACAAAATTATAGTTAGAAAATTGTTACTCAGATGTTATGGTCGGAATTTAAAATTCTTGAGCTAGAACACTTTTATTCGAGTAATGAAGTTCAGAGATCGGAAACTGAGCTATGAAAGGTAGAAATGTTGTGTGCTGATCACTTGGAACACGCTAATCGTTTGAAGGAATTGTCATGTCTGGTAACATGGCTAATTACTCCTGAAACTAAGCGAAGTGAGCGCAATATTGGGGACTAACTCCATCGATAAAGAGTATAGTCAATCCTGTAAAATATACACCTTGAAAGGGTTGTGTCGCAAGCCAGCATTGATATATTTTACTCTACGGGTAGTGGACTGGAAGGACGTTAGGTGAGACGTCGAGTAATAAATAAGAGAAATGATAAAGGTATAGTGCAAGATAGGCTTTGAATAAGTAGGTATGTCCTACAACCCAGAATTATACTAAGACTAGTTCTGGTGTGAAAACATGAACCACATGAAGGGTCCTTCCCTAACTGTGGAAAATATGGTTATCGGCAGGAAGAAGAATGTCGAGTGATAGTAGGCCACGGGTGTGGTAAAGATGGACGTAATGCCCCATTTGTAGAACCAATTGAAGCCATGTGAACCGACAACCCCAACCCATTCGTGTACAACCACTCCGAACCCAACAACTTCAATAACAATCCATCCAAAGAAATCAAATTATGCCAAACAGTTGTACTTGTTAGGAATGTGGCAGTACAGAACGTTTCAAGAGAAATTGCCCAAAGTTGAACCAAGGTGTTGTTGGAAGATGAACCTCATGACAAGCATCAACCTCTGATCAAGCAAGGAGCCGTGCTTTTGGGAGTAATTCAAATAAAGCAAGTCATGATCCAAAAGTGGTATTAAGTACGTTGTAGTTTTAAATCAATAGACTTCAGCGATATTTTTACGGTCGTCGATAGAAGTTAGCTCCTGTTAACCTCCTATCATTTGGAAAGATACCGATTAGTGAAACTATAGAACCCTATACTGTAGAATCGCTAACGGTAAACCCCTAATGGTTAACTAAATTGTTCGGAATTGTCCTATTATTCTGAACGATTAACCTTTCCTTATTGACCTACGACCAGTAAAGTTAAGAAGTTTGACGTAATAGTTAACATGGACTGGCTAACTCGACATGAAGCTGAAATCAATTATGAAAAGAAGATGATTAGAAGCTCTCCTTCGGACGATGAAGCGATTAGATACAGAGAAAAGTGTACGGTATTATGTTACCACTCTAATCTCATTTGGAGATGTTATAGTATTTACAACAAGAAGACGTGGTGTATTTAACAAACGCGTTTGCCAAAGTATTTAAAAGAAAACATACAGAAGATATCCCGGTGGTACGCGAATTTCCACAAGTTTCCCCAGAAGAACTTCCTGGATTACCACCAACCCGACATGTCAAATTCGGAATCAATTTAATACCTCAAGCTGGCCCTGTTGCTAAAGCATCTTACCGACTTACACCAACTGAAATGCAAGAATTATTGGATAAGGTTTTATACGACCTAGTTAGTCACCATGGGGTGCACCAGTGTTATTTGGGAAATGAAGGACGGAAGTGTTAGGATATGTATTGATTAGGGAGAATTGAATAAAGTGACGATCAAGAGTAGGTACTCACTTCTTCGAAGTGAATGATCTGTTTAATCAACTGCAAGGGGCGATTTATTTTTAGAAAATTGATCTTAGATATAGTTATCACCAAATGAGAAATCCAAAAGGAGGACGTTGCAACAACAGTGTTTCGGACTCGCTACGGCCATTATGAATTTTTAGTTATGCCTTTCGGGCTAACAAATGCGCCGGCAGCATTCATGGAACTCATGAACCGAGTCGGTAAACTTTATTTTGACAAACTTGTCATAACATTCATTGATGATATTTTGATATATTCGCAACGTAAAAAGGAGCACGAACGACGGTTAAGGAAAATTGTGGAAGGGTTAAAGCAAGAGGAGTTGTACGCGAAGTTTTCGAAATGTGATTTTGAATAAAGAAGGCATAATCCCTTGGTCATGTTGTAGAACAACAAGGATTTCACATAGATCCAAATAAGATAGAAACCATTAAAATTGTGCCAAGCGCCGATTTTAAGTCTCCCCGATGGAGACGATGGTTTTGTCGCGTATTGTGACGCATCGCATAGAGGGTTAGGATGCGTGTTAATGCTGAATAATAAGGTTATAGACTATGCTTCCCGACAGTTAAAAATACACGAGAAAAATTACACTACTCATGACTTAGAACTGGGAGCGGTTATCTATGCACTTAAAATGTGGAGACATTGTCTCTACGATACGAAGTGCACCATCTTCACCGATCATAAAAGTTTGCAGCACATATTTGATCAGAAGGAACTGAATATGAGGCAACGAAGATGGGTCGAGTTGTTAAGCGATTATGACTGTGACATCCGTTATCACCCTGGCAAGGCTAACGTCGTAGCCGATGCCTTGAGTAAGAAAGATCGGGTTAAGCCATTGCGAGTGCGAGTGCTGGGGATGATAGTCCAGTCGAACCTTCGAACCTGATTCGAGTCGCTCAACGTGAGGCGTTGAAAGAGGAACAATTGGAAAAGAAGGAATCTTACGGCAATGAGGAGAATTTCGAACAGCGCGTGGACTAAATTCTCTACTTCAAAAATCGGGTTGGATCCCGACCCTCCATGACCTTCGTGAATTAATCATTGACGAAGCGCATAGATCGAAATAATCCATACATCCGGGATCGGATTTGACTATTGATGATACGGACATCTGAAAGGATTTTTACTAATGGTCGAGTTTGGAGAAAGATATGGTTACGTGTGTTGGTGAATATTGAGTTATGCAAGAGATAAGGCTGCACACCGAAAACCCTAGGGAACGCCACAACGACAGAAAATTCGGCAATGATAGTGGGAATAAATTACAATGAATTCTTGCCCAAATTCCTGATGGTGAAATGGTATCTCGTCGTGGAGTGCCATTTTCAATTATCTCAGATCAAAATAGTCATCCTACTTCCATTATTGGAAGGCGGGGAAGGAAGCATCGAGAGCTTGAAGCTTTTTATGGGTGAAGTAATTATCACCAATTTGTTAAATTGAAAATGGGCGTCAATCAAGCCATAAGATTTGAATTGATTTGAGAAACAACCAATCGGATTTATAATATTTAAGACAAGTTGAAAGCAGCGCGTGATTGGCAAAGGGTTTATGCCAATGTTCAAAGGAAACCATTGTCCCAGAATAGAGGTGACAAGATATTTTAAGGCATCACCTTAGAGAAAGGTGATATGAGGTTTGGCAAAACCGAAAATAGCTTCTTAATAAATTGGACCCCATGAGAACTATCTCCATGGTTGGTCATTTAGTTTATTGATTAAAGTACTCTAGGGGCTAAGTACTATACAGGATATTTTGCCATGTATACGGATTGAAAAGTGCCTAAGCGATGAGGCAACGAAAGTACTAGTAATAGAGGTACTCATAGAAGACATGCTTGATATCATAACTAATTCCGTAGAGATAGTAGACGGGAAAACTAAATAGTTTGGACATACCAAGCTTTATTAATTAAGATTAAGTGGAATTCACAGCGAGGACCAGATTATACTTGGTAACGCGAGGGTGAATTCTGAAGGAAAAACCCCCCACCTTTCTCTCGAAAGGAGATAGTGGGCGTGTAAAATTTCGAGGACGAAATTTCTTAATGGGGGGAGAATGTAACGATTCCGACGAAACCAGTTATACCCTAACCGGTAGACGTTAGTTACGTCATATGTAATGTCGGGTACATGAGTTACCATTGTAACTATACGAGAATACAGGGTTCACTGTATTGATTGTGCGTGAATAAATAATTCATCGTATTGAATATGCGATTAATCGATTGATAGTTATTGAAACCCGAACGAATCGAGGGTTCAATTATAGACGAGATATATGATATTTAGTGATTTTACGAAGCATTAATGCTTCGGGATAAGTAAAGTACGGCACAGAAAAAGAATTTAGATTTAATGGTACGACGGTACATTAAACGAAACCTTTAATACCAAACCGAGCAAGAGACAATCGATCAAGCCGAAAAAGATGCGCGATAATTAATAATATGATGTTTTGAGTTAATAAATGTCATGGTTTAAGTTTTTAAAGTTTTTAAATCGGTTTTATATAAATTTCATTTTTTAGCCGAAAAACAATCGTTTTGGCCTCGTTTTAAGCCGAATTAAACGTTTAACCGAGAAACGAACTGAATCAGATTATCCAAAACATTATCCGGATTGCGGATATCCAAATGAGTGGCCAAAAATGAACTTGTGGGTCCCACCCCACCTTCCTTTAGTGCCGATCGGAACCAAGGGTTCCTTTACTCTTATCATTTTCTTTTTTCTCAACAAACACTCATCAATCTTCATCTCCTCTCCACAATATCAACTAAAAACCGAGATTTTAGCAAGAAAACCGAGGTAAAAAGTCGAGTTATTTACGTTTCCATCTTCGTTTCTTGAGTTTATTTGCAAGAAAATGAGGTTTCAAAGATGAAAACCGATTCTTGCATGATCAAGTGATGTATACGGGTTATACAAGGGATCTTGGTCCAAGAAAGGAGTTAAACGAACCAAAAACGAATTTTTACGGTTTAAATCTTTGTTTTTGAATCATAACCGAAACCATGAAAGAAATGGCTTGATCGTGAGTGTAACTTAATTGGTATTGTGGTATGTTGTTTGTAGGCTCTGTGTTTAGTGGTAGATAAGGCGGAAAGACGAGTTTGTAGCTTGTAGTGGCGGAAAACGAAAGGTATATTCGGTTTATGTCGGTGTATGTGTTTTTGGACAGATTGTTGGTCGTTTAGAGTTAGGTCATGAAATTTTACAGGGATGTTCTACACGTGAAAATAAGAGTTCTGTGAATTTTTGGTAATTTTTGGATAAAGGATGAATATTTGGTGAATTTAATGCTCGGTTTTGGCCAAAAATGGTGAAAAATAGTTAAATATCATGAAAAATTCTGGAAAATTGCAGATAAGCTTTTTATATCATGTATAAGTCACACACAAAATTTGAGGTCAGTTGGATAAGTCTAAGTAGGCTTTTCGGTTAAACGAGTTCTAGGGATTCTAGCTCGGTTTTAGTGAAAATGGCATGTAATAGAAGATTTTGGTTCTGGAAAAATTACAGGGGACTATTTGGATGGCAGGGGACATCCAGGAAAAATTTGGGATTTTTCTAAGATCGTTTGGTATTTACGACATATTTAGTGTTTAAATGGTGTTTAAAAATAGATAAATAATTTTTAAATATAGAAATTAATTCTGGAAATATTTTTATAAATTTCCCCACGGTCAAAATGTTATTTGTACAAAATTTCAAGATCCGAGGTTAAACGGATAATTATTTGTGCTATTTATCAAACTTTTAAAGTTAAAACGCGTAAACCGGTGAAGTTCGTTTAAGCGAGCTGACTGGTGTATAAAAACCCTAAAAATGGACTATTTTCATATAATTGAGTTAAACAAGTAAAAATGAATCATCCGAAAATAATTCGGATGATTTGGGAATTTTTAACCGATTTAACAGTTTCCGGTATGCCAAAGACGGAAACGGGTCCCGCGGTCAATCGGGGCGTCTAAACCGAGTACTAATTTCACCACTTTAATTAAATTATCAGTCAACAACTATTTTTCGGGTCGTGTGTGACCAAACTCATTTTGAAACATAAAATTGGATAACCGTGCTAGGCACGCAAAACGGGGAAAACAAGCTATTAGAAGATTTGACTGTTGAACTCTAAACGACATCACAATCTGAGTCCGGAAAAGTGTTTCTGGGTTAACCTTGCCCCCAGAACGGGTACAGTGCTGGGTTAACAGTGTCCCCAGATGTACCGGTTAACCTGGTTAAAGTTATATTAATAATGAGTGTATAGTAACGATCGTAGGGATCATATTACAGATTGGACGTGTTAACTGATAATGATTGTTGCTACCTGCTTGCATGTGCTAAGGTGAGTTTCACGAGCCCCTTTTTCTGAATTGTTTCAAATGTTTTCCCGGGGCGGAAGCATGTTACTACTGAAATATTTAAGTACATACTGAACGCATGGATTGCGTGGATTTTACTGAACGCATGGATTTGCGTGGATTTATATATATTGTTTATTGTACGGGAATCGTACGGAAATGTACTAAGATGGTAATTGTCTGAGTTGTTAATATTGTAATGTCCCGCAACAGTGTTCTGGGTTAACAGTGTCCCCAGAGATTATTGGAAGTGTTCTGGGTTAACAGTGTCCCCAGAGATTATTGAAAGTGTTCTGGGTTAACAGTGTCCCCAGAGGTTATTGGAAGTGTTCTGGGTTAACAGAGGTTTCACTTGTGGGCTCAGCATAATTACATCGATAATATTATATTTTGATATTGATATATCATGGTTTACAAAAATTGTGAAACTCACCAACTATTCGTAGTTGACCCGTTTTCTCACATGCTTTTCATGTACAATTAAGATGAAGTGATTGCTTACGTGCTAAGTGCTTGATGTGTGTGTAAGATTTGCGTGCAGGATATTAGGATACATTATAACAAATAGAATTGTGTATCGTATTGTATGATGTGTGTATCACCTAGACGGTAATGAAATACAAGATAATGTAATTTGAAGCATATTAATGTATTCAGTTTTCTTTATAAACAATGTGGTTGATATCAGAGGTGTCTGTTGCATCCCGTTTACGTTTCTGCTGCGGTTACGGGGTGTTACATCACCCCAGAGTCAAAGAGGGTTGAGCGTTATATATGGGGACTAACTCCAGTAGTAAGGAGTATAGTCAACGCTGGGGGACACCAGACGTTTGAGGGTGCGGTGACGCAAGCTGGTATCGTAACATACGATTTCGTGAGGAGTGGGTCACTGAAGGTGGCAGGAGAGTCTGCTGGGGGAAAGCGAGGTACGTATGACAATAGGATCCAGGAGAAGCAACAAAATAAACGTGCTCGGCCCGCTGCCCAGAACTACGCCATGACTAGTTCAGGCGGAAGGCAGGAACCGCAGACAAGGACGTTTCCTAGGTGTGGAAAATGCGGTTACCAGCATGGTGGCGAGTGCAGGGGGGTAGTGTGCCATCGGTGTGGCAGGGATGGGCACTACGCACCGAGATGTAGGGCAAACCTGAACAATCTGAACCGACAACCGCAACCTATCCGTGCGCAGCCACTTAGGACCCAACCAGCCCGACAACAAAACCCACAAGGAAACCAAATGATGACCACCAGCCGTGCTTGCTTTGAATGCGGCGGCACAGATCACTTCAAGAGATACTGTCCTAAACTGAACCAGGAAGGAATTGGGAGGCAAACCGTGTGTCAGGCATCGTCGTCCAATCCGGCGAGAGGCCGAGCATTTGTGATGGGGGCGAACGAAGCACGCCAGGACCCCAGTGTAGTGACAGGTACATTCCTCGTCTCAGATCATTACGCTTCCGTATTATTTGATACGGGCGCCGATAGAAGTTTTGTCTCCGTTAAATTCCTATCGATAGCAAACCTTCCAATTAGTGAAACCATAGAACCTTACACCGTAGAAGTCGCTAACGGTAAAACCATGATAGTTAAGCAGATAGTTCGGAATTGCCCTTTTATTCTGAACGATCAATCCTTCCTGATTGACTTATTACCAGTAGAATTAGGTAGTTTTGACGTGATAGTGGGAATGGATTGGTTAGCACGTAACAAAGTAGAAATTAACTGTGAAAGGAAAATCGTCAAGATCCGGGTGTCGGATGACGAAGAGGTGTTAGTGCAAGGAGAGAAGTCGGGCACAATGATACCATTTATATCCCACCTCAAGGTGTTAAAATATATACGCCAGGGATGCGTGGCGTATCTAGCGAACTTGATGGCCACAGATTCCGAGGAGAAACGGGTGGATGATATCCCGATGGTACGCGAATTTCCACAAGTTTTCCCAGATGAACTTCCTGGATTACCGCCAACCCGACAGGTCGAATTCAGAATCGATTTAATACCTCAAGCTGGCCCTGTTGCTAAGGCACCCTACCGACTTGCACCGTCCGAGATGCAAGAATTATCTAATCAGTTGCAAGAATTGATGGATAAAGGATTCATACGTCCTAGTCATTCCCCGTGGGGTGCACCGGTATTATTCGTGAAAAAGAAGGACGGGAGTCTTAGAATGTGCATTGATTACAGGGAGTTGAACAAGTTAACAATTAAAAATAGGTACCCTCTTCCCCGAATTGATGATCTGTTTGACCAGCTGCAAGGTGCGAGCTATTTCTCAAAAATCGATCTTAGATCGGGATACCATCAGGTTAGAATTCAGGAAGAAGATATCCCAAAAACCGCATTATGGACTCGGTACGGCCATTACGAGTTCTTAGTTATGCCTTTCGGGCTAACAAATGCGCCGGCAGTATTCATGGACCTCATGAATCGAGTCTGTAAAGAGGAACACGAGCAACACTTAAGAATAATTTTAGAGCTTCTGAATCAGGAGAAGTTGTATGCAAAATTCTCCAAGTGTAACTTTTGGTTACAAGAAGTGCAATTCCTCGGTCACGTTGTAAACCATCAAGGAATACACGTTGATCCGAGTAAGATTGAAGCAATTAAGAATTGGCAAGCGCCTAAAACGCCAAAGGAAATCCGCCAATTCTTAGGCTTAGCTGGATATTATCGTCGATTCATAGAGAACTTTTCCAGCATCGCCCAACCTTTAACTCTCCTGACTCAAAAGGATCGAAAGTATGAATGGGGAGAAGAGCAGGAAATGGCGTTTCAAACGCTAAAGCAAAAATTGTGCCAAGCGCCGATTTTAAGTCTCCCTGATGGAGACGATGGTTTTGTCGTGTATTGTGACGCATCGCGTAGAGGGTTAGGATGCGTGTTGATGCAGAATAATAAGGTTATAGCCTATGCTTCCCGACAGTTAAAAGTACATGAGAAAAATTACACTACTCATGACTTAGAACTGGGAGCAGTTATCTTCGCACTTAAAATCTGGAGACATTATCTCTACGTTACGAAGTGCACCATCTTCACCGATCATAAAAGTTTGCGGCACATATTTGATCAGAAAGAACTGAATATGAGGCAACGAAGATGGGTCGAGTTGTTAAGCGATTATGACTGTGACATCCGTTATCACCCCGGCAAGGCTAATGTCGTAGCCGATGCCTTGAGTAGGAAAGATCGGATTAAGCCATTGCGAGTGCGAGCACTGGGGATGATAGTCCAGTCGAACCTTTCGGACCTGATTCGAGTCGCTCAACGTGAGGCGTTGAAAGAGGAACAATTGGAAAAGGAGGGACGTTACGGCAATGAGAAGAATTTCGAACAGCGCGTGGACGAAATTCTTTATTTCAAAAATCGGATTTGGATCCCGACCCTCCATGACCTTCGTGAATTAATCATGGACGAAGCGCATAGATCAAAATATTCCATACATCCGGGATCGGATAAGATGTACAAGGATGTGAAGGAGTTCTACTGGTGGCCGGGTATGAAAAAGGATAACGCAACGTATGTTGGTAAATGTACGACTTGTGCGAGAGTTAAGGCAGAGCACCAGAAACCCTCGGGAATGTTACAACAACCGGAGATTCCCGAGTGGAAGTGGGAACAAATCACGATGGATTTTGTGACACATCTCCCTAAGACGTCCCGAGGTCATGATGCAATTTGGGTAATCGTGGATCGATTAACCAAATCGGCACATTTTATCCCGATTAGGAATAATTATAACACGGAGAGACTTGCGCAGATTTATATAAATGAAATTATGTCTCGTCATGGAATACCCATCTCAATCATCTCCGATCGGGATAGCCATTTCACCTCCAATCTTTGGCAAGCTGTGCAAGAGGCGCTGGGAACGCGTAATGATCTAAGCACAGCTTACCACTCTCAGACCGATGGTCAGTCTGAGAGGACCATCCAAACCCTGGAGGATTTGCTTCGTGCATGCGTACTGGATTTTAAGGGAAATTGGGATCAACATCTCCCACTCGTTGAATTTTCCTATAATAACAGTTACCATAGCAGTATAAAGGCAGCGCCTTACGAAGCATTGTATGGTCGGAAGTGCCGATCACCACTCTGCTGGACTGAAGTGGGCGACACTCAGGTTATTAAATCAGACCTGGTCCAGGAAACGACCAGCAAAATCCTTGAAATTAGGAACAATCTGAAGGCCGCGCGGGATCGGCAGAAGAGTTATACCGATACCCGTAGAAAACCGTTGTCATTTGAGAAAGGTGATAAAGTGTATTTGAAGGTATCACCTTGGAAGGGTGTAGTCAGATTTGGAAAGGCGGGGAAGTTAGCCCCGAGAAATATTGGACCATTCAATATTACTGCGAAAATCGGTCCAGTAGCATACCGATTAGAACTACCCGATGAGCTGAGTGCAGTTCACAACGTGTTTCACATATCGAACTTGAAAAGATGTCTGGCGGATGAGACATCAGTGTTACCTTTAGAGGGTGTCCAAATAAGTGATAAGCTCAATTTCGTAGAGGAACCCATAGAAATAGTAGACGGGAAAATCAAGCAACTTAGACACAATAAGATTTCGTTGGTCAAAGTTAGATGGAATTCGCAACGAGGCCCAGAATATACATGGGAACGAAAGGACGAATTCCGGAAGAAATACCCCTATCTATTTCCTCAAAAGGAAGTAGTCGACGCGTAAAAATTTCGAGGACGAAATTTCTTTTACGGGGGGAGAATGTAACGATTCCGGCAGAATCAGGTATACCCTAACCGGTATATACTATTTATGTGTTATTTAATAATGAATATATGAATTATAATGTGTTTATACGAGTATGTATGATTCACAGTACGGATTATACTCGATTATACAGTTAATCGTATTGGAAATACGATCAACCGATTAACGGTTATTGAAGCCCGAACGAATCGGGGATACATTATAGACGAGATACATAATATTTAGTGATGTTTACGAAGTGTTAAAGCTTCGGGATAAGTGAATTAAAGCACAGAAAAAGAAATTCCGATTAATGGTACGTCGGTACGTTAAACGAAACCTTTAATACCAAACCAAGCAAGAGACGATCGATCAAGCCGAAAAAGATGCACAATTATTAATAATATGATGTTTCAAGTTAATAAATGTCATGGTTTAAGTTTTTAAAGTTTTTAAATCAGTTTTATATAAATTTCATTTTTTAGCCGAAAAACGACCGTTTTAGCCTCGTTTTAAGCCAAATTAGACATTTAACCGAAAAACGAACTGAACCAGATTATCCAAAACGTTATCCAGATTCCTGAAATCCAAATGAATGGCCAAGAATGGAGAGGTGGGTCCCACCCCACCCTCTCCTTGACTCCGATCGGAAAAGGGGGATACAACCCCTTTCCTTATTGTTTTTTTTACCAACACAACTCAACAATCTTCATTTCCTCTCAACCTCTTGAGCTAAAAACCGAGAATTGTAGCAAGAACAATGAGGTAAAGATTGAGTTATTCACGTGTTCATCTTCGTTTCTTGAGTTTTCTTGCAAGAAAATGAGGTTTCCAAGTGAAAAAGGGTGAAAACCCGAGATGGAACCGATTCTTGCATGATCAAGTGATGTATACGGGTTATACAAGGGATCTTGGTCCAAGAATGGAGTTAAACGAACCAAAAACGAATTTTTACGGTTAAATCTTTGTTTTTATATCATAACCGAAACCATGAAAGAAATGGCTTGATTGTGGGTGTAACTTGCTTGGTGTGGTGTTATTGTGCTTGTAGGTGTTGTATCTAGTTGCTAGCAAAGGCTAGAAAGCGAGTTCCTTGCGGTTTGAAGCTAGAAACTCAAGGTAGTTCGGTTTTTGTATGTTGTTGAGTTTTGGGACAGATTGTGATACGTGTGAAGTTAGGTCATGAAATTTTACAGAGGTGTTAGATATATGAAAATATGAGTTCTGTAATTTTTTGGTAATTTTTGGACAAAGGATGAATATTTGGTGAATTTAATACTCGGTTTTGGCCAAAAATGGTGAAAAATAGTTAAATATCATGAAAAATTCTAGAAAATTCCAGATAATCTTTTTATAACATGTAAAAGTCACACAAAAAATTTGAGGTCAGTTGGAGAAGTCTAAGTAGGCTTTTCGGTTAAACGAGTTCTAGGGTTTCCAAGTTCGGTTTTAGTGAAAATGGCATGTAAAATGAGATTTTGGTTCTGGAAAAATTACAGGGGATTATGTGGATGGCAGGGGTCATCCAGGAAAAATTTGGGATTTTTCTAAGATCGTTTGGTAATTACGACATATTTAGTGTTTAAATGGTGTTTAAAAATAGATAAATAAATCTTAAATATAAAAATTAATTCTGGAAATATTTTTATTAAATTCCCCACTATCAAAAAGTGATTGGTGCAAAATTTCAAGATTCGAGACTAAACGGATAATTATTTGTGCTAAAAAGAAGATAAAAACAAACCTTTAAAGCTTAAAACGCGTAAACCGGTAAAGTTCGTTTAAGCGAACTGACTGGTGTATAAAAACCCTAAAAATGAACTATTATCATATAATTGAGTTAAATAAGTAAAAATGAATCATCCGAAAATAATTCGGATGATTTGAGTAATTTTTACCCGATTTAACAGTTTCCAGTGCATTAAAGACGGAAACGGGTCCCGCGGCCAATCGGGGCGTCTAAACCGAGCTCTAATTTCACGGCTTTAATTAAATTATCGGTCAACCACTATTTTCGGGTCGTGTGTGACCAAACTCATTTTTGAAACGTAAAAACAGATAACCGTGCTAGGCACGCAAAACAAACTATTAGTAATTTTGACTGTTGAACTCTAAACGATATCACAATCTGAGTCCTGAGAAGTGTTTCTGGGTTAACATTGCCCCCGGAACGGTTACAGTACTGGGTTAACGGTGTCCCCAGATGTACCGGTTAACACGGTTAAAGTTATGTTAATAGTGATTGTATAGTAACGAACTTAGGGATCGTATTACAGATCCGGACTATTAGCTGGTGTACTGTGATACCTAATTGCCTACGATAAGGTGAGTTTCACGAGCCCATTTTTCTGAATAGTTTTCAAATATTTTCCCGGGGCGGAAAGCATGTTACTAATAAAATGTTTAAGTACATACTGAACTCATGGATTTGCGTGTATTTATAAATATTTGATTATACGGGAATCGTACGGAATGGGTACAGTACTGGGTTAACAGTGTCCCCAGATGTCCCTAGAAGTGTTTCTGGGTTAACATTGTCCCCGGAATGAGTACTGTACTGGGTTAACAGTGTCCCCAGACAGAGGTTTCGCTTGTGGGCTCAGCATAATTACATCGATACTATTATATTATGATATGGATTTATCATGTTTATTTAAATTAGTGAAACTCACCAACTATTCGTAGTTGACCCGTTTTCCTTACATGCTTTCTATGTACTCCCAAACTGGAATAAGTGCTACATGCTTGATGATGCGTGCTTTTGTGGAAGCTTAGTGATCATTTTGTATTAAATATGTTAATGTACTATTGGTAAAACTTATGTGCTGTCGCCTAGACGATAACTAAACTCGGAACAATGTAATATGATGTGAATTAATGTAGTGGTGTTTTCTTTTTAAGCAATGCTGTTGATATCAGACGTGTCTGTTGCATCCCGTTTACGTTTCCGCTGCGGTTACGGGGTGTTACATTAACGCTTCGTGAAATAATTCGCTCGATAACTGTGAAAAGTGTGAATTTCCATTCGGGTTTCGCTCGTCTTCGACTGTGAATAGTACTCGTTTAAGAACACATGTTGCATCTCGGCCCAATTCCCAATAATGTGCATTGGTAGCGAGTTAAACCAGTGCTTTACTTAATCTTTTAACGAAAACTGGAATAACCGCAACTAAACCTCGTCCTGATCAAATGTACCATCACCAATCGACCCGTAAATAGCCGAAAAATCGGAAAAATGAGAATACGGGTCCTCAGAAGCCATCCCGTGAAAATGTGGTACGATGTTAATGTATGTGTTGGGTTTTATACAAGTTTATCAAAGTCAAGTTAACCATATTTAACTAGAAAACGCAACGGAAGCTTAGATTATAAATCTTGTTATGAACATACCATTATGTTAAAACTAAAACCCAATTAACAAGGATCAAAATTACAAGAACATAATGCTCACAAAATGTAAGTGTACCTTCTTCTACCTTTAGAAGAACAAGCAAGATGTTGAAGATGATGGTGGATGAATGGCAAGCCTCCAAGGAAGAAGACCTCAAGAGTGTGATACCCCAAGCTTTTGCAACAACACCAACTTGATTGCTAGGAATTATGAACACTTAAACAAGCTCACCAAGCTCTCCCAAAAAACCCCAAATGAGCCGTGAGTTTTTGGAAGAAAAGAGAGAGGATTTTTTTTTTTTTGATTCAACTCTTGAATTCAAAATGGGGACAAGATCAAAATTGCATGTCTTGTGAATGGTGGAGTATAAAGAGATGGTCCACACAAAAGGACAAAACATTTGGTTGAACCAAAACCACCACCCACATGGGGTGGCCGGTTTTCTTTTTTTTTTTTTTTTTTTTTTTTGTTGTTTTGTTTTAACCATTTAAAACATCTCCTTTTATTTTATAAAACTCATTTTTATAAAATGCACATACATTTATGTAATTATTTAACCAATTAAATAATTAATTTATATAAACAAATTATCCAGATAATTTATTTAAATCCTCAAGTGTGTTTGTTTAGAAAACCAATTTTCTACACACGTAGTGTTCGGTATTCGTTTAAATGATCAAATCATTAAAAGAATACATTTGGTGTCGTCTAGCTTGTTATTGGGTATGACCCGACTTGGATCAAACACAGTTAGCCACATTAGTATAATTATGTGTCTCGGGCATACGTAATTCCAACAATCTCCCACTTGCACGAGATACATAGAAAATTAATGCAAGTGGTGAATACCGCCTAACAACAGTTCACCACCCCTAATGTGTTTGACGAAGTGCCATTCAATAACATCATCCCTTCAAGTCCCTTACTTGATATGATTTAGGTGAATCTATCATTATATCCCTTTGTTACTAGATGTCATGTTGAATCTAAGAGACATAGGTGATCATTCTCTTTACAATTCAACTTTATCAGGCCTTAGACATCTAAACTCTCAACACATAAGAGGAACAAATTCCGTCTTGACTGTATACGCCTCTCACTATCACTTTGTACTCCACCTGAGCTCATCCTTATGTACCATCTTTTACGAATAGCGAAGGGGAGAGTCAAAGTGTAATACTTGGTGAAAATCAAGACCCAGTATACATCTCAGGTCTAAGGATAATATGAAATTCTCCTTTACTCAAAATTACTAATGATCAAGTCAATCGACTCCATGTAGTAATATTGAGAGCGGGTCAGTCCAATATTTGTATCCCACAAATATCTATGAACTTTGGCAGCAAACCTATGCTCCATATTCATTCCTTATGAATATCCACCAATCCTAGTTCATAATAGTCTTGCTTCATATTTGTTCCCACAAATGTGATCGACTACGGACTTTTAGAATAAGATAACTTATTCATGGATTAAACATGCAAAATTAGAATTTAACTCAAGATTCCATAATCATATAAAAGAGTTAAATTACAAAAGTCTTTTAAACTTTAATACAAAATAGATCAAATCCAATTACTAGAATATCGAAGTCCTAAGCCACTCGCATGACGCTCATGTTTCGGTCTTTCTAGGAGCTTCGTGAATGGATCCGCAAGATTTTGATCAGTTCCAACTTTGCGAATACATATCTTTCCTTTTTCAACTTCATCCCTTATGTAGTTGAATCTCCGCTCTATGTGCCTTGTCTTTTGGTGCGAACGAGGTTCCTTGATTTGTGCAATCGCACCCTCGTTGTCACAAAAGATTTCTAGGGGGTCTTGAATGGAAGAGACCACCCCTAGATCAGAAATGAACTTCTTCAACCATGCAGCTTCTTGAGCTGCCAATGAAGCGGCGATGTATTCTGATTCTGTAGTGGACAATGCTACCACTTCCTGTTTTGAGCTCTTCCAAGAGACAGCTCCTCCATTAAGAGTGAACACATACCCAGATTGTGATCGAGAATCATCTCGATCAGTTTGGAAGCTCGCATCCGTGTAACCTTTTATAGCGAGTTCTTCCTCACCAGATCCATATATCAGAAACATATCCTTAGTCCTCCTAAGGTATTTCAATATGCTCTTAACAGCCATCCAATGACTGTCTCCTGGATTCTGTTGGTATCTGCTTGTCATGCTCAAAGCGCATGACACATCCGGTCTAGTACATATCATCGCATACATGATGGATCCTATAGCAGAAGCATATGGGATTTGTTTCATCATGTCTTGCTCACCCTTTGAGCTTGGACATTGAGCTGAACTCAATATGGTCCCTCTTTGAATAGGTACAAAACCTTTCTTGGAGTTTTCCATCTTGAACCTTTTCAAGATCTTATCAATGTATGTACTTTGGTTCAAACCTATCAAGCGCCTTGACCTATCCCTATAGATCTTTATTCCCAAAATATAGGCAGCTTCACCAAGATCCTTGATGGAAAATCTACTTCCAAGCCAAGCCTTAACGCTTTCCATGGTTGGAATGTCATTTCCAAATAGTAGAATGTCATCGACATACAATACTAAGAAGGTAATTATACTCCCACTAGCTTTCTTATACACACAAGCCTCATCAGCGTTCTTGATGAATCCAAAACTTTTGATTTCTTCATCAAAACGATGATTCCAAGTTCTAGATGCTTGTTTCAATCCATAGATTGATTTCTTTAACTTGCATACTTTATTAGGATGTTTTGGATCGACAAAACCTTCAGGCTGAACCATATAGACATCTTCCTCAAGATATCCATTTAGGAAAGCGGTCTTGACATCCATTTGCCAGATTTCATAATCATAATGTGCAGCTATGGCAAATAATATCCTAATAGACTTTAGCATTGCCACAGGCGAAAAAGTTTCATCATAATCAACCCCTTGAGTTTGAGTGAAACCTTTAGCTACAAGTCTTGCTTTATAAGTATCCAAGTTTCCATGCATATCAGTTTTCCTTTTGAAAACCCATTTACTTCCAACAGCTTTGGAGTTGAGTGGTGGTTCAACCAATTCCCAAACTTGGTTGTCATACATGGATTGCATCTCAACGTTCATGGCTTCAAGCCATTTGTCACAATCATTCTTGGACATTGCATCACGGTATGTGGTCGGTTCATCCGAATCTACCACGTAGCAACCTTCTACAAAAAATCCATATTTTTCAGGTGGATTGCTAATTCTACCAGATCTGCGAACGTTTTGTGTGTTTTGATCAACCACTTGATCACTTTCAACAACCTCTTGTTGAGTGCTAGTATCAACCAATTGTGTATCATCTTGTGATTCTTGATCCTCATCAAATTTCACTGTTCTACTATTAGTTCCTTCCTCAAGGAACTTAGTTTCCAAGAACTTACCCTTTCGAGCAATAATAACATTTTGCTCACTAGGATCGTAAAAGTAATATCCTAAATCATCTTTAGGATAACCTATAAAGATACACTTAGTGGATCGGACTTCTAATTTGTTTGGGGTGTATTGCTTTACATAAGCTTCACAACCCCAAACTTTTAAGAATGATAGCGATGGAGCCTTTCCATGCCATACTTCAAAAGGTGTCTTCTCCACTTTCTTGGTTGGAGCCATATTCAATATGCGAACAGCGGAAAGTAAAGCATAGCCCCAAAATGATAGAGGTAAAGTGCTTCTAGCCATCATCGATCGAACCATATCTAATAGGGTACGATTTCTCCTTTCAGACACACCATTATGTTGTGGTGTTCCAGGTGGAGTAAGTTGTGAAATAATTCCACAACTCTTAAGATGATCTTGAAAAATACCACTTAGGTATTCACCTCCTCTATCACTACGAAGTACTTTGATTGTGGTCTTGAGTTGTCTTTCTACTTCAGCTTTGAAGTCTTTGAACATTTCAAAAGCTTCATCTTTGTGTTTCATTAAGTACACATAACCATATCGACTATAATCGTCAATAAAGGTAATGAAGTATCTTTCACCATTCCTAGTCATTGGTCTAAAAGGACCACATACATCCGAATGTATGATACCCAATAATTCTTTTGACCTTTCAAAAGTTTTATTAAAGGGTTGCTTTGTCATTTTGCCTTGTAAACAAGATTCACATACATCAAATGAATCAAACTCATTGGTTTCTAGAATACCACTCTTGCGAAGAGTTTGCATGCGATTCTTGCTTATATGTCCAAGGCGACAATGCCAAAGATAGGAATCACCCAAGTCCTTCTTGAGTTTCTTGGTGTTGACATTATACATTGAACTACTATGTGACATACCACTTTGATTTATTTCATATATACCATTCATGGGTATAGCTTTAAAATAAAATATGCCATTCATCAAAACATGAATATCATAATCAATAAACTTAAGATCAAAGCCACATTGTTTTAAAAGGGACACGGAAATAATGTTTCTCCTTAACTTAGGAGCATACAAAACATTTTTCAAAATTACTTCCAAACCACTTGGAAGCTTTAACATGTAGTCTCCTTGAGCTTGGACTTCAACTCTTGCTCCATTGCCCATAAAGAGACTAATGTCCCCTTTGTTGAGTTGTTTACTTCTTTTGAACCCCTGCAACAAATTGCAAATGTGAGTTCCACATCCGGTATCAAGTACCCATGTATTTGAAGAAATAACATTTAGTTCAACATATATAGTAAAGATAATACCTGAGGTTTGCTCCGCATCCCTCTTATCTTTTAACGCTTTGAGATAGGTCGGACAATTTCTTTTCCAATGACCTATCTCTCCACACTCAAAGCATGGATCTTGCGTCGCAACCTTTTGCTTCTTTTCCTTCGGTTTGTAGGGCGTAATGGCTTTCCTCTTTCCCTTTCCTTGGACGTGGCCCTTGCCCTTAGCAACACTTGCTTTGGGTTTGGAGTTATGTCCCCTTTTGCCTTCATTGATTGTTAGAACGGGTAAAACCCTTTTACCCATTCCCGCTTCGGCCGTTCTTAGCATTGCGTGAAGCTCACCAATGCTTTTGTCCCACCCGTTCATGTTATAGTTCATGACAAAGGTTTCAAACCTTTTGGTCAAAGAGTTGAGGATCAAATCCGTAGCCAACTCATTTGAGACGGGACAATTCAACCTACGAAGCTTTTCAATGTAGCTTTTCATCTTTAGGACATAAGATGAGACGCTTTGGGTTTCCTCCATACGACATGCATGAAACGCTCGAACCGTTTCGAAACGTTCCGCTCTAGCTTGTTGAAGGAACATTTCCTTCAATTGAGTTATCATGTCGTATGCCCCATGATGCTCGAAATCCTTTTGGATTTCGGGAATCATAGTTCCCAACATGAGGCAAGAGGCTTGCACCGAATCTTTGGTGTACTTAACCCAATCGTAATAAGCCTCCTCATCTTCCACGTTAGGCTCGTCGGGAATGGGATCGTCTAAGACATATGATATCTCTTCTTGCTTGAGAACTATTCTCAAGTTGCGATACCAATCCATAAAGTTATTATGGTTTAGACGATCCTTTTCAAGGATGGTTCTTAAGGATAGGTTACGGGTGTTATGGGTAGAGGTGTTTGCATTGTTAGCGGCCATCTACAAAATTTAACAAAGTTTTATTTTAGTATTATAAACAATTTAATTATTAATACCCTTTTATTCCAAATTTTAAAATAATAATTAAATTCTAGAATCCAACGATAAATCAAATTTCGGTTAGGTGACCTTTATCCCGTTATTTGATTTAACAAGGTAGTCAACCTTGACAATTGCAACCCTTTGCAACTTCTAGAGGTATGGGACCATTCGAAATCCTTATTTCGTGTTGGCATGTTTATCCCATCAACACCATTGGACCCCATGCTTAGGTGACCTTTATCACATGGTTTCCAATTCAAGTCGTCCTACTTGTATAAACATGTAAGATTAACATACAAGTGGTTAGGTGACCTTTATCCCACAAATATGTTAATATTACCTTAAGTATATTAGTTTGCTCTAAAATGGTTAGGTGACCTTTATCCCATTTAAAGTTTCCTAATACGTTAAGTGTCTTACAAAAGGATGGTGTTAGACTTGTTTCCTTGGTAATTATGAAAAAGGGATTTTTAAGTTTTCCAATATTCTAGTATGAAAAACATTATGCCATATCCTAACATGCATTTAGAAATATGGCGATTTTGAAAACCAATTTTCAAGGTTCTAGTTATAATAAAACCAATTTTATTATATGTGAGTAATCGCTTAGTTTTAATAAACCCATTTAATTTAAACTAATTGACGCGATATTACCAAATATATATTAGAACCCGTTTTATGCTTGTTGTCGTTCCTATGTGACGGTATGGATATCCTAATATCTATCAACCACACATTACATAAAGTAAAACAAACAACCAAGCATACATGCAAAATATAGTCATAACCGAAAACCGCTAAGTTTGACCATACTTGTTAGCCGAAACAAGTATAGGTCATAAGTCACACCTAAGGGACAAAACATGACACAAGGATGGAATGTTGACTCCCACTTGATCTTGCATCCAAATGCTTCAAGTATCCTTTCCAAGTTGTTGTGTTCTTGTTGGGCTTGTAAATGGGCTCCAAACTTCCAAAAGTCTTCTTGGGCCCAAGAGTGAAATTTATGGGCCTAATGGGCTTGAATCCCATGATGGGCCGGTGAGGCCCAACAAGCCCAAAATTTCGGTCCAAGGCCCAAATCCACCAATTCTTGCATCTTCAATTTTTACAAAATGTATCCTAATACATATTTTTCTAAAAAAAAGAAATGCAACTAATCTATTTATTACAAACCAATTTATGAATAAATAAATTACACAAGCCTAAGATTATGAATTATTACAACCATATTGAATAATAAATATAACCAACATACACATAACAACAATCAACACATCCAAGGTCTCGGTTTCGGTTATGACACATCCAAACATACCAAATGTTCTAAGCATGCAACCTAAGCAACCATTGCCCAAAAAATATCAAAGGAATCGGCCCCCCCCCCCCCCAAGAGGCTACGGCCCAAACCCCCCCCCCAAAATTTTACAATTTTCAACATGCAAATGTTAATAATGGTTTCCTAAGATCTTTCCATGCATGTCAAGATCTTACAAAACCATGGGGGTTAAATCCACCAAAATTTCGGACCCCTTTTTCACCCATGAAAAAACCCGAAATTTATGAACATGCAAGGAGCATAAGTCCTTGTAACCGGCTCTTGATGCCATTGTTGGGTTTTATACAAGTTTATCAAAGTCAAGTTAACCATATTTAACTAGAAAACGCAACGGAAGCTTAGATTATAAATCTTGTTATGAACATACCATTATGTTAAAACTAAAACCCAATTAACAAGGATCAAAATTACAAGAACATAATGCTCACAAAATGTAAGTGTACCTTCTTCTACCTTTAGAAGAACAAGCAAGATGTTGAAGATGATGGTGGATGAATGGCAAGCCTCCAAGGAAGAAGACCTCAAGAGTGTGATACCCCAAGCTTTTGCAACAACACCAACTTGATTGCTAGGAATTATGAACACTTAAACAAGCTCACCAAGCTCTCCCAAAAAACCCCAAATGAGCCGTGAGTTTTTGGAAGAAAAGAGAGAGGATTTTTTTTTTTTTGATTCAACTCTTGAATTCAAAATGGGGACAAGATCAAAATTGCATGTCTTGTGAATGGTGGAGTATAAAGAGATGGTCCACACAAAAGGACAAAACATTTGGTTGAACCAAAACCACCACCCACATGGGGTGGCCGGTTTTCTTTTTTTTTTTTTTTTTTTTTTTTGTTGTTTTGTTTTAACCATTTAAAACATCTCCTTTTATTTTATAAAACTCATTTTTATAAAATGCACATACATTTATGTAATTATTTAACCAATTAAATAATTAATTTATATAAACAAATTATCCAGATAATTTATTTAAATCCTCAAGTGTGTTTGTTTAGAAAACCAATTTTCTACACACGTAGTGTTCGGTATTCGTTTAAATGATCAAATCATTAAAAGAATACATTTGGTGTCGTCTAGCTTGTTATTGGGTATGACCCGACTTGGATCAAACACAGTTAGCCACATTAGTATAATTATGTGTCTCGGGCATACGTAATTCCAACAGTATGATGGTAGGGACTTAAAAGTATGTTGTCCCGACACTTGTACCTGTTGAACCAAAGGGGATGGTCCATCTGAAATAGCCGGTCTGAACCGATTCTTAACACCCTGAACTGGGGCTACAAAATTCCTCCTTCGCCCCCTGGGATTTACCAAATCACCCCTGTTCACCTGAATATTTCGAACTCTTTCGGGCCTTTCTGCCCGGTTAACTCTGTTCCAACCATTATCATTCCTTCCCATGTTCCTATTAACCGCATCACCCCTTCTCTGATTTACTGGTTCTTCCACCTACTCATCCCAATTTTAATTCCCCTCATTTTCCATCTCAAAACCCACCCTCGTTCTCTGGCTCAACTACTTGATTCCTTCTAACTCGTTGGTTAACCTCGTTCTTAGCTTCAAAACCTTGGTTCACATCATTCTATTCCTCATATTCTTCATCTTCTGTCGGAATGCTGGGATGATCATCATCAAGATTAATCCGAACTCCGCGGTTAGGGGTGTTATGTGGGACTGATGGTTCAGTCTGATCAAGGTTTCGGGTTCTAGAAAAACGAGCTGAGTTATTCTAGTTGTTTTGGTGATTGAAATTAAGTGGTGGAGGCATGTTATCTGGGTGAAACGTGTTATTTTCTGGGAGTGGCTGTGGATCTTGGTTCTGGTTTTCATTCTGGTTTTGGCTTTGGTTTTGGTTTTGGTTTTGGTTTTGGTTTTGGTTTTGGTTTTGGTTTTGGTTTTGGTTCTGGTCTTGATCTTCCATTTTTGAGGTTCTGTTCTGAGCTCGGTTTTGCCGAGCTAATCTCTCAATTTCGGGCTCAAAAACTAATGGTGACTGTCTGCCCGAGTGGCAAACATGTTACCTGCACAAACAACACACCACGCGTAAAATGGAAAAATAAAATTTAAACTAAAAACTGAAAAATAAAACTAAATTAAAATAAACACAAAAATCAAATAACACGAAAAACACTAAGCGCACTAACTCCCCGGCAACGGCGCCATTTTGATGACCGTCGTTTGAGTCATGCAAAAACCTAATTAACCTAAGTAGCTAAGATAAGTAAGACATCGTATCCACCAAGAGTATGTGGTCAATACAAATCGTGTAAACAAGTTCCAACATTGTGAAGTAGCAAGTTTTAGTGCTGATCACACAAGCAAATAGTTTTAGTTTAAAATTAAGCAACGAACAAGCAAAAAAATTTCAATCAAATAGTAAAAGCAAATCACTCCCGGGACTTCAAGTAAGTAACTTACATCAATCTCATGCAACCTAACAAATTAATCATTACTGGTTAACTACAAACTGATCAACTAGACAAAACCTTAGGCATCAATAATCGCTTTACACACGGCACTGGTTATCAAACAATCCCTGCCAGTATGACTCAGTTAAGGGCAGTTATATGCTTTATCGTATTCAACCTAATCAAACAACCCTATGGTCAATTATTATAGCAACTGGTAACTAATCGTTCAGATCATCTTAAACTTAAATCGATTGAACACACAGACATACTAAACATCAATAACCATAGATTAACCATAAACAATTATACATAAACGTTCTTAGTTAGATGAGAAAACTGAAATCATTACAAACTTTACATTCCCGGGTGAGATTCTAAGAGTTTAACCGCGTCTCGGCATCATGGAATCGTCAATAATTATGAAATAGAGCATGTATGTGGTCTCGGTATGATTTGGTATGGTGGAATCGGCCTCCTTGAGATCTGGAAATCGCCCGGTTCGAAGTATGATGAGATAGGGTCGAGTATGATGAAAATAACATTAAAACCCTAGCTTCCCGTCTGCACCTCCCATCGCGATACGCGATGGGGTCTATACTAGTCCATCGCATATCACGATGGACCAGAAGTCAACCATTCATTGAAGTCCCATCGCGATACGCGATGTGTCTTCAAGCATGCCCATCACGTATCGCGATGGGTCTTGTCACCAGCAGAAATCTTTTGTCTTCTCGTTTTACGTGCTGGACGTCCGGGTATTCATCCCGTGCCCCAAAAGGTCCAAATTAACTGCTTTAACACCTGTGACCTGAAATGCAATAGACACGTATGAATTATCGAAGTTCCTACGATAAACGATTAAAACTAATAAATAAACCAACTTAAATGAATACAAATGAACCAACCATCAGGTATGCACGCAAACACAACATTGAATGCGTAACAAGTGTTACCATTTTGTATGCGTGTGACTTCACAATAGTATGTGCGTAACCCGACGATAGTATGCTCGTATTGCGGCATTGGAATCTTAACCAGTGTTAGTAAGCACGTCACACAACGACTGTACACGCTCAATTAGGTGTTAGCGCGCACGTAACGCTTCATTGAACTCGTCTTGACCCGCAACCCGTTCCGCTTGACACTATTCTACCCGAAATTCGCTATGACTTGACCTCTTTCAACCCAAACCCGTCCCGACCCAAACCAAATTAACCTTTTTTGTATCGACCCATTCTAACCTTAACCTTTTAGACCCATGACCCGACGGCCGAACAAGCCCGATTCGTTTGCCGGTCTTTAATGGTAATCACGTAACACGTTAAGTTTTTAAAATGAAAAAAGTATAGCAATACCTGCTCAAATTAAAGAGAATAAAATACTCGTTTTTATGGTATAATGTTTTTTAAAAAAATATTAGCGTGTGAAAACGTTTAAATGTCGTCGAGGTAGTTGGTTTAAAATAAGGGGCATACATGTAACAATTATAAAAATTAACAATATTAATATTTTTAAAGGACCAAACTTGTCATTATTTAAAAAAAATAAAAATAAACCCATGACTTTGCTTTTGCTAAAAGACAAAAGTTTTAAAAGACAAAATTGACTCTAAAATGTCTTAGTTTTATGCATCATAGTTTGTATTAAAAACAAAAAAAATTTGATACCTCTTAAAAATCAACCTGTATAGATATAGATAATTAAAATGATTAGATACAAATAATGTAAAAATGTAGGTGATAGAAGAAAACAATAATAAAATTTCCAAATGGCTTTTCTTCTCTATCTAAAACCACCAGTGCTACCATCACCGTTCCTCCATCCTCCACCCACAATGAAATTGAAACCCCGTTTCACCTACTCCTTCAGCTCCCGAAGCCCACCAGAACAACAACCCATCAACGAGTACCAGTCTCTCTCCACCTCCTCCCCGTTCTCCTGGGCCTCCGGAGACTTCGTTGAGTACTGCTCCCGCTTGCTTCTCACCGGGGCAGGCTTCGCTCTCTTCGTGGGCCTCCCGGTGTCCTGGTACGGCTCGGTCGGGGTCGCCTGGGAGCCGTGTGCAGTGGGATATTGGCGGTCACGGTTGCGGTTGTTCGGATGTATTTGGGCTGGGCGTATGTGGGCAACCGGCTGTTGAATGTATGTCTTTTTTTTTCTTGAGTTTTGTTTGACTGTATTTTTTTTTTTTTTTTTGTATCATCCAATGAAAAAAAACACGCCCGATAGTTTAAAACCACGGAAAAACACGCCCTACTGTAGATGCTCGATTCAAAATGTAACTTTCGGATCTTATGGGTATGTTGGAAAAAGAATGGTGCTTTGTTATAACCATATTTAGCAAGTATGATCTTTGTCTTTGTATTATAATAATTTGATTATATGGATATGTAAAATGATGATGATCCTTTAATACATAACCAACTAATTAGACAACCACGACACTTAAAAAGCACGCAAGGCAATACTTAATTGGGAAAATTGGTAAAAGCTAGGATATTTAGGAGGCTGATATGTAAATATAGATGAGAAAGGTAACACTTTGGCTTTTGGGACCTAAACACCTTGGAGCGCCTCACGCTTTTTAAAACCAAGTTCAGATGGTAAAATTAACCCCAAAACCATTTCTTTTTCTTGCTCCCATTATATCACTACTTGTGAGAGTTTATCTGTTTTTTTACTAACCGTTCATGACTTAATGTCACATTTTTTTAATGTATGTTTTGATTCTCCTTTAATTGTGTGTGTACAGATGAAGAGACCGGATGGTATGATGGACAGGTAACCTATTTATAATCATGGACATGGTATGCTGTTTTTTTGGTTAATTTTAAGGTTGTGTATTGTAATAGATTTGGGTGAAGACTGCTGAAGTGCTAGCACGGGATCGGCTTTTAGGATCATTTACTGTAAGTGATGCGTAATTGGTTATTATTTTTGTACCTTCATTATAAATTTTAGCATAATTCCTTTTTCCATTGCTCACTCATATTTGGATGAAGCACAATATCCAAGGTGTTCTATTTTATATCAATTAGAATAGACTTCCAGTATTTAGTTTCATATTAACAGATTATTTAGTTAGATGTTGCAATTTTCATGGGACTGAGGGCGCAAGTGCAGTCGACTTCTTCAAGTGTTTAAGGTTGAAAATAGGGGCGGGTTGGGTTGACCCGTGAATGTTTGTTGTCTATTGTGTGCTAAGTTATGGTTATAAAAAGTATATTATTGCAACTGTTGTCTATATATTCGGTTAAATCGGTTTAGGAGCCTTTATACACACTAAATATGCATTAGGCGACTTTTGACCCTCTTTGGCCCAATTCCATAATTGCAAAAGGTGTAATGATTACTCATTTCAGATAAAAATATAACCCAGATTATGGTCCGAACCAAGTAATAAAGTTGTGGAAAACGACAAAGCAAAACTGACCGGGTTGACGATTTGAACCGGGTTTTATTTCAAAGTTGTTAATTTCTATCAAACTTTTAAAATTGATAAAGATGGTTAAAACTCATATAACTAGGGGTGTTCTTCGGGTGGGTCTTTGTTGCGGGTTTTTCGAGTCTGGTTTGGGTTTCTGGCTGTAAAAAGTGACCCGATAATTGACCCATTTAGAGTTCAGGCTGGTCGAGTTTGGGTTATTCGGGTTCAGGATAGTTCAAGTCAGGTTGTTCGGTTTTCAAATTTAGACGTAGAATAAATAAAAAAAGGTGTTTTTTCCCCAAACTTATCATCAAAATTCATCATGCTACTGAAAAAATATCATCAAAATTCAAACAGCATTGTACAATATGATAATCCCAAAACTTAATATTCAGTTACTAAAGACTCCAAACCAAAACACGTTTATTAAACAAAAAAAAAGACAATAAATGTTTGGGTTTTGGGTTTCGGGTTTCGGGTTTCGGGTCGGGTATTTCAGGTTTTTTTCTCTAGGAAACAGTGACCCGATAACCGGCCCATTTAAGGCGTGGGTTGATCGGGTTTGGTTCATTCGGTGTTCTCTAATTTCGGTTCAGGTGGCTTCGAATTCGGGTCGGGTTTTGGGTTCCAAGTAAAAGTGACAACTCCAAATATAATGCATATAATTAAATGTATATTCTAAGCATAAAAAATTAAAAAATGTTAAACCGTCAGTTCTAAACTCCAAACCATATGTCGACTGTTAAACCGCCAAACCGGTTGACCCAGCCGATTTGGTAGGTTTAACGGCCTATGGAAACAAGATTAGAAGCCAAACTTCAAACTTGTTGCATGAAATTTGTTTTTTTTAAGTGTAATGAGTGACTTAAATGAGGTGCCCGGTCCAACATAAAAGTCAGAATAGTTAACTGAAGCAAAAATCATAATTAATTGTGAATTCTTTATCGCAATTTCAACACTCTTTTTCCTTAATCCAGGTGCTTAACAGATTAAAGAACACATTGGTGGGTCTTGCAATATCTTTGTTCCTGTCCATTGTTCTTCTTATAAACACCGAAGGCGCCCAAAAAGAGGCGTAGATTACTTCCGGTGGAGAAGCAGGCGGCCGATCGGTGCCGGGCTCTTACAATGATGAGTCAGCAAGATCATTTGAACCAGAAGCGTTTTGTGGTGGATCTGATCTGTCATTGAATGATTAGAGGAACTGTAGATGAATGTTTGTCTTATAATACACCTATGGCTATGTATTGTATAGTGCCGTTTGTACAGTCTTATAATTTATATCTACATATACTTTAATTTTATAAAACGAGTTTGCTAATTTTATAAATATTGACTTAAACAAGTCACCTTTTATATTGAATGTAGATGTTGATTTTATCTTACTTAAATAAAATAAAATAATTATGGATTGCTCAACTAACCAATTTTAAAATAAGAAAGGATGAAGTAAAAGTAGTTATTAAATTAAAATATTACCTAAATATTTCTTTATGAACGTAAACTGTAACGATAATTTCTAAATTTTGCAAGTTCATATATATTTTGTTATCAATTCCATACTGGTTCGAAACTATAGGAATGTTATGGTAAAACTTCGTTTAAAATGATGTGGTAGAAAGTAACGCGCGACTTGAAGGCCACCAAATTTTGATATAATCAACATGTTATTTTTATGTATTGTTTTTATGATAATCTCACTTAAAAGGTTTAAAAGGTGCTAGGTTGAAATCCTATTCTAATTCTAACTAAGGAGTATTGTGGTTCTGGAGGATCCAACTATAGGATTACCAGGAATGGAGAGTTTAAAGTCAATAAATGTTAACTTATAATAGATATAAGATAAAACGTGGTGATACTTATTTATTGACTTGTTAGGCTAGGGGTATACCTTAAAGCTCATGGTGTTAAAGCTGAGTTGACAAGGGTTAACGAGTGACATACAACTCCCTTCATGGGCTAAGGAACGTTAAATGCAATGTGAGTTAAAATGTTAACGGGCTTTAAAATCCTCTGTACACGTAGCAAAAATTAAAGAATCTATTTTACATTAAATAAAGAGAGATAAATGTAGTTAAACAATTTTCTTAAGATAAGGTGAAATGAAATGGTATAAAATATGTGATGTGATGTGATGTGATGTGATGTCTATATGAAGTTAAGGAGTGTAAATATCTACACCATGACCCTAGGGTACTTGGTTCCTCCATAGTCATTATTGCTTCTTTAAAATGTTTTTTGTTTTTTTGAAGAGACAAAATGTCCTAAATGTCTCTCTAAAAACATCTAAATGCATCATTTTAAAAAAGTAATCCCAAACATATATTTAGACATCTTGTAAAAACTTATAGCACCACTTTGAGTTTTTTAGAAAGATAAATTGACATGTTTAATAATCTTGTAAATGATTCTTCAAAGTTTTATTTAAAATTGTTTTATGTTCTCTTGGACCTGTTTATTTTAATCATCCATGACAACTGATAAGTATGGCTAAACAAATTTGAAGCATTTGAATAATTTAGTAAAAACCATAACTTTTCTTAATACCTGAAAAAAAACCTAATGACATATTATACATATATCACGGATTTGGGATCTTATGGTTTCAAGTTCGAAACCTGACTTAAGGGGATTTTCTTATGGTGGCGGGTTTTCTTCTTAATGATGTTATTGCGTGAGTCATGTTTGAAGTATCAAAATCAGTATAAACGATTGACATCTCGTCTCATGAAAAGTCACTCTGGTATTGAAGGTAGTTTCAAACGTTGTTAACAATATATAAACAAAACAAAGTACATAATACAATTATCCTTTGTACGTTTTTGTTTCTGAAAATAGTCGATTACAACTCCATTCGTGATAAGTTCTTTTTGATGATGCCACAAGTTACATAGGCATTAAAAAGTTCAGAAATTCGATTATGTAAATTTGACTTTACAATCTTCATTGCCGAAACATAAATGTTATGATTGTAGTGGGCAAAACTAATATTGTTGGCTTTAATAGTCTGACAAACCAATGGGGGTGAGGGGGGGGGGGAGACTCTTGTAAAGCTGCACCGGAACTCCAGATGGACGCCACTTACCAAAAGCGTCACTGACATATTTGCTACTGAAGAGCTCCCATGGCCAAAGCCTCCAGTAATCCGACATCGTCACGATGCTGATCGGAGCAAGTACTGTGACTATCACAGAACAAAAGGCCACAACACTGAAGAATGCATAGACGTAAAAGACATGGTCGAAACATTCGTCAGAGATGGGACGCTCGCACACCTCGTGGCGAAATAAAAGCTAAGCAGGCAGGCAGGTGCGTGTGGAACCATGGCTGGGGTAAACATGAATAAAAAATCAGCTTCAATATGGAGACTACATGCTGCGTAAAGAACGAGATCCCGAAACAGGTGCGTGTCGGCTCGATGGCACTCCTGTCCCAACATGGAAGGGAGTTCAATTACACAGTTTGCATGTAATCAATTCCAATTTGTACAGAAAAGGCCAAGAGCCACTTCTAATGGAAATGATTCTCTTTCAAACGTCGAAGCTGATGATTTACATTTATACTTTTGTACACACTAATATGCCGGTTTTCACCGCATAATTACAAAAAACGTCATTGCATGGGAAGGCGGTCCTACCCGCACGAACCCAAAAAGCATGATAAACCTTCACGCAGGTCAGTTGAAGGGGAAAAAAGTTACCATATGAAAGTGCTGGTCTATCCGCATGAATCATTCGAGGGAACTGCACCAACCTATCAACAACCGCGCGTGGGACAGTTCAAAATTCTTAAGAGGAAAAGGTAAACCTATACGCAGGTCAGATATGGGTAAAGTTATGCCATCCTACTAAGTGCAAGTGACGGGTCTACCCGCACAATCACGAAAGAGGAAGCAAAACTTCACACCTATTATCAGCCACGTTCAAAGGTTAACTTATCCTCAACAGGCAAACCTTCACGCAGGTCAGTTGAAGGAGTTCAATTATTCCATTAAATGAAAGTGCCGGTCTATCCGCACGAATCATGAAAGGAAGATGAACACTAACCTATCAACAACCGCGCGTCGAACGGTTAAAACAATCCAACACTGGTGACGGCATTCACATTACGTGAAGTCGTTGCGTGGGAAGGCGGTCTTACCCGCACGAACCCAATAACGTGGCAAACCTTCACGCAGGTCAGTTGAAGGAGAAGAGTTCAATTATTCCATTAAATGAAAGTGCCGGTCTATCCGCACGAATCATGAAAGGAAGATGAACACTAACCTATCGACAACCGCGCGTCGAACGGTTCAAAACAAAATTCTTAAAAAGGTAAGAAAAACCTACACGCAGGTCAGGTATGGGTAAAGTTTTGCCATCCTACCAAGTGCAAGTGACGGTTCTACCCGCGCTATCACGAAAGAGGAAGCAAAACTTCACACCTATTATCAACCACGTTCAAAGGTTAACTTATCCTCAAAAAGTAAGAAAAACCTACACGCAGGTTAGATAAAAGTTAAAGTTTAGCCATCCTACCAAGTGCAAGTGACGGTTCTACCCGCACAATCACGAAGGAGGAAGCGAAACTTTAACCCACTATCAACCACGTTCAAAGGTTCTTATTCTAAACACTTGGAAAATTGCTATTTTAAACTAAGTATGCAAGTCATAAGTTTATAAAGCAAAGAATCCAATGAAAGGAATAACAATCGTATATTTCAATGATATATTACAACAGTGGCCGGGTAACTACCCGCCTAAAAGAAATCTATACAAAGCTGTCTATCCTAGCAGTGGGAAGGGATCTTCAGGATCAGGCTTCAGGGCCACCTCCGCTTGGACCAGCACCGTCAGAGAGCGGCTGCCCAAGGAAAGCCTTAAGGATGTTTAGCCCATCATCAGCAGCAGCAGCTTCATTCACCTTCTCCACCACTGGATGCGGGAAGGCAGCGTACTGGTTCACAGCTTGGTCATAAGCAGCTTCAGTATTAACATTGAATAAAGGGAAGTTGGAGGGCGGAAAGCCTCTCTCAGCAAACCCAAGACCAAGCAGGAAGCCAGTCTTCTCCCCATCCTCATGAGAAGCGTTGAGGGCTGCGCTCATCGCATCGTCATAAGAGGTCTCTGAAAGGACCCGACGCACAACCTACAAAAGAATACAAGTTAGAACATTTTCTAATTACGAGCGGAAAGCGTAAAGAAAAAGATAAAGATACCTGAGGCAACGCTTCTCGAAGCAGCCATTGGAGGGTAGCTTGACTTTCTTTGTAAGCACGTTAGGCTCCGCTTTTATCAAGGTTGGCAAGTTGAACTTCCTTGGCGGCAGCCTCTTCGACGCTTTTGAGTTTCCTTTCAGTGCGGTCAAGCACCCCCCTCTGGTCAAGGATCTCCTGCAGCTTCTTGGCATCTTCCATTGCCAAGGCGTCATGAGCATGCTGAAGAGCCTTTAATTTGCATTTAAGCTGCTCATTCTCTTCGCGAAGCGGCTCAGCAACAGCTTCAGCCTTGGCAGCCCTCTCAGTTGAGTTTCGCGCAATCTCCTTAGCCAGCCGAAGCTGTTCATTCACAGCTTGGGCAGCCTTGGAGCGGGCATCGAGTCGCGCCTGGACTTCAACCTCGAGGGCCTTGAATGCTCTCTCCTTCTCGGCGGCGGCAGCGGCCAACTGCCGGTTCTCCTCCCGCAGAGCCCGCGTCTCAGATATTTCTTTGGCGCGAGCTGCTTTTAACTTGTCGTTTTCACGACAAAGCAGCTCGACGCGAGGCTGCATCCGGGCTTGGAGAACCCGAAGCTCATTGGTTAGCCTACCCTCCTGGTAGCTAGCCATGGCTTCCCCCAACGCACCATGAGGAGCAGCGTGGCGAGCCCAATCCACGCACTCCACAGGGGTGCGAAGGGTTGTTCCTCGGCGTATGTTCCATCTTGGAACATACACTTCATTGGAATCCGACACTGCAAAAGAAACAAAGGCAGTTAGGAAAAGATGATAAAAATATACAAAGGAAAAAGAACCCTACGTACCTGTAGGGTCAATAACAGGCCGATAGCCGCCAAACCCATCACCTGAACCTAAAGGAAATCCGTCCAACAGGTCAGGCAGACGGGAAGGTGGCATAGATCGGCGGGAAGCCCGGCGCGTACCTGATGGTCCGGCCGTCGGTGCCGGTGGCGCAGGTATAGTGGCAGCCGCTGTGGTAGCCACTGTTGGCGTTGCCTCCTCAGCAACAGTAACCGCCGGCTCCGTGAAAGATGCTGTAAAAATTGCACTCACGGCCGGCGGAGACACCTTCTCAGCTGGAACAGCCTCAGGAAGGCTGGAACCAACAGAAGCAGGCGCAGACGCCTGGGTCGACGCCTCGGGAAGGCTGACCGAGCCTTCCCTCATTGGCGGGGGAATACTTGCTCCAACTCCACCCTGGAATGCGTCAACATCCACACCTGCACAAGCAAGTTAGAAAAATTTATTTGAAACAACAAATCTAGACAAGAATTATGGGGGTACTTACGGGGTTTCTTGAGCTTGAACATACGGACGAGCGGGGGCGAACCCGATGGAGCCGGCCTCTTGACACCGGTAACCGTCGTCGTCGCTGCCTCCCCGGAGGTAACAGCTACAGCCTCCGGAGCGGTGGTCTCCTCACCACCGGGCTTCCCCGCCACCTCTGCACTATCTGACTCCGAGTCAGATAGGACTACCGGGTCGGCCGTAGAGGCCACCTTCTCCTTGCCTTTCCCGACGGCAGCCTTTTTCTTCCGCACCAGTGGAGGACCTTCTGCGGATTCCTCAGAAGAAGAAATGTCAACTCCAGCAGCAGGCACAGCATTGAGAGGTTCAGGGTAGAAGATAGGCTTACCTGGCCGTCGGTGGCTCAGGATCTCTTGGCCTGGCGGGTAAACCTCCACGAACCGACCCGCGGTCTGCTCTAAGATGGGCAACTCGTTCTCGTCCAGAGCACGAGTACCCATCCGCGCGGGACCATCTTCCTCCCGCGGGTTCAGGAGCGACTGAAGATCGTTCCCCTCTGAAATCAACAAGAAAGTTAGAAAAAATCGAAGTCAGCAAAATGAAACAAGACGTACCATAAGGGACAGAGTTCGAACCATATTCAAGGACGATCGGAACCTTATCCGCATTCGCCGCCTTCCACACCCGGCTCATCCCCAGCATCACCATCGCCGACTCCGGAAAACGGAAAACCGGGGACTGGACCCGGGATATCTTCGAGAACCATTCCGCCTCCTCGTAGTTGAGGGCGGGAAGGTTCGGAAGCGCCTGGCCATTCTTGAACTTCATGGCGATGGGGATGGCGCGAGCGGATATGAAGAAGAACTCTCTTCTCAATGAGCGAAGACTCCGCTCGGTGGTACAAATCTTTAAACCCTTGATACGGGTTGTAAGAGTGTACCACCCCTGGATGCACCTCCAGGTGTAGAAGGTCATCAGACGGTCAACGAGGGGCTCAAGGCCCAGTATCCGGCACACCCACTCAAAGTGCCGGACCTTGGCAATGGCCATGGGGTGCACCTCTGTCAGGTGCACACCGTGCCTCTCCAGGACACGGTACACAAACTTTGTCAACGGAAACCTAAGGTTTCCGTAGACAAAGAATGCAGCATAAACCCCGATCTTGCCACTAGGGGCATCGTACACAGTATGGTGGGGTTCAGGAAACTCAGGCTCGAGAGACTCGAGCATGAACTTCCTGACGATATACTGGTACAGATCGACAGGAAGAGAGCACTGGCATTCGCCAGCAGTCTTCTGGTCATCAGCATCATGAGAAGACATGGTGGAAGAAAGATGAAAAGAGATTTCAGGGTAATGCTTTACTGAACAGAAAAATTCGCCGGAAATTACTTGAGAAGAAGAGATGAAAGTGAAAAGTGTGAATTGCAAATAACCCTCTCCCCCTTTATATAGTAATCGCAATTAATGCGATGAATTTAATACGGAAGAGAGAGAAATCAAAGGTGCAATGAAACTAGGACGCGTGGCAAAAGCAAGCTGGCAACATCTGTCACAAGGACGTATGCCAGAGATTTCGCGGCTACGCGCCCGAAATCCCGTGCCCACGCGCCTGAAAAAGCAACTGGAATGACCATGTTCTGTCACGTCACCATAACTCCCTGCACGTCCTGACACAGTCAGAAGAAACCGTCGCACGACGTTTCAGAGGTTTGGACTTATCTTTTCACCAACTCTTCGAATTTCAAAATTCAAAATTCGAAAATATTAAAAAGTAAGCGGGAAAATACCCCTTACCCCTTGGCAAGCAAGTAACCGTAAGACGGATGCGGGTACAGTGTAAAGGCAAAACCCTTCACATACCTAGCACCCGCAGGGAATTGAAGCCAAATAAACCTTGGCAAACAAATAACCGTAAGACGGCTGTGGGTACAGTGTTAAGGCAAAACCCTTCACATACCTAACACCCGCAGGGAATTGAAGCCAAGAAAACCTTGGTGAACAAGTAACCGTAAGACGGATGCGGGTACAGTGTTAAGGCAAAACCCTTCACATACCTAGCACCCGCAGGGAATTGAAGCCAAGTACCTCGGCAACCAAGTAACTATAAGACGGGTGCGGGTACAGTGTAAAGGCAAAACCCTTCACATACCTAGCACCCGCAGGGAATTGACGCCAGGAATACCTTGGAAGTAAAGTAACCGTAAGACGAGCACAGGTACAGTGTTAAGGCAAAACCCTTCACATACCTAGCGCTCCGCTGGGAATTGAAACCAAGAAGGATCTTCTGGGCAATGCTTGCGGAAACGGAAATAACATCCCCGCATAGCGGGAACGTCGAGAACTACGTTGTTTGAAGCTCCAAGATGGAATTGGTGGTCTTAACATAATTGATCACTATGTTCAAAACTACCAAAACCTCATGGAAAATACATACAACTGGGACTCAATGCTCCTGACTTGCGAGGAGGTTACAGACCTACCCGCATCATACCCAAAGACCAAGCAGGAAACTCGGGCATTTCTGCAAGTGACAAGGACTTCCGCGGAAAGAATCCCCATGGAAAACCTTACAAAACCCTTTTCAAAACCCTTTGCTCAAGTCCAAAAGTTCACCTCATTTTATTAAACACTCATGAGAAGAACATTGGACTGGGGGGACTTGAAGAGGTAGGTCCCAGCAGAGCCCAGTTGGACCCGCAAGACTCACCTTAAACAGGGACGTCTGCGCAGAGACCAACTGGATCCGCAGGACCAACCATGCTCAGAGACGTAACGTCCTTACGCGCAGTACGCAAGCTGGTCCCGCAGGAAATGCCTCCCAATGGTGAAGGACTCCGCCTGTCCCCGCAGCCTCGGATACAAGCCATTAGGGAAGGCCACCCGCGCAGCATGGCTACACGCACAAGGCACTTAACTCTCCCCAGTGTCACCTGAAGGAATGAGCAAAGGCGGGAGGGGGAAAACTCCCGCCTAAATGAGCCAGTCCGTATGATGGAGGATCTTTTGTGTGATACCTGACGAGGTACAGACAAAAGATCTGACCAAGAATGCGACAGCTCACTGACAGCAGCATGGCAGACAGCACGCCACAGCACTGTGACCAATAGCCGCCGCCTACCCACCAACTCCTGCCAAACCACGTGCCTAGCCTGTAGTTGGCAGAAGAGGAAGAGTGCACGACACGCCTGCTCTGTGTCAGCCGCTACCTATCCACCACTCACAGGCAAGGCACGTGCATAGGTTACAGTTGGTAGCGTGTTGGGCCGGCTAAACCCCTTGGAAACCTACATTCGGCTATAAATACCCCAATGGTATGATCATCTTAAAACATCTTATCTTATCATATATACCTGATATCTGCTCTAGCAATCTCTTAATATACTTTTATATTTAAAGAGCAATCTAGTCTGATTCTCACGCCGGAGGGTGGTCACAAGGAGGAACCCCCCCTTCTCAGTGACGAGCTCACGGTGTCTGTTTTGCAGGTTATCAGAAGAACCATCTTCCAAGGGTCTAACCCCTCGTGGGAAACATCTATCTAACCCCCAGGTTACCAGTAATCTGCCCGGGGTCCGGTTAGTGTTTCTTCAGGGAGACTCTTGTGTGTTTCCACCATCACTAAAGATTGGTGCCATTTAAGCTAGCAAATCTTTCATAAATTTGCACACGATTAATGTACAAGTCAACATCACGCATGAGAGCAAAATTTTCCTACACTAACAAAATCATATAGATAAAACTCACACAATCTTATTAACTTTGGTACGTCTTGTTTGAAGCTTCTATGGTTGACTTAGAGAGCACAACCTGTTTCTCAACAATGAGGATTAATTTAAAACACCACACGCATTTTCTCCGCATTTCAGAACAGTTCCTTCAAGCCCATCTAGCAAGGTCTCAAACGCTAGAAAATTTTCTTAAATATAACCAACTAATTTAGGTCTTCAACTATTGAGCACGAACATGACATATCAAAGTTTATCGTTACCCCTCACGATCAACTTTCCCAAGGTTCATTTAATTATCCATGAGCTAACCAAACAAACTTTATGTCTTTATCTATCAAACATAAATTATATATATATATATATATATATATATATATATATATATTCAATAAACAATGTGTAAAACATAAATACACATTAAAGTTTGTTATTATTATTTTCGGTTATTATTGTTTTTTATATGTAATTATATTATTTATATTGTTATTTTTTATTTTCGGTCAAACACCGATCCACCCTCTTGGGTTGGTTTAACCTTTGACCCGATAAAATGTCCGGACCGGATATAAAAACATTGCTCATAACCCTATGTTTTCTTTTAGTTATTTTAAACTCATCTATTATAGTTTTGACACCTTAACTTTAAATGTTAAATATTTAGTCATTCTATAGCATTTCAAACCAGACTTGGATACACATCATGCATTGCAAACAACCTACCAATATTTCAACACAATTATCAAAAACTCACATGCACTGTCCAATACTTTCATCATTAAGTTTTTGAGTGATATACAAACATAAATAATAATAATAATAATAATAATAATAATAATAATAAATAATAAATAAATCTGGTGTCCATCATCCTCCAAGTTGTTAGCTGTGTGGGTCCCACTCTCTTCCACTATCATCAACCCCACCCCACCCCACCCCTCACTGAAACAAAACAAAACCGACACACACACACACACACATTTTAAATAAAACCGGCCTGCGGATCCCTCCGTAGGATGAAACCGTGTGTATTCAGCCGTCTGTGTATTCTCATTCTCTTATTATTCTTTTCCATTCTCGTTCTCTCCGCCGCAGATATTCAGCCGGACCTTGTTGTTAACGCCACCGTCAATGCCACCGAAAGAGACCGCACCTTCGCCGGCATGATTGATCGTGCTCTCGAGAAGGAGTTCACTGAGAATGATCAGAACCAAGGTTACCTTATTATTATTATTATTATTATTAGATCTGCTGCCTGCTTTTATTTATTTAATTGGGGTTTTGTTTTTACTATGTGCATTTTAGAGCAATTGAATAGATCAGGTGCTGTTATTGACTCATTCAATTGGTTTCTACTTGGATATTTAGTTATTATATTATTAACTAAATGTTGGTCTGCTAGTTGAAGTTTCACTTCTGGATCTGTGTTTTACTTCAATTTCAAGCATCACAATATTCTTGTTTATTTTACACATCCTATCTGTAAAATATTATTAAAGATTTAATAGCTGTATCTTGTGGCTTAATTATGTGGTTGCCAAAGAAATCCTGGAATAACTAAAAGAGATATTGCAACTCCAACATATTTTCTGTAATACTATCATTCCAATAGATCTTTAATTAAATCGCTAGATCCTCAATATTTTATCACAGAGTTGATTCTTCAACTTTGCCATTAATACCCTTTTTGTCTTCACAGCCACTTCTATACTTTTCTATGGATAAACCTTCACTAGTTTTGTGTAGTTGATCTTTTGTCATCTAATCCAATACTTCGTTAGATCTGTGATTACACCGGCAACATATGAATATAAGTGATTAACATGCTATTATCAGTTTCTGTTTTACTTCTAAAATAAAAATATAGACAGAAATTTTGAAGTTTTTATGCATGTTTCTTGATTTTTAATATGTGCACATGCGTTGAATTTTCAGAGAATGATGCAGGCAGCTTCAATAACAGTGTTGCTGGACAACAGGTTAGTGGCATTAGGTTTTACAGTCTCAGATGAATGAATACACTTCGATAATGCTCTCTATAACATATCATTATAATGAGGGAAATAAATCTTTAATTTTCTGATTAATGGAGTTCAGATATTATACTTGATTTACATTTATTTTCACCAGGCTGTATTGGAAACTGTGGCTAGAGTTAAATCGAAGAAAAATGACACAAAGGACGATAAGTATGGGCTCTTATTTACTTATAACTGAACTAGTTTTTATCCCCCGTATTACGGGGGTTGTTTTATATTGTTTGTTCTAATATTTATTTATTTATTTTAATTTATATTTTTCTTATTGTATGAAAGTTAATAATATACTTATGGTTTGATGATAAATTGTTTCACAAATAAATGAGATGTTATAACCCGGTCTAAAAGCTATATGGTTTTGATGAGACCCAATTCCCGTTTATTTTTTTTACTATGAAATTGGTTTTTTAATTATAAATAATATTTATGAAAGTTAATAATATACTTATGGTTTGATGAGACCCAAGAACCGTTTATTTTTTTTACTATCAAATTGGTGTTTTAATTTAAATAATATATATACCTTTTTTAAAATAAATCAGATATTATTTTTAGTATATCCTATTTTATAAAATAGGATTTTTACATAAATAATTTGGTGAGAATAATTTTTAATTTAATGAGATGTTTGTTATAACCCGTTTAAGGAATATTTGGGTTTGGTAAGACCCATACCCGTGTATTCGGGTCAAATGCATGAGACACCTCCATTTAAAAATCAAGCAAATCTGGTGACTCCATAAAAAGGGGGAGCGACCACATCGCGACACGTAGGATTTTTATGTTTTCGTTTATATATATTATAGATTCTATGATGTTTTATATAAGTTGCGTTGCATTTTTTGTACAGAAGACACAAGTTATACATTAGTTATTAATAATAATATACTAACATTGAAGACAAATGTTGTAGGTCCTTTCAACTTCATCATGTTTTTAATATTGATAACGATAATGGAGCAGAAGAGACACCAACACTAATTGATAGAAAGGTAAAAAAACTAAAATCTTAATATAATTTATTAGCGTCACACACTAACATTTTCTCACTCTGTATTCAGGATAATGTTTTTATAATATCCAATTTCAAGTCAAAGTATCCTGTGCTACAGTTAGACTTGAGGTAATGTATAAGAGATTTCTCTGTCTTATATTCATTATTATGTTACCAAAACAATTTTATTAAATCATCCAAGCAGTTAATAATTTGATGAATTTACAGGTTAATTTCCGACCTTGTTGTTGTCATTGTATCTGCCACCTGTGGTGGCATTGCCTTCGCGTGTGCTGGACAGCCAGTATGAACAATATTTGATTTCTTGTTTGTGTTTACCCTTTTAGTTATAAAAATGACTCATTGATTGTGTATTTTTTTTTTGCTTTAACAGGTTATTACGGGATATTTGCTGGCAGGATCTATTGTTGGGCCTGGTGGGCTGGATGTAGTCAGTGAACTGGTTCAAGTATGCCACTTCGTATCTAAGTCTGACATGATAAAACAATGTTGAAGTTGTGGGAAGATGATCAACATTTATATGTTTAAATGCAGGTAGAGACAGTAGCACAATTTGGTGTGATTTTTCTTCTTTTTGCTTTAGGGCTTGAGTTCTCTATGGCAAAGGTTAGATTCGTAATTAAAACCTATATTTATGTGATATTTTGTCAATGCAAGATATTGAACTCAAATAATTTGTTTGAAAATTTTAGCTTAAAGTTGTTCGAGCTGTTGCAGTTCTTGGAGGACTGCTTCAAAGTTTCTTATTTATGTGCGTATGTGGAATCACAGCCTCGGTAAGATGATGCTCTAGTCTTCTAATTATTTAATTAACTTATTTTTATATAATTATATTAGCTGTTGCAGATTATTTTCTGTCTTTAATTGGATGACATTTACAGTTATGTGGCGGTAAATCTTCTGAGGGAGTTTTTGTTGGTGTGCTTCTTTCAATGTCTTCAACAGCAGTGGTAAGACTATGTTGACTTTTGTGCATGAAGTTCGTTGACCTTTCGTGAAGTTCTAGCTTAATTATATGTTGTACAATTTTTATTATGCAGGTTCTAAAGTTTTTGATGGAGAAGAATAGTGTCAATGCCCTTCATGGACAAGTTACTATTGGGACCCTCATCTTACAGGTACTTGCCATTTCCTCTTATAATTTCATCTTTACTTACACATCGTGAGAAAATTAAAGTCTGTTTTATCTTCTTTATATTACAGGATTGTGCGGTTGGTTTATTGTTCGCTCTTCTTCCTGTTCTTGGTGGAACTTCAGGTGTTTTACAAGGAGTAATATCTATGACTAAATCGTAAGTTTCTGATATTTTGATTATATTATTTATTTAGTTATATAGTATATTCAATCTTTTAAAATGAAAATGTGCAACTTTTAGTGGTTTACGCTTAATCTACTTGATGAATCTTGGAGATTTCTGTTGATTTCAACATCATACTGATTCTTAGTTAGTCAGGCTGGTAGCGTTGCTTGGATTTTTGGCAGTTTTATCAATATTATCAAGAACGGGCTTACCTTGGTTCCTTAAGCTTATGATAAACCTCTCATCACAGGTCTGAAATCATTCAAACTCTTTGAAAATATTAGCTGAAATTATATAAGTTGGCGTTTGTAGAACATATGGTTATGTTATTAAATGACTGTGCAGACTAATGAACTGTATCAGTTGGCATCTGTTGCCTTTTGCCTTCTGGTAGCCTGGGTTCGTGTTTCTTCCTGATGCTTTTAATCTTTACTGAATTTTTTGTTTCATTGCTTGATTTGGCTGATTATAATTGAACAAAGGATTAATTTCATATATACCCTTGCAAACTTGAAAATGTTCATATATACACCAAAACAAAAAATATCATATATACCCAACTTTTATGAATTTTAACTAAATGACCATTCTACATCTTTCAATTATATTTGTCTGAGCACCACTTTTTATCTGGATTTTGATTGACATCGACAACAAGCAAGATGAGCTTATGTGAAAATATAAGTTTTTTAGAAAAAATGGGTAAAAAATTTATAGGCTATAGACGGGTATATTTGATATTTTAGCACATTGTAAGGGCATATATGATATTTTTAGTTTTGCATATGTTATTTTTCAAATTTATAGGGGTATATATGAATTTGACCCTTAAAACAAATTTTGTATGATGTAATTTCAGTCTAGTGATAAGCTGGGATTAAGTTTAGAACTGGGTTCGTTTGCTGCTGGAGTTATGATATCAACAACCGATCTTGCTCAACATACACTTGAACAGGTAAACCTTTTTGACTGTACCGGTATATACTATGCAGAAAGACAGTTAGATTGAAGTTTTTATTGATGCAGGTCGAACCGATACGCAATTTCTTTGCTGCTTTATTTCTTGCAAGCATTGGAATGCTGATTCATGTTCACTTTCTGTGGAACCACATTGATATCCTGTTAGCCTCGGTTCTGTTGGTTGTCATTGCCAAGACAGTTGTCATTTCTGTAGTTGTCAAAGGTTTTGGCTACAACAACAAAACTTCAGTTCTTGTAAGATCTATTTCCTTCCTTTTCTATAATAATTAAGAATTTGCAAACACTTGGTGCAACTAGAAGTATGTTAGAAGGAAACTGGTCAACTGGGTCAATATTTTGTTCTTTCTAATTTCTGCGTATAGTAATTAATAATAATTAGGCCTGTAAATGAACTCAACGTTCAGTAAAAAGTTCATGAACCGTGCGGCGGAAAGTTTGTTTATTTAATAAACAAAATGTTTTGTTCATTTAGTTAAATGAATGAATATGAACACATGCATTGTTTGTTCATTTATGTTCGTGAACGTTTGATCATTTAAGTTTGTTCATTTGTAGTCGACAGTTTATGCTAGTTTTAGCTTGTTCATTAATGTTTGTCAATATATAAATTTAAAGTTTTTTTGGCCCATTACAACATACTCTACTAGTCTACTTCTAATAACTTTTTAGGCCCAACATCACATACTTTTAACTGGTTTTAGCTCAGTTATGTCCGTTTATCTATGCACAATTATCTATACTATATATAATACACCAAACAAGGGCAGATTAAGACACCCATTTTTAAGTAATTTCAACACTTAAAGCATGAAGTACATGTGTAATTAAGGGTAAACTTGTCTTTTAAACACAATTCACTTAACTTACAAGTTTGCCCCCTCATCTTTAACCATATCATGTTTTTAGTTTCAACTTTAAACCAACTTCTCACCCACGATTTTTAAACGACAATAAGTTTTTCATACGTTAATATTTTTTGTAAATATATTGCACCATAAAAACGAGAATTTATTCTCTTTAGTTTGTATATAATATTATTATAATTTTTCAATTGAAAAAATTAATATGTTACGTAGGGGTGTTCAATGCCGGTTTTGGTTGTTTTTAAACGAAAACTAAACCATTAAAAATTAAAATCAAACTGTTATTAACGTTTTGGTTCTGGTTTGGTTTAAGAGTTTAAGCTTTGATAATAAATTTTGCTTAAAATGATTATTAATATAACCGTATCATCAATTCCAACTAAGTCAAAATTTGATACTTGAAAGGATAAAGGAAGTAAAAAAACGACTGAAAGTAAACAACCCAGCCGGGAAACCAAACCGATGACCAGTTTAAATGGTTTCAAGGTTTTAAACTGAACCATTAACACTCATAATTGTTACGTGATTAATAGATTCCACGTTCAAAGACCCGCTGCATCGCGCGGGCACTCGTCTAGTGTCTATTCGTTTACGTCTGTGAACCATTTGTTTATACGGTTAATGAGCGAACATAAACCAACACGAACAGGTTCATTTTCTTAGGAAACGAACACAAACAAGAAAACCCTTTTGCTTTATTGTTCGTCTTCGATCGTTCGATTTCTTTACAGGCCTGATAATAATGTGTTATGCAGGTTGGGATGTCTTTAGCACAAATAGGAGAGTTTGCTTTTGTTCTTCTCAGCCGTGCTTCTAATCTTCATCTAGTTGAGGTTATTTAGCACGCCTTTTTAACATCACTTTCTTGTTCGGTTTGGGGATTAATACGGTTGTTAAAAATTGGTTTAATTTATTGGTATTCATATCTAAATACATTATAATTCGTTTTACCTTTCAGGGGAAGCTGTACATGCTGCTTCTTGGAACCACTGCTCTTAGTCTGGTAATAACACGAAAACTATTGTTTTTTTTTGCAGTGATGATAGTTTTATAAATGAAAGTAAATAAAATCGAATTTGGTGGGTCACTAACAAAAGCATGTTTGTAGGTGACAACCCCATTACTTTTCAAGATAATACCAGCTGTAGTGCATCTTGGTGTTCTGTTACGTTGGTTCACTCCCGATAGTCAAACTGAGGTCAAACAGTTTCTAATACACACATCAATTATCTTGTTTGTTTGATTATTAAAGAGCTTAGATTAGTTTGTAAATTGAATATAACAGATGGGATTCAAAGTAGACGGGCTCCGTTCCGATAGTGCAAAACAACGTATCGCTTTAATTGCCAAGGATCTTTTGATCCATGAAGGTTAATTACAGACGGGTACAAATGTCGGTTTTTCACGTATAGTCAGGAATATGAATCGGGTGACAGTCTTTTTGCAAGTGTCGGAAACCAGTTTTTCTCAGAATGGGTAAACGGGTGTCAGGGTTAATCTAACCGATAGGTGACTAACAGGTGTGAAGCTTCTTGTTTGTTGGTTTGTAATGTAACATAGTTGTATGTACACCGGGTGAGAACAAGAAGAGCGGGTTTTCTGTAATTTTTGAAGGGTCGATTCTTTGATATAGTTGTAATCGTTGCTTAAATCTACCACATTTTCATATTAATCTTGTGAGTTGCCTTGACTTTTAAAGTAGTATGGACTCTGATCTTGTATGTGTTCTTTTGGTTGAAAGTGAATGTGTTTTGGGTTCAATCGTTTACTTCTATTTCGAGTCGCCTAATAACCTATCGGGTTTATATTTTTATTTATTTGAATCGAGTTATTCATTCATTTTTGGTTTGGTTTTTATGTGAACAGCAACTAACCTAGAATCAAAATATGGTTATGGTTATACCAATAACCCAATGGTTCAAAATTCAAATTGTTGTAATGTTTAGATTATGATTGCTTTAGTGAGCAGGACGGGCTAGTATTAGCTCGAGCTTGAAGTTAAACGAGTTGTCTTGGCTCAAGAACTCTTAACAAGCTGAAATTTGAGCTTCTATCAGATTGTTCATTTTTAAAAGTTCTTTATTCTTGTACATAGAGATAAATGTCACCAGCAAAAAGAGAATTTTTGTTGTACATATCAATAGATTTAAGGGATAAAAGACTACCCTGACTTTATTCGGCTCCTAAAATTTTGGCCTTCCTATATTGCTTACATAAATTGAATGGTGAACGAATAACCTCACCCTGGTTCGTTTGTTTTACAAACGAGCCGATTCCGAGCAAGCCTTTTCTAAGCTAGTTTCTAAACGAACTTTGAGCTGAGAGTTATATATATATATATATTGAAAGGGATCTTGTAAATTTTTATTTCTTGTAATTTTGTTACAAAACTTTCGCATAAATACTTTTCGGCTCCTCAATTTTATTTACAAACTTTTGGTTCATTAAACTTTCGCCACAAAAGTTTCACATATACACTTTTTGGGTTATTAATTTAGTTTCACATATTTAACTTTTAGCCTTTGACTTTAATAATGAAACTTTTGTCATAAAACTTTAACTGCAACAAATTAAACCAATATCGACCACGTAAGAATAAGAATTATCGTTAGGCAATACGTAGTGTAACATCCCGAAATTTCTAAGAATAAATAATTAATATATTATTTATTTAAGACCGAAAAGTTTACTTGAGTTAATAGAAAAATAGTAAAATAATAAAAATGGAAGGATAAGTAGGCTAATTAGATGTAATTATTATGGACCAAAAAGGAAAGATGGGCCTAAGGTCCATGGGCTTAAGGGAGTATAAATACCCCTTAAAACCCTAATCCTTTACATTTTCATACATCTATACACCATAGCCTACACCATCAAAACACACACTTAACACAATTCCCGTTTTTGAGAAAACCACCACAAAGACACAAAGATTCCCGGAGATCTAGCCGTCGGATCGGTCTCAAATTTTAACTGAGTGTTCACGGTATATAAATGAAAATTCCCACCGATTAGATCTTCGATCAGAGGTCGGGAAGTATGGTTTTTATTAGCAAAACCGTAGCAGCTCAAAATGAAGATTTCCGGCCACTGTTCCACTATTCCGGCGACTGTAGCGGCTGTTTCCGGCGGAGTTAAGCTGATGAGTTTGTAGATCGGGACGAGGCGATTCCGTGGTCGCTTGAATCACTCAAATCGGAGTTCGTTTGATATGGTTTTGAGCCTCTCGAGTGATTTCAACAAAAACCTCAAAGGTACGTTTTGTTAAAAAGGTTTACTTTTCATAAGCGGATTTACATGAAAATTGGTAGGATGATAGCTCGGGTCTAGAAAAATCGTAAAGTTTCAATCTTGAAGATTAAAATGGACTTAACGAACTCATGGTTATGAACGGCTCGTTTAAATAAACCCTAGATCTAGTTTTGAACGTTTTAAGCCTAAAGGTCCAAACTTTATGGTTCCCCGGGTTAAGACTTATCCGGAAATGGATGTGGGAACGTTTACGGGAATTGTTAACATCATATCAAGGTTTGAATGTTGTTAAAACCAAACCCGTAGCTGCTGGTTAAGTTCGCCACATATAAGTTCGCCTGATATACAAGTTCGCTTATATCTAAGTTCGCTTATATACAAGTTCGCTTATATCTAAGTTCGCTTATATACAAGTTCGCTTATATATAAGTTCGCTTATATCTAAGTTTGATTATATATCTAAGTTTGCTTATATTGAGACCTGGATACCTGGCGACGTGTAAATGTATACATATACGTGTATACACTTGATGGCATGCATCGTAAGGACCTAAGGAGATAAAATACATGAATGTTAAAATGAAGGAAAACCATAAAAAATGCTTAGTAGAAGTAAGCTAATACTAGGCCATTTGAATAGAACGGACGAGTATTGATACGTGAAACTTATATACAGTTAGCCGAGCTCCATTAAGGAAGGGATTAACAACTATCGGAGAAAGAAGCAGAGTTCAGGTGAGTTTCTAGCCCCATTCCTTGTTTTGTTTTGGGGGCTGTGTGCATACTCGATGTGATTTGTTAATACACTTATCCTAAGTGATAAGTGTATGCCCTATGTGATATATGTGTACGGTATGAATGATTACTTGTCGGTACGTGAACGATCTTCGGATATTGCACGTACTGTCAAGTTATAGTTATGAATATTAATGCTATGTATAATGTATGAATGATTGCTTTTCGGTACGTGAACGATCTTCGGATATCGCACGTACTGTCAAGTTATAGTTATGAATATGAATGCTATGTATAATGTATGAATGATTGCTTGCCGGTACGTGAACGATCTTCGGATATTGCATGTACTGCCAAGTTATGATTATGAATATGAATGTGTATGAACTATGAATGATGCGTATGTATGTTATGAATGAATGTAAGAGATAGAAAGGTAGAAAAGGGACAGGTTCCTAATAATATCCAAGGCAGAAAAGGGACCGAGCCCTTTAATAATCTCGAGACAGAAAAGGGACTGGACCCAAATAATATCCAAGGCAGAAAAGGGACCGAGCCCTTTAATAATCTCGAGGCAGAAAAGGGACTGGACCCTAATAATATCCAAGGCAGAAAAGGGACGGAGCCCTTTATTAATCTCGAGGAAGAAAAGGGACTGGACCCTAATAATATCCAAGGTAGAAAAAGGGACCGGACCCTAATAATATCCGAGACAGAATAGAATAGAGTAAAGTAGAATTTGAATTATGAACATATGAATGAAAGTATGTATGTATGTAAAGTATGTTATGTTATTAACTAAAACTCACTCAGCGTAGCTGACTTTTAGTATGCACGCAGGTGAGTAGGATGAGACAGCTCACTTGAGGGGAACACGTGGCATTGGATAAGAGGTTGGCATCGGAAGACTCGAGACGTTTATGTTTAATATTATAATATTTTGAAAGACAATATGTTTATTTTAAGACAAGTTATGGTTAATGTAATGTTTTATGAAAGTTTTTATATACCGCGTATGTTTTTATTAACTCTGATGAATAGAACTATGTTGATGAGTAAATCCAACGCCCAAATGTGAGGCACCGGTAACGGGGCCTTACACGTAGTGGGGCTAGAGTTTGGGCGAAAAATGGCGAGAAGGGGCGCGAACAACCCCCCCCCCCCGGGCAATTTTTGGGCGAAAAGGGGCGGGGGCGGAGTTTATTGTCGCCCAAACTTGTTTAAAATTAATAATATTTTAATAATTTGACCGTTTGACAATGGTCAACAATAAAAAAAATTAATTAAAACATTATATTTATATGTCTATATAAACATACATCTTCTTCTTCATTTCATATCCATTTCATATCCTTCTTCTCCATTTCATATCTATATAAGCATGCACCTTCTTCAAAAAATCTAGCAAAATGAATCCTAGAAACAACCCGAACCAACCGAATTCCGTGGAACTCACTGCTACCATGAGAGAAATCATCAAAAAACACGAAAAAGTGTGCCGAGGAACTCAACGATGCCATGAGAGAAACCAACAAACAACACGAAAAGATTGCCGATATGTTGAAATTGCGGGAAATGAGTAAAGAATACGAATCCCTCAAAACGGTCGGGTTACACGAAGAGGCCACATTATTGCAACGACAACGAATTGAAAAAATGCGCGAATATTATGGATATTAATAATTTTTTTAGTCATGTATTTTTTTAATTTTTAGTTATGTATTTTTTTGTATTTTTTTTAATTTTTAGTTATATATTTTTTTTGTATTTCTTTTTAATTTTAATGCAATTTTATTTAATTATTTAAATAAATTGGTTTTTATTTGTTTAGTTTAATTATAAAAAGAAAATAATAAAAAAGATACTGTGGGCCCAGTTTGTAGTCCCTACACCATTACACATCGAAAACAAATTCTCACCCTTTGCTGACTAGGCGTCACGTGTCATAATTCGCCTCCATTGTTAGACCGTCCGTAGTGGAGCTTTGCGGCCGGCGTTTTATGGTATAACGCCGGGGGTACACCGCCCCCCCGGCGTTTTGGCTATTTTTTTGAACGTTTTGTATACAACGCTCGGAAATGGCACAAAGAAAGATAGCCGTTATGTAAAACAAAGAAGATTATATAAACCACTGATCAATCACCGTGATCCGTCGAAACTGGTTCAGATCTGCTGCTGTCGCCGTGATCCGTCGCACAAGATTCAGATCTGCTTCCGTCGCCGTGATACGTGTCTTCTCCGGTGCCGGAGGAGGATAATGAGGATGTGGGAGCCGGATCTCAAAGTTTTGAAGAAGACAACCAGTTTGAACACTCATTTGAAGGGACTGACCAGAATTTTTTGATGACTGCAATTGTCGAGAACATGATAGAGGTTGAATGCCTTATATGGATGTGGGAGGGCTGCTCATGTTTGGATGTGGGTTTATGCCCATCAAGTGTTTGGTTAAATGCCTTATATGGAATTGATAAAAAAAATAAAAAACCAAAAAAGTGTAATTTTGACTGGACGTCACGTGGCGCATAATGCCTGGGGGTGAGGCTTTATGACTACACCTTATTTTTGTATAAAACCATAACTTTGACTGGACGCTACGTGTCGTATAACGCCTGGAGATAGAGCTTTATAACTACACATTGAGTTATAATGCTTCCAAAGTTCAAATTAGAATAACCCAATCCCGGGATGTATATTATGATTGCTGTTTCAAATCAGAAGGGATCATGCTAAAAATAATGATTGGTTGATTTAGTGACAAAAGTTGTAGCAATTTTGACAGAGGCACACTCCAAACCAAACCATCTCATATATTTATGTGTGCCTCACAAAACCAGAACCAACAACATTTATTTTGACTTTTTATACTTTATTAAATATTTAATATGCCTAAAAATTTTATATTTATATGTGGGGAGAAAAAAAAGTTATTGTTTGTCAGAGTAAAAGTATTCTCAACCAGTTCTCTAAAAATATGTAAGGAAAATTTATAATTTATATGGTATGATTATGAGTAGTTCTGAGTAGATAAGAGTACAAATATTATATAAAAAAGTTAAATTTAAGTTAAAACGACCGATCTCGATCTGTCCACGAGTATCAACTGCCTAGACTACCTATATTTATATTCCATGCATTGTCTCTATCATCATCCCACTATTATTTTTATTTTGATTGATGCAATTAATTATTCCAATTAATTGGCGGTTAATACTTGTTGCATGCCAGGTGTTCGATGAAATTACGACTTACGTTTGGATAAGTTAAAGGTTGTTTACTTGCATTTGGGTGCTTAAGGGGGTATTTTGAGTTGGAGTTCTACCCATTTTTCTTTATTTTGGAGTTATACCTTCCTCCTCTTATGCCTTAGCGGTTGTTGTGGGGTGCTAGATGGGGGGTGAGCAACCCGTAGTTGCTCCCCTCCTTCGAGTGTGAGGGGGTTGGTCTTTGATTCTTGCTCTAACTCATCTCAAGTCGGGGTCTTTAGGGGTCCGGTGTCTTTTGTGATTTGTTTGTTTTCTGTTCTCGTGTGTACATGGCTACCATAAAAAGAATTCGAAACGTAAATACAGGAGGGCTTGGTCCTAGCTCCACTTACGGTTTAAGGCCATGCCCCTTTAAGCATTTCCACAAGTGTAAGGATGGTAGACCTGGGTCCTCGAGGTTTTTCCGCCTACTTGAGCACATGCAAAGTACCCATTTCAAAACGGATACTCGGAAGAACCTTTTAAAAGATGCTATCTCCAAGGATTTGGACCTTTTTATAGAAGTTGGGGAAGCCCTTCGGGCGGGGGATAAATGGTTATGTGGGAGGTGCATGACGTTGCATGCCCTAAGCAGGGGGTGCAAGCATGCTGATGGTGTCTATTCGTTTTCTGTGGATTCTGGAGATGCTGGAGAATTCATCGTTGGGATCTAGAAACCTAATCGTTTGTCTGTGGATAGGGACCCAGGTCCATCTGTAGGAGTGGTTGGGGATGTATCCCATTTGGAACGGGTTTTCTCCCTTCCCATTCAAACGGTTAAGAGCATCCCTCCAAGTTGTCGTTTGGCGTTTGCTCAGACTTTGGCATGCGCTTTACGCAAGGTAGTGGATTCACCAGGCTCGATTGAGAATTGGGTCAAATTACTATTGTTGCCGCGTTGTACTTTAAGGGTGGTGAAACCTTCCACTAGGCAGGAACCCAGGTCAGGGAATCGAAAGTCTTTGCAATGTAGTAGCATTCAGCAAGCACTTGCGGTGTGGAAAGATGGATCTAGTTTTGCTGACTTGGTTCTTTCTCTCTTTGATAACGTGGGGGGAAGCATTTTTTCTAAAAGAGAGGTGGGAGGGGAGGAGGGTTCTGAAAACAACCTCAATATTAAACAATGTCTCAGGAAAGTCAGGGATGGTCATTTCACAGCTGCAGTCAAGGTATTATGCTCAAGTGGGGTTGCCCATCTCGGAGATTCAACCATGAAAGCCCTCATTGATAAACACCCAGTGGTGCCGCCTCCGTCCTTGCCTTCTAGCTCTGTCGCCCTGCCTACTCTCTCTGTGGATGGGGACTGTGTGCTTAGATGTATCCGATCATTTCCTAAAGGGACCTTATGCGGGAGAGACGGGATGCGGGCGCAACACTTGTTGGACGCTTTTAGTGGTGAGGGATCAGTGACTTCCATGGGTCTGCTCTCAGCCATCACTGAAGTCGTCAACTTATGGCTAGGGGGTCTGTGCCCCAAGGTGCTCGCTGAGTTTATTGCTTCGGCCCCCTTACCCCTTTATTAAAGCCGGATAATGGAATTCGGCCCATTGCTGTGGGGGCTATCTGGCGTAGGTTGGTTTCTAAAGTGGCTATGAAGATGGTTGGGAAGGGAAATGACTCAGTATTTAGGGGACTTTCAGTTTGGGGTGGGGACCCCTAATGGGGCAGAGGCGGTGCTTCACAGCGCGAACCGGTTTCTTAAATCCTTTCACGCGGACGGTTCTTTAGCTATGCTTACTGTGGACTTCTCCAACGCCTTCAATATGGTCGACCACACAGCCCTTCTCCGGGAGGTTCATCATCATTGCCCATCTATCTATCTATGGGTTCAGTTCCTTTATGCCCAGCCGGCTAGGTTGTACGTTGGTGATGACTGTATAGGGGCTACTACTGGGGTTCAGCAGGGAGACCCCCTTGGGCCCCTCCTCTTTGCCTTAGCATTACACCCTCTTGTTCTCCGGGTACAAAATGACTGTAACCTCCCATTTCATGCTTGGTACTTGGATGATGGGACTATTATTGGTGGTGCCAACGAAGTCGCTAAAGCTCTAGACATTATCAGCTCGGAAGGGCCATCATTGGGGCTGCAACTTAATATTAAGAAAACCGAGGTTTTTTGGCCAGCGTGTAATGGGGTGAAAGTCAAAGATGGGCTCTTCCCTAGTGGGATTGGTAGACCAGAGAGAGGGGTAAAGCTCCTTGGAGGGGCTGTTAGTCGAGATCCCTACTTTATTAAGGAGTTGGCGAGGCGGAGAGCATCTCGTGCGGTTGATCTTATGAAACTCTTACCTTGCCTTAGGGATCCCCAGAGCGAACTCCTCCTGCTTAGGTCTTGCATGGGGGTTGCTAAGTTGCTTTTTGGGTTACGAACATGCCACCCCCATATGATGGATGATGCGGTATCCTATTTTGATAAGGGGCTTCGAGAAGCCATCGAAGACATAGTTGTATGTGGAGGCCCGTTCTTTGGTGATCTTTAGTGGCGACTTGCATCTTTACCGATGCGCTTAGGGGGTTTAGGCCTTCTTTCGGCTCATGATGTTGGGGTTTACGCTTTTGTAGCGTCGAGGGCTCAGTCTTGGAAGCTACAGAATCACATCTTAAGGAATAGCGGAGTTGTCGACCTGGACTCAGACTACGTGCAGGCCCTGGAACGCCTAAAAGGCACTCTCCTAGACTTTGACATTGGCGGTTTCTCTAACATGGACACCGCCCTACCAAAGCCTCAAAAAACTTTGGCGAATGCCCTTTTTGGCAAAATCGCTCAGAGCCCGGGAGAAGTTTTTGGATTGTCCCCCCGACAGAAGGCGGTTATTGAATGCTTACAAGGTCCTCATGCCCAAGATTTTCTGACCGTTATCCCGATTGATGGCTTGGGCCAAAGCATGTCTGCGGTTGAGTATAGGGCCATTCTTAAGTACCGTTTGATGGTCCCAATGTACCCAGAAGACGAAACATGTCCGATCTGCCATAAGGCTTGCCTGGATAAATTCGGAGAGCATGCGGTTCATTGCAAGGAGATGCCTGCGTTCAAATACCGACATGATTGGGTGCGGGACGTTCTTTGGGACATCTTAAGGCGAGCTGGGATATCAGCTAAAAAGGAAGCCCCCGTAAACTTCCTTACAGACCCCACGGAAGGGAGATCTACTCTATGACCGGCAGATTTGCTCGTCTTTGGTTGGGCCGGGGGAAAACACGCTTGTGTTGACCTCACAGGGGTATCTCCCTTAGCTGGTTTGAGGGATAATGGGTTTGTAGCTGGGCAAGCAATGAAAAGGGCTGAAACGAAGAAGGTGGAGAAACATGCTAAAGCTTGCGAAGAGAACCAACATGTTTTTGTCCCTTTGGCTTTTGATACCTTTGGCTCCTTGGCACCGGAAGCTATCCGTTTCCTAACCAGGGTCCAACAGGTTGTGCATAACAATGTGTCGACTCCAAAGGGGCAGGGGTATGTCTTTAGCAGGTTAGGGTTTGCAATTCAGAAAGGGGTGGCGACGCAGCTTGTTGCCCGCCTACCTGCTATGTTGATGTAATATCTATGTTTCTATATAATGAAAGAAGTAAATCTAAAAAAAAAAAAAACAAACTGTTCATACCATATAATTTTTTAATATTTTTTTAAAAGTAGTTGTGAGTGAATGAAATAAATATTATAATGATAAATGTATTAAAAAGTATTATTTAATTGAACATGAGAGAAAAATACTGTAACTATTAGTATAATTACATTATATATGGATATATGGTAGAAAATAGGCTGAGAATGAGCTACGCGACACCGAACATACAATAGGTTTTAAAAATACTAGAAGTTGATTGTAAATGTTTCTTATTTTTATTTTTATTTTTATTTTTATATGTTTATTACTTTGTCTAGATCATGATTATAAAAATGGTAGCTTAAACGTAGATTCTTTATGGTCTATAAATTCCATTAAAACACAGTCTTCACATGACACGGAAAGAAAACATGCAAAAAGTTGTGCCTCTAGTCGCTTTGTAAAAGCAGCACCAAGAGCATTCCCCACAGGTCTTTCAAAAAATATGCAAGTATGTTCTTTATATTTTATAAAGGAGTTATGAATGGTTGTGAGTGGAAGGTATAAAGAAACTTTTGATGATGGGTAAATTTGAAGAAACATTGTTCACCATTTATAATTTTTTAATGTTTTTTGAAAGTGATTGTGAGTGAAGGAGTGAGAAAAGATAATAATAAAAAATTCAAGGTTATTATCTTTTAGGTTTCACAAATTTATAGGAAAGTTATATAGGGAAGTTAAATTTAAGGTTTCACTGTTCATATCATATAATTTTTTAATAATTTTTTAAAAGTAGTTGTGAGTGAATTAAATAAATATTATAATGATAAATGTATTAAAAAATATTATTTAATTGAACATGAGAGAAAAATACTGGATGATGGGTAAATTTGAGAAACATTGTTCACCATTTATAATTTTTTAATGTTTTTTGAAAGTGATTGTGAGTAAAGGAGAGAGAAAAGATAATAATAAAAATATAAAAAATATTATTTAATTAAAAAAAGGAAGAAAATGCAGTGTTTTTTAATATAATTTTAGAGATTGAGATGAAGATGCTGCTGAGAATGCTCTAAGTTTTTTAAAAATAACATTCATAAAATATAAGATCATAACATTATTATTCATGAGCTTGGACCATTTCTTGATTTGTGTCTATCATCCTTCTGCATGGACCATTGGACCATGTTAATATTTTTTGTGAGGCATAATCCACCTAGTGATGCTTCAGCAAAGTTAAACCCGAAAATATGACACGTATGTGGGATTAAATCCAAGACATCAAACAAAATAAACCTTTAAGAAAACCTACGGTAAAACTTTTGACTATCCCAACAAAGTAAGAACGTCAAGCATATCTTTAATATAGTTTTTTTAAAAAAAAGTTACCATATCCCGGGTTTGTTGTTTGTTGTAATGAGTATTCATCCACACGCATATTGTTTGTTTAATGAATCTTTATATGCAAGGTATGTAACGTTCCTCGGTTCAGACACGTAACAAACGTATTATATGTTAGATTTTTGTATTGATGTCACAGTTAAACATAAAAAATAAATAAATAAAGGTTGTAAAAGTCGCTAAGCGGACCCTAGACGGCCGATTGAGGAGTTGGGTGTACTTAGAGAGTACTCGGATATGGTAAATATAAGGAAAATTAGTTTTTGGATAATATATATATATATATATATATGTGTGTGTGTGTGTGTGTGTGTCTAATATCATAAGTTTACTGATATTTATAGTAAAATAGGCAAAGATCAATATAAATATAAATAAGAGAAATACATTTTTAAATAATAAAATATTCAAAACTTGTTAGTCATTAAGTAAAAAATATGACATTTATTTTTAATATTAAAGAAATACGAGTTATATTTTATTTTTTAAGCCAAAATTGGTCCAAGTTTACCGACTAAATGCGATTCTGACTAATATTGACTACATTTAATCAATTCTTAGCAAGTAGGCGGAATTAAAGAAACTCGCCTCGATGACATACCTTATAGCGAGTCATCGACCTTAAAAACCTACTTTTACAACATTGAAATAAATCCACATGTATGTCTGAAAAATCCTAATTTAAACATAAAAGTAAGTCCAGGGATTGGGCTGTTTATCAAGAGGAAGAAGACAAACCATTCTACCACTTAGTCACATACCACCCAAGAATCTCTGGTAATCAACTTGAAATATTTCCCTCTTCATTTATGGTGTGCATATCTTTTATTGGCCTAATTCTAGAAACATATATAGTTATTTTCCAACTTCAAGCCATACCTGGCACTAGATTGCAAGCATTATTCACTTAGACTATTCGCTATGAGCTGTATGGGGGTAGCATAGGAGGGAACACCGCTGAAGGGAGGTAAGGACGGGTGGCGGTTGTTGTGAAGACCGGCCGACTTTGAGGGAAAATGTGGGGCCATCCAACTTTTCTCTCTCTCTCTCACACACACACACATATACATATATATATATGTATGTATATATAATGAGACAACAAAGGGGCAACAAACCACAACAGTGTGCTATAGAGATGGACAACAAACCTAAGTGGTTATGACGTGACTATGATGTGTAAGATTAAATATATAATTATTATATTTATATATGGCCATTATAATCATTTATATTATAATAAATCAAATTATTAACTATACCTTATTATATATTAGTTTGGTAATTGTTGATGCGCCATATTACCTATAATTAACTAATAAAGGGTTTCCCCTTGGGTGTATAGAAAAAAAGATAAATATTAACATCATAACCTAATCACACACACACACACATAACAATATTGTGTGCCTCCTCTCTCCTAAACCAGGTTCCTCTCAAGAACCCTAACACAATCCTTAACTATACATCCTAAAGGGGAACTCGACCAAGCTGACAACCATGTCGTATACATCTTTCTCTGTTGTGGTTACTACTCTCTCTGCTGTAACAGGTTAATAGGTTTATTTTTTATTCATGTTATTTATTACTTACATGAAGAATTGACCAACACGTGGCATCAGAGTGACGTTGATTAATCAGTTCTTCATGTTTTCCCTAAATCTGGAATAGAATCAGAAGACATGGATTAAAACTTGATAAACCCTAATGTTTTTGGTTTCTTTTTCATGTTCTATTATGAAAACAATATATGAAACTGTTTAAAATCGCTAAAATTCATATTTAGTAAACCCTAATATTTTCGAAATATGTTTAATTCATGTTTAAAGATTTCGATTCCAGGTTTTTTTGTATGTTTAATTGTTAAAATTTTCGATGATGTTCTTCGTGTTCATCATTATTATCGAAAATTATACATATGTTGGTTCAAAATCTTGATTAAAATTTGTTAATGATTATTTAGGGATATATTTATTCAAATCTTGGATATATTAGAAGTTTTAATATTTTCTTAAAAGATTTGAATTCTCCTAAAATAGGAAACAAATATAATTGTTAATCATTAAAAAGATTTGAACCAAATCTTATCGTTATTAATTTAGTTTAAAAATATCATGGGTTAAGGGCTTAAACCAGTTTACGGGTTCATGGGTTATTTAAAAATCATGTATTATGGGCTTAAAATAGCTTATGTGTTCTAAGAGTTTATGAGTTTCTAAAATTGTTTGGGGTCATAACCTATAAACCCGAAACCTCACTAATACCGGAATCAACATTTTTTCTAAAAACTCCATAAAATCATGTAAACACCCAAATACTGAAAAACCCGCTAAAAGCCAGAAACTGCCAATTCTCGGGAACCCAAAATTTCCGAGAACTAATTCCGAAAAATAAGGTTTTACCGGAAACTTAAAAATCCTTACTCTAAACATTTTCCTGCTATTAACTAATTAAATGTTTTGTAAAGCTTAAATATTATAATATTTTACAAAACATAAAGGCTTAACTTGAATGAACTTTTGATGTAACACTTCTGCCCAAAGGTGATGAGTTACATTTACCATATCATTCAAGTCTAACTGAAAGCTTTTGTTAGTATTTTTTGCCTAACAGGATATAAATGTCTCACTTCTGCCCAAAGGTGATGTGTTACATTTTATCAAGCAAAACTAGCATGTGCACAATTAAAATAATTGTATCACTTCTTCTCAAAGGTGATGGGATACAACTGTTTTGCACACATACTTAAATAAATTTTAATTCTGCCCAAAGATGATTTATTTTTTGTTTAAGTAGAACTTTTAATTATAGTCTATTAGTTTGATGTTAATAATAGACATATCACATCTTCAATAAAATATAATGATCCTCACATTAATAATCCTTCATTAAGCTAATGATCATAAATTTAATATGTATTATCCCATAACATTACTCGCTATAATTATCTTTTATAAATAACTATCTCATCTAAATCATCCACTCTAATATTAAAACATAATATAAGTTTTACATCATAAAGAGTTTCAATAATATTTAGCTCTTCTCAGTTTTAGTTATCCCTTAAGACATGATATGACTAACCTACTGCTCTTTATAATAACAATCATTCCATTGAAAACTGGAGCATAACATATAGATTGAGTCAATCATAATGTCTCTTATGATAATGATAATCAAGAACTTATATAAATAAATGCTATCACTAGAGTTATTCTAGATTTAGTTTTTCCTAAGACTAATCAAAATAACTCCTAAGATTCATGCACTCCTTAAAAGTTCTAACTATAAGGTTAAATGACATTACTGAATACATCATAATATACAATATCATGATCCATAAAGTTAAGGGCTCACACATGAAAATAAGTACACTTTTCTAATGCATTGCATACTAACAGTTTCTATTATTACAATTTGTTACCTTAAGTATCAACTATAACACTCATAAGTACAAAAGGAAAACGAGTATGTTTATTAGCAACACATGTAAAAGAAAAGAATACGGCAGTGGAACATAAGATGTTATTTAACTCACCACCATTAAAACCTTAAAGAGGATAATTCTAAGGTTCATAGACAAAATACAAGTATTACTTCCAGCTTTAAGTTCTCTAAGGAAAAGTCTCGTTGTAAAAATATGTCATTATATTAGGCATAAGTAACAAGGCTATCCATAATTCAAAAGAACATTTGGCTAAAACAGTAGTCGTATATTAATGATATTTAAGTCTGCTAATCCTAATATTCCAATTAACATGATAGGTTGAGTCTAGTTCTACAAGTTTCTTTACTGATATCAACAAATAACTAACATGAGTTTCTTTACTGATATCAACAAATAACCATGAAAAAATGTCTTCTAATTATGTTTTATGATACCTTAAATATTCTGGAGATCAGTCAGAATTTAGTATCAATACTTAAGCTACATTATGACAGTTGTGAGGTTTGCATAGCCAACATAAAATCACTCTTACCTTAAACTCTCATATTATTTGTTATCAATATCTGGATTGAAACATTTATTAAATAGAATTAGATGATACTACATACTTTCACCACTTTTGTTATCATGCAAATAAGAATTTAACAAAAGACAAATGAGACTTATAAAATTCATCCATTAAAACCAAATTTCATGAGAAATCATGACATGGTTGATGAGGGTGAATTTCATCTAATCTCATTCATAGTGATTTTAATCCTGTGTTGATGCCCTAAACATTACTTGGCTTAAGGAATAAGTATGAGTCTACCATAAGTTATATTTCCTGACATTCGTGGAACTTATTCAAAACGGAATATTCAGACGTAATTCTTTTATCATTTAAAAGGCTATATACTTGTATCTAATCCGACTTCTATGGTCCATGGTTTTTAAAGAAATCCATTCATATATACCTAATACGATTTCTTCTAATATGTCCCTAAGTTGTAGGTTCCCAGCCGGATCTACACGGAAATATCTCGTTCTACGTAGGTGCGGAATCCCTACGTAAGACGATACGAGCGTAGAAGACGTACACGTTAAACACAAGCAAACACACGTTACAATACTCAAAAGACACGTTGTATTGCAACTAATAACACGTGATATGTCAATCACCGATTACACGAACTGAACAACTGATGACATACAAGCCGTATCCCAACCTTAAATACACTTCGACAACTTCGCCTAACATGCTAGGCGAAGTTGTCACTAACTTCGCTTGTTCCACAAGTTCGCCTATACCAGGCGGACTTGTGAGACAAGTTCGCTTAAACATTAATACAAAAACCAAATAACACGATTACAGACACTAGATACTTAACTACTGACATCATGCACCAACAGACTCCCCCTTGGCAGTAGCTTCATATCTCTATCTTCAAACACGTGTCTCGTAATCCCAAAAATCTTGTACCTCCCATCTTCAAGCATGAACGCCTTCTCGTACACAAACTGAAACTACTCTTTGATATTTCTTTGCTTCTTCTTTCCAGGCAGGAATATAAAATATAGTTTTCTCATTTAGCACCTGCAGATCAGCTTGAGACAAATTCACTAAGTGCATAGGATCATACACTCTCAGCAATTCTTGTTCATCTTCATCCTCCATCACTGCCTCAACCGTTTCACTATCAACGTACCACCATTTCAGATCCTTGAGCACATCCTTGGGCATTTGTTTCATCGGCACTTCTTTTAGACACCGGATCGGCTTATACTTCATTATCAGCCAAGGCTTGCCATCTGCTCTCATTCCTCTGTCTTTGTCTTCAACGAGCTTTCCTTTCTGCGGTTTCAACAGCTCGAACTTTTTCTCCTTTATGCTTTCTTTCCAGACTATCTTTCCAATGATCCTAGCCATGTTATCATCACTCCTGTTTATCAACCCCAACCTGGCTAAGTCCTTCACTTCACACTCAGGCAACGTATTCAACGATCTCAACAACCTCTTGAAATACTGAACCCCATCATACCGTTTAATCACAAAGAGCCTCAACTGCTCATCATATAACCAGCAAATAATCCCCTTTTTCGATTCAGCATAACCTTTGATGTTGTAACTTTTCTTGAACATAGTAGGGACCGCCGGTTTCTTAGTCTTTACGAACCACTGAGCGTAGCCTTCTTTCCATCTTGGCTGCTCCTCCCATTCAGTCTCATCACATTCCGTATCTTGACCCAGATCTGACTTTTCAACTTCTGGAATTTCATGTTCAACGTTATCCTCCACAATCTCTCCCTCTTCAATTTCATTGTCAATCACAATCTCATCCCCTATCTTCTCGATCTCTTCCAACGGTAACACATCCTCATCACCTATAATATCATCATCCTCAGCATCCACAACCACCACATCATCACCACCTGAACCACCAGCTGCACTCGTTGACTCCCCCTGAGATGTGGGGCCCCAAGAGCTTGTTCAGTTCTTGGCAACTCTCCACCTGCATCTTTCGATGCACTGGGATCATCGTCTTGATCGTTTCACTTCTTCATCCTCAGCTCATCGCCCTTGCAGCTTGTCTCCCCCTGAGATGCCAAGAACTGCTTCAAGGCATCAAAAATTTTACCACGCTCGATCAGGAGGGACGAATGAATTTGATTCTCTGCAACGAGGCGCTGAATAGCGTGAGTCTGGATTAGATTTACTCTTGATTGTTCTGCCACGACCCTTTCAAGCGCTGCTATTCTTTCCGAGTCGGATAGGGTTGCATCAAAATCGAACCTCATATGTGATATGTCTTGAGCGTACGGAGGAGGGATTCCCAAGGTAACCGGCACCTCAGAAACAGGTGGAAACGTAACCGCAGGTGGTATCATAACCGACAACCCTGCAGTGGCAACAACCGTCGACTCAACAAACCTTGCAACGACCTCCGATGGAGTAAGAGTTGGAGGGGGCAAGGACACAATCTCCGGAGCCGGGAGTTGAAATGTAGTGGGTGGTATGCCAAACGAAGATGAGGTAGTCACCACGGGAACATCCGTGGCGCTTGGCCCTGTAACTGGCAATGATGTAGGGACTATAGTCATACCAGACAATGTGGGTGGAGAGAAACGAACCACCCTTGAGCTCTCACCAGCTCCTGAACCTGCACCTGCTCTTTCCCTTCTCGATCTACGAACCAAACGATGTAGATCTTCCTCAAAATCCGAATCACTGTCGTCGGTGTCTCTCTTTCTCTTCCCATGAATTCTTTCTTGAGTAATCAAAATCTGTCTAGCTTCAGCAACATCATCATCTGAGGAATCAGAATCAGCCACAGTCGTAGCTGCCATTGACACATCAACACTTGAAACCTGTGCAGCCGAGACCTGTACCTCCTCCGCTGGATCAACACGTTCCATATCGAAGAATCCTTGGCCGCCAAAAGCAGCTTCAAGATCAACGTGTTCCTCCGGGGCCACAACAGGTGCAGCAGGCAGTGATTGTTGTACCTCAGGCGGTGGTTGAGGTGCTCCTGCCTGTTGCGGTGCCGGATCCCGAAACTCGTCCCCACGAGCTGCAACATACTCCGGGTTGATCAAGTACCCAAATAACGGAGTATGTCGAGGACGGAGCTCAGGTTTACTCCTCGCACTTGATGATCTACACTGAGCGAAGATTCTCTTGCTTACACTTTCCACATATCTAATCGGGCGGCGCTGAGGTAACGTGGGAGCAACGTGATTCAAGATCATTTTATGGAATCTTGGATACATCAGGAATCTCTCACGCGCCACCGCTCGTCTTTGACGGTCTATCTCGTAGAACACCATCTGACTAAAGCTATAACGCTTATTGTAAGTCAGTGTTGTCATCGCCGACTGCATCGTCGCACCCATTCCATCTGTACTGGCCTTTCTACCCGACATACACACGATCATCACGTGCATGAGAAAGCGCCATTGGTCTAATAAAAACCCCTTGCGTCTCTGAGTATCCCCCAAAGGACCAGAATAGCCCATTCTCAGAAATGCACCATCTCTGAATGGAGCCACGAAGTCTGTAGGGTCATTTCTCGTTTCATCCCCAAACTGCAAAGCCACCCTTATCTGCTCAGACGAGAACTGCACTTCCTGATTGTTAACCTTTGCACGCATAACTGGGGGCTCGACTCGACAATCATATTCCACTGTCTCCCAGAAATCTTCTATGTTTGGTAGGGAGATGGGCAGTGTTGTAGTAATAGCGTGGAAGATACGCGAGCGGATAAGAAACGTGATGATCTCGCGGAAATCATCAACACCGCTCGCATCCGGGTCCAAAGTAATGTACATATTATGCCCCGGGAAAAACTGTCGGTTGTTGTCTCCACCTTCATCACCACCTGCACCACCGGCTCCAGCTACAGCTGCCATTTCTGCAACAAAAACAGTCTAAGTTAGAGAATCGTCAAGTCAAATCACAAGTTCGCCTGTTACCATGAGCGAAGTTATGATTTATTCTGTATAGGCGAAGTTAGGGGTGGTGCGAAGTTGGTAATAACTTCGCCTTAACTTTAACTTCGCCTGATAAATGTTAATTAAAAATAAGGTAAAAGGGCCAGGCGAAGTTAATGATAACTTCGCCTAACCACAACTTCGCCTCATATACTGTTAAACAATTAAATATCAGGCGAAGTTAAACCTTAGGCGAAGTTAAGGATAACTTCGCCTAAACTGTAACTTCGCCTGAATCTGAAGCGGCAACAGTATAGACGGCCAAACGAGGTGAAATTGGATAATTTGATGATTGTGGACTCTTAAACACATGATTTTATGGAGATCTAGACGATCAATATGATTACGACCACGTGAAAATAAGTTTGAAAAGCGGGGTGTTAAGGGTTTGAATGAACGGGGTCACAAATCGGGTCGAAACGACCTCTGATTAACGTCATTGACATAGATTATAAGATATGACGACCCTACACACCTTTAACACGGAAGGATTTTGAGAAAGATAACAAAGATTGAATCGAAAAATAACTTCGCCGAGGTTTCTGAGATAAGTTCGCTTAGTTATGGAAAAAATGTAAAGAGTTTGACCAAACACCATCTTTATATAGGGTCAAAATTCTACAGGCGAAGTTAACCCTAACTTCGCCTGTTGAACAAGTTCGCCTGTCAACATCTTTTATCACCAACTTCGCCTGGTTTAAAAATTACACAACGAACCTTATAAATTGAACATCCTGCAATTAACTTGTAAAACTTCCTTTAAAGAGTTAAGTGATATAATCAAAGACCAAGTAACCGGGTATAAAATCATAAAACGACATAAGTAGAATAATATTTAGAAATAAAGTACACGGGATCAAATTTCAGTCTTGTCGGGGACCAACATGTTTTAGAAAAGATCCGAACAGGAATCATACTAATTAAGTGACTGTCACATAGATCCACGTTCAGCTGTATTATGACATAAAGAAACAGGTTGTAAGCAGGTAAATAACTTAGAATGGTTTTCATCGCTTCTGTGATACGGGTTAGGTTCAATTAAGCTTAAAATATAAATGGGCAACACATCAGAGAATGTGATGTCTCCTATCTATTCTCAAAGCGTATTTGGCTTTCCCCAAGTCACCCCGAGTTGACCTCGACCCGTAGTGTCTGATTAAGCTGTAAATACATCTCGATATTCATCTCGTTCTTGGTCTTGCCTCTTGATTGATAAGTATAACATAATAGACTTCAGAGGGCTTAAATTTTTTTTTTTTAAAGATTTCCATAGCCGTAAACAGTAGACTACTGCAAGTCCCGAATCTGGATCACTGCAGTTTCTTGACACACTATCTTCTCGGGAATCAGAACACTCACGGGCTCGTGTATGACTGGGTAATCGCTTTTCTGCCTATCATTCGGAAAAATATATATGAAGACATGCACAACTCTTAATGAGTTTCCACTTAAACTCGAGGAGAGTTAGTTAGTATCACTTCAACTTTTACGCACCATAAAAAGCTACCATAACATACAATGACTGTTCTAGAGTCTTTTAGGCCTAATAACTTCACTAGTTAAGCACACAGAAATAGTTTGTGTATCACTTTCCAAGGTTGGATCAATTTTTATATAAACATTGTATAGACACTTCTTACGAAGTAGTAGACTTGAAAAATTATTTCATCTCCCATAAAAAAAGTTTAAATTCAAACGCCCCGATCAAGTCAAAGTCTTCAGGTAAACGGCTATCCTGAAGATCCAATGGATCAGCTGGACCGACCACATACGAGTATGTGTCCTTCTAACTAAGTATGAACGACTAATTTTCAGCGAAAGAATTAAAAACACATCATAATCCGCCCCGGTCACTTTCAGTCATCTGGTTAATGACTATCCTCATAATCTACTGGTAGAAGTGAGGACCAAACATATCCGAAGGTATGTCCTTCAAACTGAAGCAACCGACATAATTCTAAGCGATAGTGACGTTTTTTTTAAGTAAATAAAAACGAAAAATATGGTTACTCGGGATTGATCATCCCATTAAGCTCAACAAGGTTTTGAAAACGAGTTCTGTCAAAAGCTTTAGTAAACAAATCAGCGAAATTATCTAACGAATCAACCTTTTCGAGCACTATCAATTTCTTCTCAGCACAATCCCGTATAAAATGATGACGAATGTCAATGTGTTTAGTTTTGCTATGTTTTACGGGATTGTTAGTTACTGAGATAGCAGCAGTGTTATCTATGCAAATAGGAGTATGAGTGAAATTCAGACAGTAATCGCGCAATTGCTGTTGTATCCAAAGAACCTGAGAGCAGCAGTTCGATGCTGCCATGTACTCTGCTTCACAGATAGAAAGGCGACTGAGGTCTGCTTCTTGCACTGCCATGACACTAATCTGCCTCCAAGAAATTGGCACCCCCCTGTTGTTGACTTCCGATTCTGATTACACCCTCCATAGTCAGAATCTGTGTAAGCGACCAACTCCAAGTCTCCGCCTTTCGTGTACCACAACCCCAGCTTAGGCTTGCCCTTGAGATACCGCAATATCCTCTTCATACCCTTCATGTGAGATTCCTTTGGGTTTGCCTGAAAGCGAGCACAAAGACAAACTGCAAACATAATATCAGGTCTAGATGCAGTTATGATTGCCCGATATTGGGTGGGGTCAACGTCTGCATCACTGTCTGAGTCAGCACCCAGTTTGTGGTTGACGCAAACTGGAGTATCAAATGGAGTGCTGTCCTCCATCTTGAAGCGTTTGAGAACGTCTTGGACATATTTAGTCTTATGAATGAACATGCCATCTTTCTTCTGATCAACCTGCAATCCTAAAAAAAAGTTAGTTCACCCATAGCACTCATTTCAAACCTCTTTTTCATGACGGTTTCAAACTCCTGACACATGGCGACTTTTGATGCAGCAAAGCTGATGTCGTCCATGTAGACTTGAACCAGAAGAAAGTCTCTTCCTTTTCTCTTAACGAACAGTGTGCTATCGATCTTTCCCCTTTCAAACCCATTCTCAAGCAAGTAATCGGATAGAGTTGCATACCAGGCACGAGGGGCCTGATGTAGCCCATATAGCGCTTTACTTAGCTTGTACACGTGATCAGGAAAGTCTGGGTCAGGAAAACCCGGAGGTTGCTCAACGTACACAACCTCATCGACTTTACCGTTAAGAAACGCACTTTTCACGTCTAACTGGAACACCTTCATCTCCTTGTGTGCAGCAAATGCCAAAAACAAACGAATCGCTTCCAATCTCGCCACAGGAGCAAACACTTCATTGTAGTCGATCCCTTCTTGCTGATTAAAACCTTTTATAACCAGCCTCTCCTTGTTCCTGATAATTATCCCTTTTTCATCTCTCTTGCATTTGAAAACCCATTTTGTGCCAATCGCATGCACATTCTTCGGTTTTGCAACCAATTTCCAAACCTCCATCTTCTCGAACTGGGCTAACTCTTCTTGCATGGCTTCGACCCACGAGCTGTCCTTTAGAGCCATTTGATAGTTCTTTGGTTCAATCTGGCTAATGAAGCAGGTGTACAGACACTTGTTAATGATACCTGTTTCTTTGATACTTTCGTAAACACAGGTGTCCTCATTCAAGCTTCGTCTTGTTTGTACACCATCAGACAGATCACCCATCACGTTCTCCAAAGGGTGATATTTATGAACTCCAGTAGTCGGAAACGAACTGACTTGCAGATTGTCTTCCAGGTTCGAAGATAGTTCATCAATGGGCGATTGTTGTTGAGAGTGAAAAGGATTGAAGAATTCGTCTTCAGTAGAGGCAGCAGGGGTGTCGACAGCAGTTGACGAGGAAGGTTGACATTCATCGTACTGCGGACGTTGCACTAAATTTTCTTCCTCATCATAAAGAATCTGCGTAGCTATTCTCTCATCAACTTCTGCACAATCCAAGTAAGGCAAATTAAAAGATTTAAAAAGCTTATCATAGTCGAAAGCCTCAGCGGGTCCCGTGCTTGGTTTTGGTGGTTTGTAACTTGTGATGTCAGTGTTACACACCACCTCAACCTTGCTGGTCGATAGATTAAAGACTCGTCTGTTGGGTGTCCCAACAACATATCCGACTAAAATACCTTCGTCGGCTATCTCACCAAAGTTTGAGTTCGTCTTTAATATTGAACATGGGGACCCGAATGGTTCAAGACCATTCAAGTTAGGCTTTCTACCATGCATAAGTTCATAAACATGTTTTATTCAATCTTTTAACAGTTAAAACTCGATTAAGGATATAACAGGCTGTAGCGACAGCTTCAGCCCAGAACACCACAGGAAGTTTAGCATCAGCCAGCATTGTTCTGGCTCCTTCAATTAACGTCCTGTTCTTCCTCTCAGCCACCCCATTTTGTTGCGGAGTATACGGGGCGCTGTACTGGTGGTCTATCCCTTTTTGTAAGCAAAACATCTCCATCTGATAGTTTTTGAACTCTGTTCCATTATCACTCCTGATGTACTTTACCTTTCTCCCCACAATATTCTCAACCTTGGTAATCAAGTTAATTACCAACTGAACCGTTTCATCTTTTGTCTTTAGAAAGTATACCCAAGAATATCGAGAGAAATCATCAGTTATCACCAAGCAGTACGATGTTCCACCTAGGCTTTTTACATTTACAGGACCGAAGAGATCCATGTGAAGTAGGTCTAGGGTACTAACTATTGAATTGATCTTCTTGGTGTGATGAGGTTTCTTGTGTTGCTTTCCCTTTTTGCACGATAAGCATTGGTCTTCAAAGTTGAAATTTTTTAAGGGAACACCAAGCACCAGACCATTCTTGACAATGTAGTTCATTTTTGAAGATGTATATGCCCCATTCTTCGATGCCATAGCTCGGACTCCGATTCAGTTGCTTTTGACAGAAGACATGATTCTTCTGTTGCCATCTCAATCGACCTCATGTCCATAACATATGTATTCTTCTCCCTTGGAGCCTTCATTACTATCCATGCCTCTGGTATCTTGAAACCAGGATACAGTACAATCGCTTCATTTTTGGTAAAGTGCACAGTGTAATCTTTGTCACAGATCTGAGACACACTCAGCAAATTATGCTTCAGCTCTTCAACGAAATTCACCTTTTCTAACTTCATTTTGCCATTAGTCACCGTCCCAATTCCAGTAATTCTACCACCACTCTCTCCAGCAAAACTTACTCTACCTCCCTGAACAGGTTTCCATTCTTGTAAAAAATTCTTGTTACCAGTCATGTGCCGGGAACAGCCGCTATCCACAACCCATAGATTGTTTGCAGCCCTGTTCAACTGTTCCTGCACGATTAAAGCAAAGGATTAAAATCTGGGGACCCAAGACCTATTGGTCTTGGGTCGATTAAATCTGTTAAAAGGTATCCCATACTCTGGCTGTCCAAAGTTAGTATTAGAATGATTTCTGTAAGTCCTAAAAGGATACCTTCTTGTAGATTGACCATGAGGCCATCCAAACCTTCGTGAATTAAATGAATTAGAACTAGTGGTTTGGTTGTTAACAGGGAAAAACTAAGATCGATTTCTTTGAAAACCTGGATTAGTCCAATATCTGAACTTTGATGAGTTTGCATTCTTACCATTATAGTAATTACTGTTAGCTCTATTCTCAGTTTTCGGAGGCCTCATACCTCTGAGTCTTTGATTTAGAGGGCAATTAGCAATCAGGTGTCCTATTTGATTACATCTGAAACAACTCCTGTGTTCAACTTTCATCTCAACAGTTGTTTCTGATGTTGAGGTAGCATTACTACCCGTTTGCCTAACATATGGTGGGACATACGGGTTTAGAGGGGACTTCTTTTCAGTAGGTTTAAATTCCTCCCCACGTCTTAGTAACACTACCTCTTCTTTTGTCTCACTAGATTCGGATGTCTGGTCCGAATTTGATGAGACAGAACTTGGAACAGAAATCTTAACACTCGAAACAGGCTTACTCATTTCCTTTTTACTCGATTCAGGTTTTTTAATTGAAACTTTGACAGAAACTGTCTGACTTATCTCAACATCAACGGATTTCTGATTACTAGGATCATAAGTATAGTTATGATTATAAGGTGGTGGAACTTCAGAATATCCAATTCCTCCCCTTTTAACTGGGGAACGTTGATCACTTACGAGGTGATCAAGTATTGCAGAGGAACTTCTAAATTGCTCAAGCTTTCTGTTTAGTTCCACCACTTTCACCTGGTAATCAGCTATCTGTTTATCCCTTTCAGCAATTAGTTTGGTTTTCTCTTCTAACACTTCATAGCTAAGATCAATTACTTGTATTTTTTCAGCAAGACTTGCTTTAAGACTTCTGATATCTTTTTCCCTAGCCTTAATCTTTACTGAATAACTATTTTCTCTAGTTTTAGTGTAATAATGATCTTCTTTTAACGTTTTAAATTGAGAGTCCAAACTAACAAACTGATCAGTTAATGTTTTCAATTGTTCAGACAGATTTTCACATTGCATACAAGGGAGTTCAGGACTTACCTCAGAGAGCTGATCATTCACCTCTGCCATATAAGCTTGATCTTCTCTTGTCTCTCTGCCGTTTCCTTCAGTTTCGATGTTAACCAAGTTGTCCTGTTCGAACACTTCCTCAACCTCCAGATTCCAATTGTATCCCCCGTTCTGTCTGGATACCATCGCCCTATTCTCATTACTTCCCCCATTCGGTTGTGCTGGCCTGTTCTGACTACGTTCTACTCTTTCATTCATGCATTCTTTAGCAAAGTGGCCATTCTGTTGACAGTTATAACACCGAACCTTTGACTTATCAAAACCTGGTCTCTCGCCAACGAACTTTCTACCAGTCTTCTTCATAAACCTTTTAACTCTTCTTACAATGATCGCCATCTGCCACTGCAGGTCCATCTCTTCCAGATCATCAGCATCGATCTGATCATAGTCTTCGTCTAAGGTAGCAGGGTCAACAATTTTACCTTTGATGTAATTTTCGTAAGAAGCTATGAAAGATGCATAGAGAGCAAACTGCTGTTCAGCAGACTTAACACTCATGGGCATCTGAGAGTAGTTGTTGTTCGGAACATTTGAGGAAAGACTACCAGTTGTTGCTTGAGGTTTAGAAGAATTTGTTCCACCAGCTACGAAACACACATCACCATCCATGTTGAGAGTTACATGACCATCTTGAGTTGAGTTAGAGCTCGGTTCTCCCTTTGAGTAGTAAGCAGATGATTCTGACTTTGAACTTGAACTCGTAGTAACTTTCGCACCATACATTCCCGGATCCTGAACCTGATCAGTTGGTGTCTCTTTTCGAACCATGTTCAGTTCAAAAGTTCGTAGTTATTGACTGCTGTTTCCAAGTCAATGTTGGCAAACTCTTTATCTTCTCTCATCAAGACAGCGTACATTTCCCATTTCGGTGGGAGAGCATCAAGAAGTTTTTCTACGATCTTTTCTTCTTTATAGTCAATTGAATAGTTTCTGAGTTCGGTCATCAAGTGGTAATACCGTGTGATGATATCATCAAGTGACTCATTCTTCAAATACTTGAACACCGAGAATTGGGTTTTGAGTAGCTTAATCTTGGAGGCACGTATCCCCACATTACCTTCATATCGGTTTTCAAGCGGTTCCCATAGCTCTCTGGCGGTTTTATATTTCCTGAAGGTGTGAAGAATCTCTTGTGGAAGAGCCATTGTTATCGCAACATGAGCTTTGCTTTCTGCCTCATACATCTTCTTTTCTTCCTCTTCCATCTTATTGTATTTCTTAATTTGTTCACGACCCTCAAACAAAGCCGTTGGTGGAATGTATCCATCTTGAATGCACACCCACATTTTAGCATCTTGATATTTAACATATTGTTCAAAACGATCCTTCCAAGCCACGAAATCTGTACCCTCTAGCATTTTCGGAGCCTTAGTAGCTGAACCTGCTTCCACCTCCATTTTCACCAGTTCCGTAATATTTATAGAATTCATCTTTGGAAGAAATACGAACAATCACTTGAAGAAAGAAAAAAAGAAAAAAATATTAATTATTCTGAACAGTACCAATAGACGAAGTTAAACTTAACTTCGCTTAAGTCTTAACTTCTCTTGAATTCTTAACTTCACTTCTTCTCAACTTCGCCTGATTAGGCGAAGTTGTAGATAACTTCGCTTAAGTTAAGCGAACTTGTGAGGTAGGCGAAGTTACTGATAACTTCGCTTAAACTTATATCTTCGCCTAAACCCTACAAACAGTGGCGGCAACTTCGCCTGATGAACACAACGTTTTTGCAGGTTTGATTTTGACGTTTTGCGAGGTATGCGAAGGTGTAATGGGTTGTTTTTGGTGGAGTGAGGTGAGTAGAACACAAAAACTCGGTATTTTAACGTAAACTCGTCCCGCGAATAGTCGAACGGAACGATTTCTACACCCGTGTGATAATCCCGAACCACACAATCACGAGCAAATGCTCTGATACCAATTGTAGGTTCCCAGCCGGATCTACACGGAAATATCTCGTTCTACGTAGGTGCGGAATCCCTACGTAAGACGATACGAGCGTAGAAGACGATACACGTTAAACACAAGCAAACACACGTTACAATACTCAAAAGACACGTTGTATTGCAACTAATAACACGTGATATGTCAATCACCAATTACACGAACTGAACAACTGATGACATACAAGCCGTATCTCAACCTTAAATACACTTCGACAACTTCGCCTAACATGCTTGGCGAAGTTGTCACTAACTTCGCTTGTTCCACAAGTTCGCTTAAACATTAATACAAAAACCAAATAACACGATTACAGATACTAGATACTTAACTACTGACATCATGCACCAACATAAGTTTATTATGACATCTAGACGTTAATGAAATCATATCAAGTCTAACATATATATGACATATTCCCACATCACGTACATCATTGAAACCTCTTTTGTAGTTTTTCTAGAGACATTAAAGATTAGTGGGAGCATTAAGTGTCTTGATCATAATCTGCAAGATTTGCAAGAGGTGGGGAGTGAAAACTTGATATTATCTCAATTACACCTCTTGTACAAGACACTGCTCCATCACAACACTATTCCATCAAAATTTATCTCTTTAGAATTTATTACTACTCTTACAAAAGTTTCATTGTTTCTTAAATGTGGGCATACTCCGATTCCTTACTAAAATAATCCTCACAAGAGAAACTACGACGACTTACATCATTAACTTGTTTTTCTATTAGAATCTACTGGTCTTTAAATATTAACACTAAGCATGCTAATTTCCTAAAGGTTTCTAAGGTCAGTGGGAGTAGTAAAAGTCCTTATAATGACTTGTTAGAAGTACAAAAGGTGGGGGGAAGAGAGTCATTAAATTTTACTCCAAATTTAACTCCAATTACACCTCTTGTACACCATACTGCACCAACTCTTACACACTTAGAATCCTAAAAATGATAGCAACCTAAACAATAGCAAATCCATAAAACTGAGACTTTTAAAATTATCCAATTTTAACTCAGGAGGCCATCTAGGTTTTAAAACCTACTAACATTAATGATAGTTTAACCTCCCTAACTAAAGTTAAAAATGGATGTTGGAAAGCTTACTGATCAGACCTATTCTAATTTAACCATTAATATCAATTAATCTTCTAAATGTAATAAAGCTATTATTAGCAAAATTGACTCCATAAGTCAGAATAACATTTGAGATTTTGTTGAAACACCTAAGGGTGTTCATAACTAAACTAAATCCTAACACAAATGTTAAGACACTAAGAAGCATGATTGATTATTAAAAGTTATATTCAAGAGGGAATAAATCATCAAAGAATCTTCTTACCTATATTACAAAATATTTCTTTGAGGATCGTCATTGTTTAAGTAGCTTAAAATAGTTTAGAGCTACGTTAGATGAACATTAACACAACTTTCCATAACAATTGGCTTACATATTTATATGTTCATAAAACGACCTAAAAGTTCTAAACCGAAGGACTAAGAACACTTAGTATGTAAGTCAATAAAATCCATGTATGGGTTAATGCATACATCATAATGTGATGAAATATTTATACAACTTTTTTTTGTTAAAAACCAAGTGGATTAATGTACCTACCTCAAGATGAGTGACAGCAACTAAAAACAAACTTGTCCTTATATAGATAATATTCTTCTGACAAGTATATGTTACATAAGTCAAAACTTTGTTCTTACATACTTTGATATGATAGATCTCAGAGATATCCCTTACGTAATAGATATCATAACATTCTGAGATAGACCCAAAGGGACGTTAGTTTTGTTCTATAAGTTTTACCTTAAATAGGTCCTTACACATGTAACAAACAATATTGCTCTATTTAGAGGATAATAGGGTCATTGAGATTATTACCTTATGCTTCGTTAAGTAGAAGCCTTATGTAGGTTTAAGTCTATACTCGTTCAGATATTACTCAAAATTGCAACACACTAGATATGTCTAGATTAATGTGAAGCATCTAAAAGAGTATTAAAATATCTTTAAAAGAAACGAAAGACTATAATTTAAAAGAAGAAGTGAGAATTCAAACTGGTAGATTACTCTAAACTTTGTTATATTCAAAGATAACATAATGTAATTTTCGGGATATATTCTTATGTCAGCAGATAAATCTATCTCATGGAGGAGTCATAATGAACTGATAATAACAATCTAAGTTATAATGGCATAATATGTTGATTGATCACAACACAATTAGCAATAAATGTTGTTGAAAATTTATCAATGGACTCATAAGTTTATTAACCTCATATAACTTATATATTGAAGACTTACTGTGATAAAGTCAGCTACCATGTTTTCTCAAACAGTAACAGTTCGAGAGGTGCTGCATTAAATTTCGATATGAAACTAATTATTCGTTTATGAACGAATTGAGGAATATAAATTTTTGTATCGAATACATTCATGATATGCTTAAGGATCCGATAACTAAAAGTCTCACCCATAAATATTATGAAAGTGCTTATAATAATGACGGGTTATTGATGACTATGCGCAATTGCATATCATACTATGAATGATTAACTATTAAATTTCCTCATTATTTTTGAGTTTGTATGTTTCTTAATATGTTCTACATGCATAATGACATATAGACGAATTAATATACAAATCAAATGTTCTGAAGGGCTTACTTGAAAATTTTGATCATAACTACTTAGGTTTTAAATAATGACTGCAGTATGATTAATGGGGGTCTTGAGCTCATGTTCAATTCAATGACTGTATCAATTTAAGTTTAAAGTTAAAATGAATGTTAACTCCTGATCAGGCTTATCTAATACTCATAATAAATGATTACTCGGCCAAGTGGGAGAATGTAAAATTAAATATATAATTATTATATTTATATATGGCAATTATAATAATTTATATTAAAATAGATCAAAATATTAACTATGCCTTATTATATATTAGTTTGGTAATTGTTGATGGGCCATATTACCTATAATTAACTAATAAAGGGTTTCCCTTTGGGTATATATAAAGAGAGATAAATATTAACATCATAACCTAATCACAAACACATAACAATATTGTGTGCCTCCTCTCTCCTAAACCAGGTTCCTCTCAAGAACCCTAACACCATCCTTAACTATACATCCTAAAGGGAAACTCGATCAAGCTGACAACCATGTCGTCTGCATCCTTCTCTGTTGCGGTTACTACTCTCTCTGCTGTAACAGGTTCATAGGTTTATTTTTTATTCATGTTATTTATTACTTACATGAAGAACTGATCAACATGATGTGGTACCGTGGAGGGGTTTTAAAGCCCCCTCCATAGTGAACAGTCCTAATGGTGAGTCTCATGATCCCCCCCTTTTTTTACTGTTTTTATAACTTAGGGATAGGACATACACAAAATTTTCAAATTGTTAATTTTATGTAAACAAGAGTTAATCGAAGCCCTTAAGGTTTTTACCTTACATATCTATAATCATTAACTGTGATTTTAGTGGAGTAATATGTGGGTAGTACTATCAAGATTAATCCACCACTCATGGTTAGTTGCTCTAACCGGGTGCATATAATCCAACAAATTACACCGTGGAGGCACGGGGGCTGGCAAAATAACAACAAATTTAGGTATAAATATTGGCTCATGTGTCATCATTTTAATTTGTATTCTTAGCTAATCTACGAATGATCACGCGTTACATGGTTTATACATTTACCATTTACATTTCAACATTTCCAACAACTAATTTGGGTTGTGTCATGTAAACATGTGAATACATCATTTTATGTTGTTGCTGTTTTTAAGTATATGTTTTTCGGGTAATTAATCATCAAGAAGAATGTGGGTTGTCCGGCATTGCATTTGGATTACCACCTTTTGGAGACTTCACCTTTATAACTTAAACATGGGTTGGTTCATAGTTGAGAAATCTCAATGTTTTGTGTCTAAGACAATTTAGTTTTTTAAACTCTAAACGACTTGATTTATACATGTTATACAATTTGATAATCTATAAATGTAATGTTTGCGTTAATCAACAGTTATGATTTATTCAAGTTCGTTGCACGCGAGTGTTTCCACCCTGATGGGGTGTGGCACATGTCATTGTTTTTTGTCACATAAGCAGACAATGTCATCAAAAAACTAATGGGATTAGCTTTCAATTTAGTAAGGATTATTAGAGGAATATATGTTGAAAGTTGGAGTTGTCAGGAAACATGTCTTTAGTTTGGATCAACCCAAAACAATAGATCAAAGTTGAGATTATTAAAATTCAATAACATATTTATTAATAATGATAAATTAAACTTATTGAGTTTTAACAGTTACATGTTTCTAAATTCTAGATTATATGGACCTTTTTGAAACTGTTTTTAATTGATGTGCATTTAATTTAAAATAAGAAATATAACAAGTTGCAACTTTTAGTGATTCCTAGTTTAAATGATTTAGATGAGATCAGTTACCTGTTAGTAATTCAAATTAATCGATTAAAAAAACACTAGTCGTAAATGTTTCTCTTATCTATATGATATCAAATGAGCAACTGACTTTGAGATGCATTTTTTTCAAAGTAGCCAACACATGAATACATGTGACGCAAACAACGACTCAGATGATACAATTTTGACTTTGTATGCTTGTCATCCATCATCCCAACAAATAACATTTTTTAGTTGAAGTTACAAAAAAATCCTACACCTAGATTACGTCACGTATTTCAATGATAACAATTTTCTTTCTTTCTGATCACAACTTTGGCGGGATAAACATCTTTTTAACTGTTTTTTATTTGTTAACTTTTATTTTTTCACTATTTGTAAAACCTTATCTTAACATTTTAATACTGTTAAGCCAAAAGTTATTTGGTAAATAAAAAAATTATAGTGTGGTGGCTAAAATTCCACTCTCCCATAATATGATAACAGTTAGGCGAATGCTTGAATACAAAAATGACAATATCAGAAACTGTGAAAATTAATAAGATTATTAAAGGTGTGGTCATGGCGACGATATGGAACTTGTGGAAAAGGGAACAATACCATCATTGAGAACTTCAAGTATAACTGAAAGTCTGTCAAGTTATGGTGATACACAAATACTCAGCTTTCGGTTTGATTTGATTTCGAGTTTCTTTGATTTTTAGAAAATAAGAGTTTATGGTGGTTCATGAAAACTCTAAAGTTCAACACAAGATTTATTATCATTGTTATGATCTTATTTATGTGTTTATTATGTATTTATTTCTTTTAAAGCAAACTTTAACATGGATTTTTATCCCCATTCCGAGTCTCACGATTTTTGTTATCATTGTTCGCAGAATGTGTCTCCGTTTCAATAAGCGTCGTTTTTCTGAAACCTCTAGCCGCAAGGTAACTTCTCAAATCACCAAACAACTAGCTGCGGTCATTCCCGATATGATGACCCAAATTCACCCGAACCTTTCTGCTAGTATCACCTATGCTTCGAGCGAGCCTAAAGGATCTCACTGTTCGTTTAAGACCTTCACCAGTACCAAGAGTTTGATGGGACCAAAGGTGCCACTTCTATACTTCAGTGGTACGAAAAGACGGAGAGCATATTCCTCCACATCGAGTGTCCCGATGAAAAGCGAACTCATTTTGCTACGAGTGTCTTTGAAAAAGGGGCACTTACCTGGTGGGTGAAGAAAAAGTCAACCCGTTGTGCCGAAGTTGCCACGGATTTGCCGTGGGATGAATTGAAAGAACTGATGACCAAGCAGTTATGCGCTCCAAATGAGCTCATGAATTTGGAAGCTAACATATGGAACCTCAAACAAGAGAGTGGTGAGCACGCAGCTTACACTTCTCGTTTCAATGAACTCAGTGTGCTGGTACCTCACCTTGTTACCCCAGCCTCGCATGCCATTGATAAGTACATTCGGGGACTACCGAGACAAATCCAAGATAGTGTTTTGAGTAGTGCTCCCAAGGAACTTGGTGACGCGATTAAACTTGCTGCAACTTTAACTGATAATCATGTTAAAGCCAGGACTTTGACATTGAAGGGATCAAAGAAATCTGCTGATAAACCCTCTACCGAGCCCAAAGAATCTAAACCTAAGTTACCCAAGCCCGCCTCTTCCTCAAACTACCGCAACAAGAAACGCAAGAACTACGCGCTAACCCAACAAACTGCACCTCAACCCCAACCCAACCTTGCACCACCTCTTCGGAAACCGTACAATGGACCCCATCCGTTGTGCAACGCATGTTAACGACACCATCCCACCATTTCCGTTTGCCGTCAATGCACTCGTTGGAACCGTTTTGGGCACCTTAGTGCCACATGCCGGGAGACCTCTGTCATTGCACTCCAAGGTTACCTCAACCATTTCCCGTCCTGTGCCTTATGCCCAACCATTGAATCAAGTGCGAGCTTGCTACCATTGTGGTGATCCTAACCACTTTCGCAACACGTGTCCACAACTAGCAACTGTTAACTCACCTCAGTTTGCATCAGATCTGCTATATCAAGTGCAAACTTATTAAGCCCAACCAGCTTATCAGCCGCAAGTTTCACCATTGTTGGCTACCCAAGCTCAAGTGCAGCCGCATCCATCCATTCAAGCTCATGCACCAGAAGATGGTCAGATCGTTCAAGCTGCCCAAGCTCCTCAAGAAAATCGTGGGTGTGCTTTCATGATTAACGCCAATAAAGCTCAACAAAACGGCGATGTGGTGAAGGTACGTTCCTTGTAAACGACCACTTTGCATCCATTTTATTTGATACTGGTGCCGATATGAGCTTTGTTTCTTTCAAATTTGAATCTTTACTTGCTAAACCCCGATCTAAGCTTAAAAATTCATATTCTATTGAGGTAGCTAATGGTAAATCTGTATCAAATGACTCGATTATTCAAAATTGTGAGTTAGATCTAAATGGCCACAAGTTTTCAATCGATCTCATTCATATGCAATTGGGAAGTTTTGACATCATAGTAGGCATGGACTGGTTATTTGTTCATCGTGCTGAAATTGTTTGTTTCGAGAAGTTCATTCGTATTCCGCTTGCCGATGGTCAAATTCTTCGTGTCTCTGGTGAAAATCCTTCTCCCTCGAGACTAAATTTTATCACTTGTTTTCAAGCCCAAACGTACTTACGCAAGAAGTATGTAGCCTTCGTAGCTCATGTGGTGGAAAAGAAGGAACGGAAAATTGAGGACATTCATGTTGTTTGCGAGTATCCTGAAGTGGATGATGTTTCTGGTCTTCCTCCTATTCGTGATGTTGAATTTCGAATCGATCTCATTCCTGGTGCAACCCCGATTACGAGGGCACCTTATCATCTTGCACCCTCCGAGATGCAAGAATTGTCTAATCAGCTCCAAGAACTCTTGCACTCTTCGGATAAAAGGTTCATTTGTTGGAATTACGTATGCCCGAGACACATATTTATATTAATGTGGCTAACTGTGTTTGATCCAAGTCGGGTCATACCCAATAACAAGCTAGACAACACCAAATGTATTCTTTTAATGATTTGATCATTTAAACGAATACCGAACACTACGCGTTTAGAAAATTGGTTTTCTAAACAAACACACTTGAGGATTTAAATAAATTATTTGGATAATTTGTTTATATAAATTAATTATTTAATTGGTTAAATAATTATATATATATGTATGTACATTTTATATAAGTGAGTTTTATAAAATGAATGGAGATGGAGATGTTTTAAATGTTAAAACAAAATAATAAAAAAAAAAAAAAAAAAGAAAGGGAAATAACAAAAAAAAACGGCCACCCCATGTGGGTGGGGTTTTTTGGTCCAATCAATATGCCTTCCTTCCTTTTGGGTCCATGTGATCTCTTTATTATTACCTCCATCCAAGACATGCAATAGGGATCCATCAATTTTGAATTTCAAGTGCAAAAAAAAAACTCCCTCTACCTCTCTCTCATACCCACGGCTCAAGTGGGCAGAAAAAGGAGTTTGTGTGAGCTTCTTTTGGTGTTTAAAATCCTAGCAACAAGTTGGTGTTGTTGATTAAAGCTTGGGGTATCAAAAGCTTGAGGGTTTCTACTTGCAACCTTGCCATTTGAAGACATCATCATCTTCATCCACCTACATCTTCTTCTAAAGGTAAAAAGAGGTACATTTACATTATGTGAGCATTTTTGTTCTTGTAATATTGATCCTTGGCTTTGGGTTTTTAGTTTTACATAATGGTATGTTCAATAACAAGTTTTAAAATATAAGCTTCCGTTGCGTTTTTCTAGTTAAATGTGGTTAACTTGACTTTGATAAACTTGTATAAAACCCAACAATGGCATCAAGAGCCGGTTACAAGGACTTATGCTCCTTGCATGTTCATAGATTTCGGGTTTTTCATGGGTGAAAAAGGGGTCCGAAATTTTGGTGGATTTTACCCCTCATGGTTTTGTAAGATCTTGACATGCATGGAAAGATCTTAGGAAACCATTAAACATTTGCATGTTGGAATATCAAAATTGCAAAATTTTGGGGGGGGGGGGGGGTTTGGGCCGTAGCTTCTTTGGGGGGGGGGGCCGAATCCCTTTGATTTTTTTTTGGGGCATTGGTTGCTTAGGTTGCATGCTTAGAACATTTGGTATGTTTGGATGTGTCATAACCGAAACCTAGACCTTGGATGTGTTGATTGTTGTTTGTGTATGTTGATTATGTTTATTATTCAATATGGTTGTAATAATTCATAATTTTGGCTTGTGTAATTTATTTATTCATAAGTTGGTATGTAATAAGTAGATTAGTTGCATTTTCTTTTTTTTAGAAAAATATGTATTAGGATACATTTTGTAAAATTTGAAGATGCAAGAATTGGTGGATTTGGGCCTTGGACCAAAATTTTGGGCTTGTTGGGCCTCACCGGCCCATCATGGGATTCAAGCCCATTAGGCCCACAAATTTCACTCTTGGGCCCAAGAAGACTTTTGGAAGTTTGGAGCCCATTAACAAGCCCAACAAGAACTCAACAACTTGGAAAGAATACTTGAAGCATTTGGATGCAAGATCAAGTGGGAGTCAACATTCCATCCTTGTGTCATGTTTTGTCCCTTAGGTGTGACTTATGACCCATACTTGTTTCGGCTAACAAGTATGGTCAAACTTAGCGGTTCTCGGTTATGACTATATTTTGCATGTGTATGCTTGGTTGTTTGTTTTACTTTATGTAATGTGTGGTTGATAGATATTAGGATATCCAAACCGTCACATAGGAACGACAACAAGCATAAAACGGGTTCTAATATATATTTGGTAATATCGCGTCAATTAGTTTAATTAAATGGGTTTATTAAAACTAAGCGATTACTCACATATAATAAAATTGGTTTTATTATAACTTGAACCTTGAAAATTGGTTTTCAAAATCGCCATATTACTAAATGCATGTTAGGATATGGCATAATGTTTTTTCAAACTAGAATATTGGAAAACTTAAAAATCCCTTTTTCAAAATTACCAAGGAAACAAGTCTAACACCATCCTTTTGTAAGACACTTAACGTATTAGGAAACTTTAAATGGGATAAAGGTCACCTAACCATTTTAGAGCAAACTAATATACTTAAGGTAATATTAACATATTTGTGGGATAAAGGTCACCTAACCACTCGTATGTTAATCTTACATGTTTTTACAAGAAGGACGACTTGAATTGGAAACCATGTGATAAAGGTCACCTAAGCATGGGGTCCAATGGTGTTGATGGGATAAACATGCCAACACGAAATAAGGATTTCGAATGGTCCCATACCTCTAGAAGTTGCAAAGGGTTGCAATCGTCAAGGTTGACTACCTTGTTAAATCAAATAACGGGATAAAGGTCACCTAACCGAAATTTGATTTATCGTTGGATTCTAGAATTTAATTATTATTTTAAAATTTGGAATAAAAGGGTATTAATAATTAAATTGTTTATAATACTAAATAAAACTTTGTTAAATTTTGTAGATGGCCGCTAACAATGCAAACACCTCTACCCATAACACCCGTAACCTATCCTTAAGAACCATCCTTGAAAAGGATCGTCTAAACCATAATAACTTTATGGATTGGTATCGCAACTTGAGAATAGTTCTCAAGCAAGAAGAGATATCATATGTCTTAGACGATCCCATTCCCGACGAGCCTAACGTGGAAGATGAGGAGGCTTATTACGATTGGGTCAAGTACACCAAAGATTCGGTGCAAGCCTCTTGCCTCATGTTGGGAACTATGATTCCCGAAATCCAAAAGGATTTCGAGCATCATGGGGCATACGACATGATAACTCAATTGAAGGAAATGTTCCTTCAACAAGCTAGAGCGGAACGTTTCGAAACGGTTCGAGCGTTTCATGCATGTCGTATGGAGGAAACCCAAAGCGTCTCATCTTATGTCCTAAAGATGAAAAGCTATATTGAAAAGCTTAATAGGTTGAATTGTCCCGTGTCTAATGAGTTGGCTACGGATTTGATCCTCAACTCTTTGACCAAAAGGTTTGAAACCTTTGTCATGAACTATAACATGAATGGGTGGGACAAAAGCATTGGAGAGCTTCACGCAATGCTAAGAACGGCCGAAGCGGGAATGGGTAAAAGGGTTTTACCCGTTCTAACAATCAATGAAGGCAAAAAGGGACATAACTCCAAACCCAAAGCAAGTGTTGCTAAGGGCAAGGGCCACGTCCAAGGAAAGGGAAAGAGGAAAGCCATTACGCCCTACAAACCGAAGGAAAAGAAGCAAAAGGTTGCGACGCAAGATCCATGCTTTGAGTGTGGAGAGATAGGTCATTGGAAAAGAAATTGTCCGACCTATCTCAAAGCGTTAAAAGATAAGAGGGATGCGGAGCAAACCTCAGGTACTATCTTTACTATATATGTTGAACTAAATGTTATTTCTTCAAATACATGGGTACTTGATACCGGATGTGGAACTCACATTTGCAATTTGTTGCAGGGGTTCAAAAGAAATAAACAACTCAACAAAGGGGACATTAGTCTCTTTATGGGCAATGGAGCAAGAGTTGAAGTCCAAGCTCAAGGAGACTACTTGTTAAAGCTTCCAAGTGGTTTGGAAGTAATTTTGAAGAATGTTTTGTATGCTCCTAAGTTAAGGAGAAACATTATTTCCGTGTCCCTTTTGAAACAATGTGGCTTTGATTTTAAATTTATGGATTATGATATTCATGTTTTGATGAATGGCATATTTTATTTTAAAGCTATACCCATGAATGGTATATATGAAATAGATCAAAGTGGTATGTCACATAGTAGTTCAATGTATAATGTCAACACCAAGAAACTCAAGAAGGACTTGGGTGATCCCTATCTTTGGCATTGTCGCCTTGGACATATAAGCAAGAATCGCATGCAAACTCTTCGCAAGAGTGGTATTCTAGAAACCAATGAGTTTGATTCATTTGATGTATGTGAATCTTGTTTACAAGGCAAAATGACAAAGCAACCCTTTAATAAGACTTTTGAAAGGTCAAAAGAATTATTGGGTATCATACATTCGGATGTATGTGGTCCTTTTAGACCAATGACTAGGAATGGTGAAAGATACTTCATTACCTTTATTGACGATTATAGTCGATATGGTTATGTGTACTTAATGAAACACAAAGATGAAGCTTTTGAAATGTTCAAAGACTTCAAAACTGAAGTAGAAAGACAACTTAAGACAACAATCAAAGTACTTCGTAGTGATAGAGGAGGTGAATACCTAAGTGGTGTTTTTCAAGATCATCTTAAGAGTTGTGGAATTATTTCACAACTTACTCCACCTGGAACACCACAACATAATGGTGTGTCTGAAAGGAGAAATCGTACCCTATTAGATATGGTTCGATCGATGATGGCTAGAAGCACTTTACCTCTATCATTTTGGGGCTATGCTTTACTTTCCGCTGTTCGCATATTGAATATGGCTCCAACCAAGAAAGTAGAGAAGACACCTTTTGAAATATGGCATGGAAAGGCTCCATCGCTATCATTCTTAAAAGTTTGGGGTTGTGAAACTTATGTAAAGCAATACACCCCAAACAAATTAGAAGTCCGATCCACTAAGTGTATCTTTATTGGTTACCCTAAAGATGATATAGGATATTACTTTTACGATCCTAGTGAGCAAAATGTTATTATTGCTCGAAAGGGTAAGTTCTTGGAAACTAAGTTCCTTAAGGAAGGAACTAATAGTAGAACAGTGAAATTTGATGAGGATCAAGAATCACAAGATGATACACAATTGGTTGATACTAGCACTCAACAAGAGGTTGTTGAAAGTGATCAAGTGGTTGATCAAAACACACAAAACGTTCGCAGATCTGGTAGAGTTAGCAATCCACCCGAAAGATATGGATTTTTTGTAGAAGGTTGCTACGTGGTAGATTCGGATGAACCAACCACATACCGTGATGCAATGTCCAAGAATGATTGTGACAAATGGCTTGAAGCCATGAACGTTGAGATGCAATCCATGTATGACAACCAAGTTTGGGAATTGGTTGAACCACCACTTAACACCAAAGCTGTTGGAAGTAAGTGGGTTTTCAAAAGAAAAACGGATATGCATGGAAACTTGGATACTTATAAAGCAAGACTTGTAGCTAAAGGTTTCACTCAAACTCAAGGGGTTGATTATGATGAAACTTTTTCGCCTGTGGCAATGCTAAAGTCTATTAGGATATTATTTGCCATAGCCGCACATTATGATTATGAAATTTGGCAAATGGATGTCAAGACCGCTTTCCTAAATGGATATCTTGAGGAAGATGTCTATATGGTTCAGCCTGAGGGTTTTGTCGATCCGAAACATCCTAAAAAGGTATGCAAGTTAAAGAAATCAATCTATGGATTGAAACAAGCATCTAGAACTTGGAATCATCGTTTTGATGAAGAAATCAAAAATTTTGGATTCATCAAGAACGCTGATGAGGCTTGTGTGTATAAAAAGGCTAGTGGGAGTATAATTACCTTCTTAGTATTGTATGTCGATGACATTCTACTATTTGGAAATGACATTCCAACCATGGAAAGCGTTAAGGCTTGGCTTGGAAGTAGATTTTCCATCAAGGATCTTGGTGAAGCTGCCTATATTTTGGGAATAAAGATCTATAGGGATAGGTCAAGGCGCTTGATAGGTTTGAACCAAAGTACATACATTGATAAAATCTTGAAAAGGTTCAAGATGGAAAACTCCAAGAAAGGTTTTGTACCTATTCAAAGAGGGACCATATTGAGTTCAGCTCAATGTCCAAGCTCAAAGGGTGAGCAAGACATGATGAAACAAATCCCATATGCTTCTGCTATAGGATCCATCATGTATGCGATGATATGTACTAGACCGGATGTGTCATGCGCTTTGAGCATGACAAGCAGATACCAACAGAATCCAGGAGACAGTCATTGGATGGCTGTTAAGAGCATATTGAAATACCTTAGGAGAACTAAGGATATGTTTCTGATATATGGATCTGGTGAGGAGGAACTCGCTATAAAAGGTTACACGGATGCGAGCTTCCAAACTGATCGAGATGATTCTCGATCACAATCTGGGTATGTGTTCACTCTTAATGGAGGAGCTGTCTCTTGGAAGAGCTCAAAACAGGAAGTGGTAGCATTGTCCACTACAGAATCAGAATACATCGCCGCTTCATTGGCAGCTCAAGAAGCTGCATGGTTGAAGAAATTCATTACCGATCTAGGGGTGGTCTCTTCCATTCAAGACCCCCTAGAAATCTTTTGTGACAACGAGGGTGCGATTGCACAAATCAAGGAACCTCGTTCGCACCAAAAGACAAGGCACATAGAGCGGAGATTCAACTACATAAGGGATGAAGTTGAAAAGGGAAAGATATGTATTCGCAAAGTTGGAACTGATCAAAATCTTGCGGATCCATTCACGAAGCTCCTAGAAAGACCTAAACATGAGCGTCATGCGAGTGGCTTAGGACTTCGATATTCTAGTAATTGGATTTGATCTATTTTGTATTAAAGTTTAAAAGACTTTTGTAATTTAACTCTTTTATATGATTATGGAATCTTGAGTTAAATTCTAATTTTGCATGTTTAATCCATGAATAAGTTATCTTATTCTAAAAGTCCGTAGTCGATCACATTTGTGGGAACAAATATGAAGCAAGACTATTATGAACTAGGTTTGGTGGATATTCATAAGAAATGAATATGGAGCATAGGTTTGCTGCCAAAGTTCATAGATATTTGTGGGATACAAATATTGGACTGACCCGCTCTCAATATTACTACATGGAGTCGATTGACTTGATCATTAGTAATCTTGAGTAAAGGAGAATTTCATATTATCCTTAGACCTGAGATGTATATTGGGTCTTGATTTTCACCGAGTATTACACTTTGACTCTCCCCTTCGCTATTCGTAAAAGATGGTACATAAGGATGAGCTCGGGTGGAGTATAAAGTGATAGTGAGAGGCGTATACAGTCAAGACGGAATTTGTTCCTCTTATGTGTTGAGAGTTTAGATGTCTAAGGCCTGATAAAGTTGAATTGTAAAGAGAATGATCACCTATGTCTCTTAGATCCAACATGACATCTAGTAACAAAGGGATATAATGATAGATTCACCTAAATCATATCAAGTAAGGGACTTGAAGGGATGATGTTATTGAATGGCACTTCGTCAAACACATTAGGGGTGGTGAACTGTTGTTAGGCGGTATTCACCACTTGCATTAATTTTCTATGTATCTCGTGCAAGTGGGAGATTGTTGGAATTACGTATGCCCGAGACACATATTTATATTAATGTGGCTAACTGTGTTTGATCCAAGTCGGGTCATACCCAATAACAAGCTAGACAACACCAAATGTATTCTTTTAATGATTTGATCATTTAAACGAATACCGAACACTACGCGTTTAGAAAATTGGTTTTCTAAACAAACACACTTGAGGATTTAAATAAATTATTTGGATAATTTGTTTATATAAATTAATTATTTAATTGGTTAAATAATTATATATATATGTATGTACATTTTATATAAGTGAGTTTTATAAAATGAATGGAGATGGAGATGTTTTAAATGTTAAAACAAAATAATAAAAAAAAAAAAAAAAAAAAAAAAAAGAAAAGGAAATAACAAAAAAAACGGCCACCCCATGTGGGTGGGGTTTTTTGGTCCAATCAATATGCCTTCCTTCCTTTTGGGTCCATGTGATCTCTTTATTATTACCTCCATCCAAGACATGCAAAAGGTATCCATCAATTTTGAATTTCAAGTGCAAAGAAAACTCCCTCTACCTCTCTCTCATACCCACGGCTCAAGTGGGCAAAAAAAGGAGTTTGTGTGAGCTTCTTTTGGTGTTTAAAATCCTAGCAACAAGTTGGTGTTGTTGATTAAAGCTTGGGGTATCAAAAGCTTGAGGGTTTCTACTTGCAACCTTGCCATTTGAAGACATCATCATCTTCATCCACCTACATCTTCTTCTAAAGGTAAAAAGAGGTACATTTACATTATGTGAGCATTTTTGTTCTTGTAATATTGATCCTTGGCTTTGGGTTTTAGTTTTACATAATGGTATGTTCAATAACAAGTTTTAAAATATAAGCTTCCGTTGCGTTTTCTAGTTAAATGTGGTTAACTTGACTTTGATAAACTTGTATAAAACCCAACAAATCCGTGGCTAACTCCTTTGAGACGGGACAATTAAGGCACTCGAGATGATCAATATGGTTTTTCATCTTAAGTACATAAGATGAGACCAATTGGGTTTCTTCCATACGACATGCGTGAAGTGCTCGAACCGTTTCGAAGCGTTCCACCCTTGCTTGTGTAAGGAACATTTCCTTAAGTTGGGTGATCATTTCGTACGCCCCAAGAAGTTCAAAATCCTTTTGAATCTCGGGAATCATAGTTCCCAACATAAGGCAAGAAACTTGCACCGAATCCTCTTTGTGCTTAACCCAATCGTTATGGCCTTGGACATCGTCAATGCTAGGTTCATCGGGAATATGATCCTCTAATACGTAGTATTTCTTTTCTTGCTTGAGAACGATTCTCAAGTTTCGATACCAATCCACAAAGTTGGTATAGTTTAGACGATCCTTATCGAGAATAGATCTTATTGATAGGTTATTAACGGGTGGGATAATATCATAGCATAGAACTTTTAGTAATCGAAGCAACACTCCAAATGACAATCTGGTAAGGGCACTTATATTAGGATGTACCAGCGGCGTATCAACCATGTCCTTATCATCTCAACGTTCATACCGTTAATCAAACTACTTTTGGTTCTAGATTATGACACACAATTGTACGTATTATGATTTCCATGTGAGGACTCGGATAATTATGTATGCATCCATAATTATTCTTATCGTCGGACGGTCCGCATAACTCGTTGCATCATGTGGGTTATAAAACCATCATTTAAAACCATTATTTTGAAATAAACAAATGTTTTGATAACTTTAAATATAAATCCAAGAGATACTTATTAAATGTTCGGGTTTGATTAATAAAACTAGGTGATTTCTATTATATTATTTGATTAGGAAAGTTACAAATTTTGGAGATTGAAATGGATTTCTTGAAGCAGACATTTGAAATGAATTATGATGAACGAGTATAAGCTAAGAGTAGAATATGAAGTTAACCGTGATAGATAAAGGAACTTGATTCATGAGACGAGATGCGCAAAAGTTTGATTTATAACAATTCTTAGGATAGTTAATAACATGTGGAATCTTTAAAGATCATATTCATTAGGATGATATTCTTAAGACCGAGAGTATAAGTTTAAATGAAGATTTTGGTGAGTCGAGTTTAGTTAGTTTAAGAACTTATGAGATTAAAGAGAAGTTAATATAAAGTTATAGCTTTTCAAGTTTGTGATTTTGAGATGAGATTAATTCGATTAAGGTATTCTAAAATATTATAATAGTTAGTAATTAATAATTTAAATATTAATTATAAGGCGAAAATATACGTATTTGAATTAAATTGTTAATAGATTAAACTGGAAGCGGATATTTCCGAATGTGACATTCGTGACAAAATCGAGTATGCCTTACTATTTGTTTATCGAATAAGTGATTAACCGTTTATTGCGTATCGAACAAACGATTAACCAAACGGGTCTGGTTATGACCTAGATATCCCGGGGGGGGGCCATCTATAAGTGATATACATTTAATATAAGCCCATATACTAATATTATGGCCTTAGTACGATAGCAAAGCAGTTAAACGAAACATGCTCGTTTAACTACACGGTATGAACTTAAACGCGAAAGACAGTTACAAAAAAGTATTGTATCATCCGTCAAGCCAAAAAAAGAACTAAAAAACACTTACTTGGAATGTTTTAAGTGATCCGTGGAATTAATTTTGATTTTTACAAACAAATGGTATGTTTTTCTAAATTTACACAAAAATGACTGAAAAACACTCGTTTTCGCACTGTTTGACGTACCCGATAGATTTTTCGCGCCAAGAACCAAACCCGAAACAAACTTGGACTCTGGATTTTATGTTCGGGCACGCAAAACGAGACTAATGGGCCTAAAATTGGGCCCAAAAGGGGCTCAACAAGCCCAGCCACCAAAGTGACTAAAAATCCTTATTATTATTATTATTATTATTATTATTATTATTATTATTATTATTATTATTATTATTATTATTATTATTATTATTATTTTCTTTCTTTAATATAAAATAAGATTAGATATTTTAAGAATATATTTTCATAACTTAAACCTCAAACCCAGCTGTTCTTTCACACACACAACAAAACCTAAGGTAATTTTGCTCTTTTAATCAATTTTAACTTGTTTTAATCACGTTTGATTACATATAAACATAGTTTGATTACCATAAATCACTTCTAACCATGCAAAAATCCTAAAAATTGTCCTAAAACATGTTTTATCACACACATGGTTAGGAACCTGGTTTGATAAATTTTTTTTTGCCATAAACACATATTAGAGGGTTTAAACGATGTTGTTACGGTTCAAATGTTCAGTTTTGAACCCTAACCGAAACCCTAACTTTCATGGCTGCTCTCTTGATGAAACATTTTTGATTTGTGATATAGGACCTGTACTTAGCTTGTATAGAAGCACGAGAACCCAGAAATTGGGTTAAGAGAGTGAAAACGGGTGAAAACCGCAAACGTAATGCCGAAACATTCGATTACGGGCTGTTTACGTTAAGGTTGTGATGTGCATTTTTTTTTGTCATAAAATTTTTCAGGGACATCAGGGACAATATAATTGAGTCTCTGTTCAAATTTGGTAATATTTCGACCATCCGAGAATATTTGGCGAATTTATTACCAAATTGGGACATTTATTTTGGAAAAATAGTTAAAATACTTAAAAAATTATGAAATTTTATGGGGAACTCATACTTGATATATTATGATCATGCATAAAATTTGGGGTCATTTGGAAAAGCCTAAATATGTTTTGTGCATTCACGCTTATTCAGATTTTCATAGTCGTTTTTGGCTAGAAAATGATATTTGACAAAATTGTTAGCTTTTTTAATTGCTACAGTTTATTTTGGAAAGTGTTTTAATCACTCAGGAATTTTGGCGGATTTTTCGGAAATCATTTGTTATAAACAGATGATTTTCAGACTAATTATAGCACATACAATGATTTTTTTATAATTTTATAAGTCAGTAAATAATTGCAGAAATATTTTTATAAAAATATACGTATTTTATTTGATAAGTGTGTAAATTTTCATGATCTAATGATTAACGGTTAATTAATTATGCTAATTTGAAGATTAAACAAATTCAAGTATGACGAAAACCGGCAAGTTCGTGATTAACAAACCTGTTGGAATATCAAAACATCAAAAATGTTCAAGAAGCATATTTTTGAAATAATTATCTAAAAACGAACTTTTTGTGAGAAATCCGGAAAACTTGGATAGATTGTGCGCGTTTTTTCTCCAAATCAAACTAAATAGACGGAAACGAGCCCCGTAGCGAATCCAAACCCCTAATACGTGATCTTTCTTTATAAGTTAATCATTTTATCAACTGACATGTTTACCCAGGTTTACTTCCCCATAACTGTTTTCCAAACGCATAAACGAGCAACTTGGCCTTGCTGGTGAAACGGGGAAACTGAGCCAAGTTCAATTTTAAACATCAGAAATTGAACAACATCACCATCTAAACCTACTAACACTTTCTAGGTGTTACAGCCACACCCAGACTAGCTATACAGCCCAACTTAGTATAAAGATTATAATAATATTAAAATATTAATATTATTATAATATTGAGTATAGGGACTAAGTGATAGTAAGGGAACCGAACCCCGAGCTGATCTCGCACTGAGTGCCTACAAAACCGTGAGTGTCATGACCCCACCCTTTAAACTATGTTACGAACTTTTGGGGTGAAAAGCATGTTCATATGCATTATCTATCTGAAAACAGTTCAGAACGAAAAATACCTGTTTATTATCATGATTAATATATTAAATGGAAACACTACGAATACCAAAACATAATGAAATCATACGTGACAACCTGTTTATACAAATACGCTATATAATGCTAAACACAATAGGTTGGGTGAATAACTTGGTCTGTAACGGCCATGGGTGAATAAAGTGGTCTGTAACGGCCATGGGTGAATAACGTGGTCTGTAACGTCCATGGGTCAATAACGTGGTCTGTAACGACCATGGGGAATAACGTGGTCTGTGATGACCATGGGGCTATCGTGGGCGGAAGGGGGGCCACAATAGTACCAAACTAAAATTGAGTACGGCCTAAAAGCCAAGTTCTGCTGCAACTTATAAACTAAAGTTGAGTATGGCCTATGGGCCAAGTTCTGCTGCAACTAATAAACTAAGGTTAAGTATGGCCTATGAGCCAAGCTCTGCTGCAACTTATAAACTAAAGCTGAGTATGGCCTATAAGCCAAGTTCTGCTGCAACTTATTAAACGAACTAACTTGATTCTGACATGAATGTTAAGAAAATTATATGATTATGCGTATTATAAGCGGATGGATAGCCACAGTGTTTGGTGATACGTGATAAATACTATATGTGTATATGTGTCTGTATACACACTATGTGAATAGGCGTAGGAAATACTATGTGTAGAAAATACTAATTATTTGTCTGTACACTATATAATGTTTGAGTTTACGTGGAATCATTGTGGGCGGAAGGGGGACCACAGTGGCTGATGATACGCGTGTATGACCCCGAACCCCGGGAGCCCCACAGTTGATATTCATACAAAATATTATTTAAAGTAATTAAACTTGAAAACGGTTTCTTCCATTAAAACAAACGTCTCAGAGTGTAAATTCAGCGGAAAACATAAATCGTAAGATAAGTTCCCTAAAACCCGGGAATTTTGCCCAAAACCAATTTTAAATGTAATTCATAAAACTATTTAAAATCAAATTGTTCAAAGTACATTCTTCCATCCACGTATGCCCTTCACCGTCCAAGTAGCTTCGTGCACGTCCAAGCGATAAGGCATCCTCTTCCTAACCTGAAACTCACACTAACATGCACACAAAGTCAGCTTGACCTGAGTGAGTTCAAGTTTTAAGTAAATAATATCAGTATTAACAAATATGGTAGTCATACCAAAAGTTTTTTAAAGTAAAAAGAGTGCATCCATTAAGTTATCGTTACCAACGACTAAACATTCTCATACATACATATACCAAAGATGTTTATATCAACATCCTTTCAAGTACATCCCTATATATATATAGCATCCACGTATAACATTCAGGGTCGAGCAAACGTGCAACCCAAACACGTAACATTCAACGCATGCAAACACAAATTTGGCATACGCAACATCCATAGCCGAAACGACTACAACTCCGCCAAATAGAGGCCAAACAATAATATGTGTGTATATATATATATATTAACATCCCAAGGCCTACCATATACTAGCAAGCCTATATAAAACCGTTTAAAACATTTCATCAAGTGAGAAAACACTTAGGCGTGTATGCTAGCCCAAAATTTAAAAGAGTAAAAAGGGCATCATGAACTCACCTGACACAAGACGCCGATTCACCACGAGCTAGAGAATCCCTAAGAAATCCCAAAACTCAAACACATGTCGGTTTACATTCAATCAATACTAATGACATCAAGATGACTCGTTTATCCTACGAGACGTTCTAACATGGTTCGAGTTACCTAAACCCTCGACCTCATCAAACTTAATCACAACAGCCCCCAAGGTCTCACATTCACCAAAACGACCCTTAGGTACTCCCAGGAATAAAGAATTCCCAATTTGCCCCCAGGAGCACTAGGTGACACTAACACGCGCGTTTAGGAGTCGTTTAGGCCGTTAACATCCAACTCAGCCCCGTGTGGACCCATTATGATAAAATCACAGCCAACAAGTCCACACGACGCCACACGAGTCAAATGGGTCGGTAACCCGCAAGTACAACGCACCAACTATTCAATAAACACAATTGCGCGTTGTATCGACCCGTTGGAGTAACCGACAACCAATTTAGCTCCATAACTTATAAAAATGAATTTTGGACAGCCCGTACATCAAACCAAGTGTCCCCGAGCTGAATTGGTCATTAATCATTTCAACCCTAGCGTTAAACGCGCCAAACTATAATTCTAGACAACCGAACATAACAATCAAACTACAACTAGTTGATCAACTTAAAGAACACCTATGAACATGATCTTTAAGAATGATATACGGGACATACCTAGGAATATTGTGGTGCAAAAACTCACTTAAAACAGCCCCGACAAGAACACAATAGAACATCCACCGGTTAAGCCTAAAACGAACTTATCGATCAATAACAAGTAAAATGTGCAGATTTTAGCATGCGAAGATGGATTTAATTATATAGGATAACTGTGACATTTGAGCCAAAACAAGGTACACCTCAGTACGTATTTACCGATTAAGCAAATAAACGCCTTTTGCGTAACAAACGAACGATTAATCGAACGGGTCGGGTTATGACCAAGATATCTCGGGGGGGGGGGGGCACCTATAAGTGATATACAATCTATACAATCTAAAACATTAGAAATATGGCCTTAGTTTGATAGCAAACAAGTTAAACGAAAATATGCTCGTTTAACTACCCGCTATAGATTTAAACGCAAAAGATAGTTACAAACCAAGCATTGTATCATCCGTTAAGCCGAAAAATACTTACCAAACACTTACTTGAAATGTTTTAAGCGATCCGTAAAAATATTTTTGATTTTTACAAACATATAGTATGATTTTATAATTTTACGCAAAACTAGCCGAAAAACACTCGTTTTCGCGTTGTTTAACGCACCCGATAAGTTTTTCGCGCCAAAAACCGAACCCGAACTAAATTTGAACCGGGCTTTTCGTATTTGGGCTTGAGAAACCAGATTATTGGCCCAAAATAGCCCAAAGGGGAGGCCCATGGGTTCCGATCGGACAGCCCACCCCCACCCCCATTCTTTTTATAAAACTAGTTTTACAAGCTTGTTTATTCATTTTGGTTTATAAAAGTTGAGGTCCAAGCAGCTGCAAGCTGATTTTCCAGAAATTCTTCAAACCCTAAGGTAAGGAGCTTAAATAAGTAGCTTTTATACTTGTTTAACCTTGATTAATACCATAAAAACATGTCTTGATTACTAAAAATCAGTCCTAACCATGTAAAAATCCCAAAAATGGTCCATAAACATGTTTTGATCATAAACATGGTAAGGAACCTATTTTGATAGTTTTTTTGGCCATAAACACGGATGAAAGGGTTCAAACGGCGTTTTTACGGTTCAAAAGTTTTTTTTTTGTGCACAAGCCGAAACCCTAAGTTAAGGGCTGTTATGTTGATGAAAAATTTCTTGGTTTGGGGTATAGGACTTGTACCTAGCCTACATAGAAGCACAAGAACCTGAAAACTTGATTAGAAAGTCGAAAACGAGCCAAACCCGCTAAGGTAATGCTGAAACACTCGCTTACGGGCTATTTAGGTTAAGGTTATGATGTGCATATTTTTAGGACTTGAAATTTTGCAGGAACATCAGGGACCATGTCAATGAGTCCCTGTTTAAATTTGGTAATTTTTTGACCATCCGAGAATATTTGGCAAATTTATTACCGAATTGGGACGTTTATTTGGGAAAAATAGCTAAAATACTTCAAAAATTATGAAATTTTTCTGTGAACTCAGATTTGATGTATTTTGATCACATCTGAATTTTGGGATCATTTGGAGAAGTCTAAAGGTGTTTTGTATATATGCGTTCGTGTGAATTTTTATAGCCAAATTTGGGCCGAAAAGTATATCGCACCAGCTTTTTACATTCTGGAATTGATACAGGTTGATTTGAGACATGATTTGAGCATTCAGGAATTTTTGTGGAATTTTTGGAAATTGTTTGGGTAAACGAACAATTTTGAGGCGAAATATAGCTGATAAAATGAATTTTTATAAATTAATAAATCAGTAAATAAATTCCAGAAATATTTTTATTAAAATCTACATATTTTAATTCATAAGTGGTTAAATTTTCATAATTTAATGATTAACGGTTAATTAATTATGCTAATTTGAATATTAAACAAATTCAATTTTTATAAAAACCGACAAGTTTGCGACTAGCGAACCTGCGGGAATATCAAAACACCAAGAGTGATCAAAAATCATATTTTTGGACTAATTAAGTGAAAACGAACTTTTCTATGAGAAACCTGGACAATCCGGATGGATTGTGCGCGTTTCTTCTTAAATCAAACTGAATAAACGGAAACGGGCCCCGTGGATAATTCGGGACCCCAGTATGTGATCTTTCTTTATAACTTAATCATGTTATTAACCAATACAATTACCAAAGCTTATTTCCCCGTAACTGTTTTCTGAACGTGTAAACGAACAACTTGGCCCAGCTGGGAAAACGGGAATCTGAGCCATGTTCAGTTTTAAGTATTAGACATTGAACAACATCACAACCTAAGCCTATTGCCACTTTCTGGGCGTTCCAGCTATACCCAGATTAGTTATACAGCCCAGTTTAGTATTGAGATTATAATAATATTAAAATATTAATATTATTATAATATTGATTATAGGAACTACTGATAGCGGACCGAACAAACCACGAGCTGATACAGCACTGAATATCTACTAAACCGTGAGTTTCATGACCCCACTTTTAAATTTTTTTTACGAACTTTTGGGGTGAAAAGCATGTTTGATTACATAAATATACCTGAAACATGTATTGATGTGAATTATCTAAGTGCTAACACACGAAAGTCCCCACGATCACAGTGATTAACTTCGAGCCGGTGGCTTGTGGATAGTACTATTGGTTTGACAAACCCAAACGGAATCATCCTGGTTGCCGTGTCACATAGCGCCGTTAGCATATGACCATATTTATACAAACAGGCTATGTAGTGTTAGACATAGCTACCGGGGCATGTTGTGGGCGGAAAGGGGCCACAGTGGTTGATGGAGCGTGGGAAATGGATGCACGCAGCACATACAGTCAAGGCTTCACTGTAGCTTAGCATAATTACATCATTTACATACATACATACTTATTTCATGATTACAAGTGTTGACTTATGAATACTCATTACTGTTTTCTTGAAACTCGTGAAACTCACCAACTCTAGTAGTTGACCCGTTTTAAACTGTTTTTCAGGTGTACCTAAATCGGAATGATTTGGTGATCTGTTACTTGCCTGAGGTGTGTGGTTGATGCTATGTGAATAGAAGCAAGGGTGATAGTAGTAAAAATGTATAGTTAACGAACTAGTTTTGTTTGTATCACCTAGACTGTAAAACAATGATAAAACAAAGAAATGTAATATATTGTAAATTAGTTTGTAATGTTTCTTTATAAACTATGTGTTGATACCAGAGGTGTTGGTTACATTCCCGTTTTACGCTTCCGCATTGTGCTAGTCGGGGTGTGACAGAAGTTGGTATCAGAGCCATTGGTTATAAAGGATTAGGTTATCCATTAGGGTACCTAAAATAAAACCGTAGGCTCGATTAACTCTGGGAAATAATTAAATAATAAATTAATATTATATACTGATGGATGTCGGGATGAACTTGTAGGGAAAGTGAGTTGTTGTGGTCCGGAACATAATAACAGACTTGCTTCTACGAGGGAATTCAGGGAGAAGTCGCAGAACGTGTGGTTTGGTAAAAGTGGCAACATATGTGTATAAAAGGTAATGTGAAAGTATATATATATGTAACACTCATACGTGCTTATGTGGAACAAGGTGTATGAATACGTGTATGTACGATACTGTTGAGGACGGTAAATTTTACTATGAATATTATATTCATTTATATTCAATATTGATTTAAATAATAATAATAATTAAAAATTTTAATAAAACTAATAATATATTCTAATATAATTGATATTAAATTTGGTTTAATTAATTAATCCTTTCGACAATAGTTAGCGCTAGTAATAGATATTATTCTTATAACTAACCTTTGTGTAGAGTCATGTCAAGGAATAACGAGTACGTACCGGAAGAAGAACTGGTAATCTCTGTTGAGGAGGATCCCGAGGAAGAATCAGAGGAGGATCCAGAGGAGGAATCCGAGGAGGATCCAGAAAAAGAGGAACCGGAGGAGGAGGAAGAGGTGGAAGAAGAAGTTATCTGTAGAGAGCTACCCAGGAATGTGCCTGATCTATCCGGCTACAGATGCGATAGTTATCCCCCCAGGTCACCACGCAGGGATCAAAACGAAGTTAACAGTTAGTATCGTTCACCTGCTGGAGTAACCAGATTACCCACTCCACCTATACACCTGTCGCCGACGACTTCAGCTACTGCGCGAGTCTGACAGACTGCTCGTATTCGGGTAACCCCGATTGACCCTACATCGATTCCATTCAGATCTATCAACCACCGGGGAGGACCTTCACGCCCTAGGGCAGATACTTCATCTTTCCGTTCGATGCATATACCTACCCCTCGCCCTTACCTCCCAAACGCAGGAAACAACTCTTGGATGGCTGTCCTGACTGACCGTGTGATAGACCACTCGATAGCCATAGCTAACATTAACCAGGAGAGGAGGGACGTGACTCAATACTTATCGACGTTACATCAGATAGTGCTGAACTTGCAGCAGTCAGATTCCTACCACCACTGGTGTTGGGATAGGGTGACAGTTCGGTTGTGGAACTGTTACTGGGTGACTACGGTGCTGTTATTTTTATGTTTGTGGCTAGCCTATCGTCTGTATGGATAGATGCGAAATGTTACAGATATGTGTACATGATCTTTTGATACTCCATGTATGTATATAGTAGTATGTTATGTTAACATGGGGCACAATTTTGTACATTATTACAAGCACTGACCCTTATAGGGTTAAGTCTAACCGTCAGTTAGTGACAGATTTTGATATATACATGCAAGCACTGGCCTTTATCAGGCTAAGTCTATGTACTTTTTGATATCAATGTACAGAACAATTTCTGAAAGGTCAGTATGTTATCTGGTTTACCTGTACAACATTTATTGTGATTATTATTACACAGTGTCGTAGACTGGAATTAGTACTAATTGGCTTGTATTTGTTTATCATTATAGAATGGCTCCAAAGAAAGCAAACCCTATGACTGAGGCAGAAATAGCCGAGATGATTGCTCGGCAAATGCAGGCAGTAATCCCACTTATTGTAACACAAGTAACTGCTGGTGTTAATGCCAATATACAAACAAACCAGCAACAAATCAATAATGCTCCCCCAACCAACAATGAAACAGTTACAAATAACAATCCCCCACCTAATACAAATGCCCCTATCAATGCAAATAATCCCCCACCGAACCCAAACAATAACAATAACAACCCTAATCCCCCTCGAAGGGAATATTTGATCAAAAACTTTATTGCCTGTAAACCGATTTATTTCAAGGGCACTGAAGGGCCAAACGGGTTAATCAAATGGATCGAAAAGACTGAATCTGTCCTCAATATCAGCAATTGTCCACCCGAAAACATAGTCAAGTATGTTGCCTCTACAGTTACTGATCACGCATTAATGTGGTGGAACACTACGGTACAGATAAAAAGTCAAGATACGGTGAATCGCATGACATGGGCTAAACTCAAAACACTGATGCTGGAACATTTCTGCCCAAAGAACGAAATTCAAATATTGGAACATGAACTGTGGAGTTTAGAAATGAAAGGAGCGAATCATATAGGATACACGAACCGCTTCAATGAATTGGCCCGTTTAGTACCATGGTTAGTAACTCCTGAAGATAAACGAGTTAAACGTTATATTTGGGGTTTAGCCCCAGAAGTGAGGAGTTTGGTGAACTCTGTTGGCCATACATCATTTGAGAATGCCGTGACTCAGGCCGGCATCGTAACTTTCGACTTAGTAAGAAGCGGAGTATTGAGAATGACCGGAGAATCAGTGGGTATGAAACGAACTGACTACGGGACGAGAGCACAAGGAGGACAATCAAGCAAACGTGCACGTCCGACAATAAGAAATTATGCTATAACTGGTTCCGATACGAAGCAAGACAAGTACAAGGGACCCTTGCCAAAGTGTGACAGATGTAATTACCATCATGTGGGAGAGTGCAGATTGCCGGTATGCCATAAATGTGGTCGAAGTGGGCATTATGCCCCTAATTGCAGAGCAGGTACAGACTTCAACCTCGTCATCCACCGCCACCTAGACCACAGCCAATCCGCCAACAACCTATCCAACAAACTTCAACCACAACCTACCGTGCCTGTTATGAATGCAGTACAGATCATATTGGAAGAAATTGCCCTAAGCTGAATCAAAGAATGGTTGCTAGACCGAACCAAGCATCGACTTCAAGTGCGTCTCGGGACGCGCGTTCGTTATCGGGTCTGGAGAAGCATGACAAGACCCGAACGTAGTAACAGGTACATTTGTTGTTTCTGATCAATATGCTTCTGTATTATTTGATACTGGTGCCGATAGAAGCTTTGTTTCCACTAGTTTTGTATCCCTGGGTAACATGCCAGTTAGTGAACTAACAAATCCCTATACTATTGAACTCGCTAACGGTAACTCTATAACTGTCAACCAAATAATCCAAAATTGTTCCATTATTCTTAATGAACACCCATTCCTTATTGACCTACTCCCGATAAAGTTAGGAAGTTTTGATATTATTGTCGGCATGGACTGGTTAACCAAGTATAAGGCGGAGATTGTGTGTAACGACAAGACAGTTAAAATTCCCTTTTCGAATGGTGAGGTGATTGTGGTACAGGGAGAGAAGTCTGGTTCGATGTTACCTCTCGTGTCTCATCTCAAAGTGTTGAAATGTTTACGCCAAGGTTGTATAGCATTCTTGGCAAACGTGACTATAAAGAACCCTGATGAGAAATGCATAGAAGAGATTCCCGTTGTACGTGAATACCCTGATGTCTTTCCTGACGTTTTACCCGGAATACCACCGAGCCGACAGGTTGAATTCCGCATAGGCTTAATACCAGGATCAGCCCTTATTTCTAAGGCACCTTATCGGCTGGCACCTTCTGAAATGCAAGAACTATCCAACCAGTTACAGGAGTTGTTAGATAATGGTTTTATACGTCCCAGTTATTCTCCTTGGGGAGCACCGGTATTGTTCGTAAACAAGAAGGATGGAAGTTTCAGAATCTGCATCGATTACCGGGAATTAAGCAAAGTTACCATCAAGAACCGATACCCTCTTCCACGAATAGATGACTTGTTTGACCAACTCCAAGGGGCAAACTATTTCTCGAAAATTGACATTCGATCCGGTTACCATCAAATTAAAATCCAAGAGGAAGACGTGTCTAAAACGGCGTTCCGAACTCCTTATGGCCATTACGAATTCTTAGTTATGCCGTTCGGACTGACTAATGCTCCCGCAGTTTTCATGGATCTTATGAATCCAGTTTGTAAACCGTACCTCGACAAATTCGTTATCGTGTTTATTGATGACATTTTGATATATTCGAAAACTAAGGAGGACCACGAGCAACATTTACGAACTACCTTGGAGCTGTTGAGGCAGGAAAAGTTGTATGCCAAGCTGTCGAAATGTGAATTTTGGCTACAAGAGGTACAATTTCTAGGGCATGTTTTTAACCGACACGGTATTCATGTAGACCCGAGCAAGATTGAAGCCATCAAAAATTGGAAGGCCCCAAAGTCACCGAAAGAAATTCGCCAATTTTTCGGTTTAGCTGGGTATTATCGGCGCTTTATTGCTAACTTTTCCAGTATAGCCCAACCTTTAACTCTTTTGACTCAAAAAGATCGTGCTTATGTTTGGGAGAAGAACAAGAAGTGGCTTTTCAATTGCTGAAACAGAAACTATGCCAAGCCCGGATACTAAGTCTTCCAGAGGGAACTGATGATCTGGTTGTTTATTGCGACGCGTCCCGGAAAGGGTTGGGATGTGTACTTATGCAAAGAAACAAAGTCATAGCATACGCTTCTCGACAATTAAAGGTGCACGAGAACAATTATACCACCCATGATTTGGAACTGGGCGCGGTTATTTTTGCGCTCAAGATCTGGAGGCACTATTTGTATGGCACCAAGTGTACAGTATACACCAACCACAAAAGCCTACAACATATATTTGACCAGAAAAAGCTAAACATGAGGCAAAGGAGATGGGTAGAACTGTTGAAGATTATGACTGTGAGATTCGATACCACCCGGGCAAGGCTAAACCACTAGTGGCAGATGCTTTGAGTAGAAAAGATAGGATCAAACCACTACGGATCCGAGCACTTGGAATGATCGTCCAAACCAGTCTCACCGAGCAAATTCGTATTGCTCAAAACGAAGCTCTGAAAGGTGATCACTTGGAAGATGAAAACTTGCATGGGACCGAACAAAACTTTAAAGAAAGAACTGACGAAATTCTATACTACAAAAATCGACTTTGGATTCCCACTTTCAGCAATTTGCATGACTTGATCATGGACGAAGCCCATAAGTCCAAATACTCCATTCACCCTGGAACAGATAAGATGTATAAGGACTTGAAGGAGTATTATTGGTGGCCCGGTATGAAGAAGGATATAGCCACGTATGTCAGTAAATGTTTAACGTGTGCGAGGGTTAAGGCTGAATATCAAAAACCTTCGGGAATGTTGCACCAACAGGAAATACCACAATGGAAATAGGAACAAATTACCATGGATTTTGTAACACATCTCCCAAAAACCTCCCTAGGAAATGATGCAATATGGGTGATAGTTGACCGATTAACCAAGTCCGCACACTTCCTTCCAATCCGAACCACTTACACAACCGAAAAACTTGCTCACATCTACATAAATGAAGTCGTATCCCGACACGGCGTACCCATTTCAATTATTTCTGATCGCGATAGCCATTTCACCTCTCGTTTCTGGCAAGCAGTACAAGAAGCTTTGGGAACCCGAATTGACCTAAGTACCGTCTACCATCCCCAAACCGACGGTTAATCTGAGCGAATCATTCAAATCTTAGAAGATTTGCTTCGCGCTTGTGTACTAGACTTCGGTGGGAATTGGGATCAACATCTCCCACTAGTTGAATTCTCATACAATAACAGCTATCACAGTAGCATTCAAGCGGCACCATATGAAGCGCTGTACGGGCGGAAATGTAGATCACCCTTGTGCTGGACTGAGGTTGGAGATACCCAAATTACACGATCTGACTTGATTCAAGAAACCACCGACAAAATCTGTAAAATCACAAGCAAATTGAAAATCGCCCGAGATCGACAGAAAAGCTACGCTGATGTTCGTAGAAAGCCGTTATCCTTTGAAATAGGCGACAAATTTTTTCTCAAAGTATCCCCGTGGAAAGGCGTCATTCGATTCGGAAAAACCGGTAAACTAGCCCCGCGATACATTGGGCCATATGAAGTCATTTCTAAGATAGGTCCGGTAGCTTACCGACTGAAACTTCCTGTGGAGTTGAGTTCTATTCACGATGTCTTTCATGTTTCGAACCTGAAAAGATGTCTTACTGATGAAACCGAAATCGTGCTATTAAAAGACTTAAACATAAACAAAAAACTGAATTTTGTTGAAGAACCGGTGGAAATATTAGAGGGAAAAATAAAACAATTAAGACACAACAAAATCTCTCTAGTAAAATTTCGGTGGAATTCACAACGGGGACCCGAATTCACGTGGGAGCGGAAATCTGAATTCAAAAAGAAATACCCGCACCTGTTTCCAAACAAACACAAAGTTGAATAATCAAATTTCGGGGACGAAATTTTCTAACGGGGGGAGAATGTGACATTTGAGCCAAAACAAGGTACATCTCAGTACGTATTTACCGATTAAGCAAATAAACGCCTTTTACGCAACAAACGAACGATTAATCGAACGGGTCGGGTTATGACCCAGATATCTCGGGGGGCCATCTATAAGAGATATACGAACGGGTCGGGTTATGACCCAACTTGTAAGACCCCGAACCCCAGGAGCCCCACAGTTGGTATTCATACAAAATATTATTTAAAGTAATTAAACTTGAAAACGGTTTTTCCATTAAAACAAACGTCTCAGAGTGTAAATTAAGCGGAAAACATAAATCGTAAGATAAGTTTCCTAAAACCCGGGAATTTTGCCCAAAACCAATTTTAAATGTAGTTCATAAAAATATTTAAAATCAAATTGTTCAAAGTACATTCTACCATCCACGTATGCCCTTCACCGTCTAAGTAGCTTCGTGCACGTCAAAGCGATAAGGCATCCTCTTCCTAACCTGAAACTCACACTAACATGCACACAAAGTCAGCTTGAGCTGAGTGAGTTCAAGTTTTAAGTAAATAATATCAGTAATAACAAATATGGTAGTCGTACCAAAAGTTTTTTTAAGTAAAAAGAGTGCATCCATTAAGTCATCGTTACCGCAGACTAAACATTCTCATACATAAATATACCAAAGATATATATATCAACATCCTTTCAAGTACATCCCTATATATATATAACAATATATATATAACATCCACGTATAACATTCAGGGTCGAGCAAACGTACAACCCAAACATGTAACATTCAACGCATGCAAACATAAAGTAGGCATACGCAACATCCGTAGTCGAAACGACTACAACTCCGCCAAATACAGGCCAAACAACAATGTGTGTGTGTGTATATATATATATATATATATTAACATCCCAAGGCCTACCATATACTAGCAAGCCTATATAAAACCGTTTAAAACATTTCATCAAGTGAGAAAACACTTAGGCGTGCATGCTAGCCCAAAATTTAAAAGAGTAAAAAGGGCATCATGAACTCACCTGACACAAGACACGAATTCACCACGAGCTAGAGAATCACTAAGAAATCCTAAAACTCAAACACCTGTCGGTTTACATTCAATCAATACTAATGACATAAAGATGACTCGTTTATCCTACGAGACGTTCTAACATGGTTCGAGTTACCTAAACCCTCGACCTCATCAAACTTAATCACAACAGCCCACGAGGTCTCACATTCACCAAAACGACCCTTAGGTACTCCCAGGAATAAAAAATTCCCAATTTGCCCCCGGGAGCACTAGGTGACACTAACACGCGCGTTTAGTAGTCGTTTAGGCCGTTAACATCCAACTCAACCCCGTGTGGACCCATTATGATAAAATCACAGCCAACAAGTCCACACGACGCCACACGAGTCAAATGGGTCGGTAACCCGCAAGTACAACGCACCAACTATTCAATAAACATAATTGCGCGTTGTATCGATCCGTTGGAGTAACCGACAACCAATTTAGCTCCATAACTTATAAAAATGAATTTTGGACAGCCCGTACATCAAACCAAGTGTCCCCGAGCTGAATTGGTCGTTAATTATTTCAACCCTAGCGTTAAACGCGCCAAACTACAATTCTAGACAACCGAACATAACAATCAAACTACAACTAGTTGATCAACTTAACGAACACCTATGAACATGATCTTTAAGTATGATATACGGGACATACCTAGGAAGATTGTGGTGCAAAAACTCACTTAAAACAGCCCCGACAAGAACACAATAGAACATCCACCGGTTAAGCCTAAAACGAACTTATCGATCAACAACAAGTAAAACGTGCAGATTTTAGCATGCGAAGATGGATTTAATTATATAGGATAAACTTTGAAATAAATTATTAAATTTTTACCAGACTTTAGTAAATTTCTTAGGTTTATAAAAATATTTTTATTATATTTTTCTAGCGGACACAAAATTCATAAAAATTCCTTCAACACAGAAAGGTATGTGCTGCTATTTCAGTGTGCAACAAAATGGTTTTATTATTATAAAAATTATTACCAAGCCAAATTAAATGATCCCAATTGGGTTTGGTTCCTAACTCAAAATACTAACTTCCAGAAGTGGAACCAACCAATTTGGACCTATCGACAAAGGGTTATGATGTCTGGAAGACAAACCAGAATTCGTCATCCCGCGTCAGTTTTGACACTCGATTTTACAAATTCATAAAAACCATTCAAATCTCGTCCAAAAATTACCTATTATACCTTTCTGGAAACTAGACTCAAAGTAAAACATCATGGAATCAAGAATCGATCAAAAACAATGGATTATCATCATGTTACAGACCCTACAATAAACGTATACGAATCTGTCAGCAAACTGTTATCATCAAAACTCAACCTTAACGACCAATAAGCGCGTTAATATGATCAATTAAGGTGTAAAAGACATAGGGAATCATAAAACCGACCTTGAATTGAAGTTTTTATGGTTGAAATACGGTTGGACAGAAGATTTTCGAGCAGGGGGGTGGGGTCTTGAGTCTGATCGGCTGCCCTAGTGTTAGGAGTTAGGGTTTTGTTTTTTTAATATTATGTTATAAAATAAATTACACTCTAGTCCCTCTAGTATGAAGTGTGTAGCAACTTGGGTGGAAAGTTACATAATTTTAACGTACCGGGATGACGTAAAGGCTCCCGAGAAACGTCGGTTAAATCTCGAGAATAATACATACTTTACAAGCTTTACTCTTGGAACCGGAATTAACGGGCGTTACAACGCGGAACTGTTGTGGGCGGAAGGGGGGCCACAGTGGTTGAGTTTATGTGGAACCGTTGTGGGAGGAAGGGGGTCCACAGTGGTTGGTTAAACACGGAAATTGGAAACACGTAGTACGAACAAACAATCACATTTTACCGAAATTTCGAATTCATATTATAAACTTACATGTGTGCATATTCACACACAAGGATATAGCTGTACATATTTATATAAACGTAAATACATATTTTTACATACGCGCGTACATACAAACTATGATTGTGTGGTACGCAGAACTGATTTCGTTAAACTTATGAAACTCACCAACTATTCGTAGTTGACCGTTCTTTGAACATGATTTTCAGGTAATCAGAAAAGGTGGAATAGATTGCTTATGTGTTTCGTGTAGGGATTGTGATCGAAGCTATGAGCAGTCGAGTATGAAGTGAAGTAGTTAACGGACTAGTTTGATTGAATCACTTAGTTTGTAAAAGATGTTAGAACGATGTAATATATTGTAAATTAGTTAGTAATGTTTCTTTATGAACAATGTATTTTATACCAGTTGTATCTGTTGCATTTCCGTTTTACGCTTCCACAGGTCGCTCAACGGGGTGTGACACCGAATCACCGAGATTGTCCTATTCCAATTGAATCTTTAAAAATTTGATAAAATATAAATTGAGTAATTGAAGATGTTAAATTAGATAAAATTTGGGAATTTCGTGGATTTTTTTTCTTTAAAAAATCGTTATAAATAGTGGGAAATAAGTAAATTGAGTTATTGATGATTTATAATGGAAATTCAAGTAAATAAGGAATTTTAAATTAATCGTGATTCCAAAAATAAGATGTGAAGTATATAAGATAAACGCGAAGCTAGAAATGCATGAACCACCATGACTATTCTAACAACTACGAATTCATCATTTAAAACGTTCAAAATTTTCAATATATATTAAAAATCAAAGTGGGGAGTTGAACTATTTACAAACCAACATTTAGTTTCAAATAACGAATTAATTAATAAATAAAGTGTGTGATGGGTTTTAATGGAGATTAAATCAAAAAGTCAATTTTAATGGTAAAAGTTAAATAAATCAATGCAAGATTTTGAATTTAAAAATAGAAATTAAATTTAGAGAATAAATAATAAATTTACAACAATTTAATTTTAATAATAAAGAATTATAAAATAGAATAGGTGATGAAAACCATCATGATATTAAGGAAAACAAGAGGTAATAAAATATTTATAGTTTAAAGTTGAGGGTAGGGATTTAAATGCACTTAGAAATTTATAGTTTGAGAATATGGATTTAAATAAGAAAATGATGATTTAAATAATATTTTAACGGATATGAGTTAGTATAAGATTTCTTGTTCGGTGTATTTTAGTCTTGTCGAGATTAGCGGTCGTTTGGTTAATGAAATACAGCAGCAAATTCCTTGTCGATTTTCTAGTAGTTGAATGGCAATAACGAAAACAGGTGAACGACGTTGATTACGATGATTGATTCTTAGGAAAGACATTCTACGAGGATCAACAATGAAAATGTGTAAGATGGTAGGGAGTTGTGGGAATGAGTTGATGTGAAATAATAGGGATGCGTATGTATATGTATATCTATGTATATGAATTAGTGCTAGTGAAGACTCGAGGACAAGTCGATATTTAAAATAATATGTATAAGTTTGAAGCATTTAAGTAATGAACAATGTTTATAAAATTTTTCCAAGAATAAAATAACGAAGCATATCAAACGAGATGACCTCCCATGAGCTTTCCATGACAATTTGAATGACACAACTAAATAAAGCAACATAAAGTTTGTGAATTGGCTTCCCATGAGAGTTTCATGGCAATTTGTTGGCCCAGTTCAAATAACGAGTAATAAACAATTGAGTTGGTCAGCCCATGAGCGTGTACATGGCATTTAACTGACCCAACTAATTAACGAATTATCGAATCAATGGAGTTGTTCGGACCATGAGAGTTAGACGACATTTAACTGACACAACTAAATATTGAATCAACGAATCAAATCAAATTGAAAATGGTGTATCTTAGGTTCAATACGTTCCAATCCAAAAAATCAAATTGAAAATGGTTTAAGAAATGCATAGTTGGAGTGCCATGGATTTTTCACCCAACGAAGCATTTAAAATAATTTAAAAACACAATTTGGAAGTATAACCGTTTAGCCGGTTATGTTTACCATGCAACCGTTTAGCCGATTGCGGGTACCACTTAAAGTTATGGTTGTACGACATTGGTCATACCCCCATGATTCAAGGTGAAGAAACAAAACAAAACACGGAAATTCTTAAGGAATTTCCCACAATATAAATGTGAGGCATAACCTCGGACTTTGTGTGTGTGTGCAATAAATAAATAAGATAAATACAATTAAATAATTAATCCAAGCAAGCTGTAGACAATTTATTAAACAGCACATAATGCAGTTCAGATAAGCACGTATAGGGTCCTATGCATATGTCTAGGACAATTTCTAACGACCTATTTTATAACCTTCGTCTCTGATACCAATCTGTCACACCTCAACCTAAGGCGGAAATGTCAGGGCATGATCCGATTGCTCACAGCTGTAAGATACTATCATAATATGAAAGTGACAATATCTAATTAATTATTTTATTTCAAATATACACACAATATCCAAATTCAACAAACAATTCACAATACATGGATATAAGCTCAAATAACGATTATCTTAATTATATCCTAACGTCTTGTCTACGTGTCCAAACTTCAATCTTCAATACAAGCAACCTGTATATGCATAGAAAATGGAGTTTTATCAACATAAAGTTGAGTGAGAATATCACCAGTTTTGACATAACAATATAAATAAGCATAACGTGATAAGTGCGGTAAATATAATCAAACCATAAACAAGTACGTAGACCGTTGCCAAGCGAATCGGGCGTTGGTCACCAGCAGGAATACCCGCTATATTATTGATTGAATAGTAATCCCAATATACGATTGATTGAATGGTAACACAAGTAAGCAGGTAGCACGTACGTTTGATTAAATCACTCACAATAACACGTATGCATTTGTTTGAATATATATAGTATGAAATACGGATACATACGCATATGTCCCCAAAATGTTTAATAGTATATAAAAAGGGGAATGATCAAAATCACCTTAGATTAATGACAAACGAATATAAACACGATTAAGCGAGTCGTCCACTACATGTCAAACGATATGAACAAATCAGAATCTGGAATTTTTAGATATGATAATATGAGTAAAAACCAACTCGTTTCTGCGGGAATCAATCGAAATGAACATATAGAACTCAAGTTATGTTTGTTTTAAGATTTAAGCAAGCTGGTACTGACCAAAATCCGAACAGCGAGTCGGAAGTCGGGTTTTGTTCACTAGCCTTAAAATTACGTTACGTGAATAAAAGTCTTCTGAACCGAACGTTGAAACCGACCAGAAGTATGAAAAAACGTTAAGTCAAACTAGTTGACTATTTTGTCATTTAATGAGTTTTAAACGATTTGACCAGTCAACAGCCTTCACCCACCGAAATTGATTGAGGGTCATTGACTAGGGAATGTATATGAATGATTTCTATGTTTACAACTTACCCGAAAAGTGAAAGAACAAAGAGATATAACGAGTCAACGGTCCACACGCATGCAAAGTCAAACGTCTAAGAGTATGTCTTCAACCAAATAAGCAAAAACCGAGAAGAATGATGATGGGTAGAGGTTAGGACGGCTGGGATTAGTGAATTAGGGTTTAGGGATGATTTATGGCATAGAATATATGATATGTTATATAGGATACACTAAATCGAACTAAATATGGTAACTTACTCGTTTAAGAAACCGAATGGGCCTTTAATGATCAAATCAATATGATAACCAGTAAATTTCATTCTTTGAAAAGTGTTAATGAATATGGACATGTATCTAAGCTTTGGGGATTTCTTGGGGCTTAATTCACTTGATTTATGCCAAAAATAAGCAATTTAGATACCATAAATGAATTAGGAAACAAAATAATCAGTTAATGACAAAATCGGGTATAATAACTCAAAGATTTCGGTTTGGCCAGCAATAAAATGAAATTTAAATGTTTTATAACATTAGTTGACATATCCCGAAGCTTAAGTTTCGTTAATTTAATCAAAAATAGGAAAGAATTGTCAAAACTAGTCTCTGTAGTTCCCGAAAATGCGATTTTTAGCCGTTTTAAGCGATTTTAAAGGTTTCTAAGGGTTATTTGGCATAATTGAATGTTATTAAATTATAAAATAATTTAAACCAAGTTGAATACCAATAAATACAAGTTTTAAATAGTTCGAAAGATCCGAATTACATTCCCGAATCGGTTTAAACTTATACGAATACAAATACGAAAAATCCGAGATGTTACATTGTGATTAGGTTGGTATAACTATATATATGGTGTATGTCGTTTATGTTAGGGGTGTTCTTTCGTTGGCCGATCACCGTGTAAGTTTTGTTAAAAGGGCTTAAGCACCCGACATAATATATACGTGTGGTTTTAAGCTAGCATTACTATGTTCATTGTGACTACCTTGTTTGTTATTGAATCGGTTCGTTGTTAGATTCCGCCTATCAACGAATTCATTGATATCACATTGGAAGATCCTTCTACGAGACTTATAATTGGTATCAGAGCCTATAGACCTATGCTAGGCTCGGTTTAAGGTGATATCAAAGATTCTACCGGTGATTTTGGTTCAAGATTTCTGGAAATTGAAGAAAAATTGTTCTTCGTGTTCTTCGGGTTGTTGAAACTTTTCTTGAAAGGATTTGGGTTGATCTTCGAGTTAAATTCAAATCCCTTCATTCTCGGGATTTGACTAAATCTTCAAAGATTACCATATCAAGAGTTTTGATAGTTTTTGGCAATTTTGATGGTTCTCGGGCAGAATTTATTGTTTTCGGTAATCTTTTTGAATTCTCGGGAAGATTTGATCGTTCTCGGTGGAGTTATTAGGTTCTCGGGAAGATTTGACTGTTTTCGTCTAGTTTTGGTTGCATTTTTGATCGTTCTCGGTCAACTTTCAGTGTTCTCAGGCATTTTTGATCGCTCTCGGTCAACTTTTAGTGTTCTTGGGCATTTTTGATCGATCTCGGTCAACTTTAGGTGTTCTCGGTTTAATTATCAAAATTCAGAGTTCTCGGTCAAGTGTAAGATGGACCAATCAGTTAATACATCTTCAAATGTTGCTTTACACCAAGAGCTGGACTCAATCATGGGAACTGCTACTCGTGTACCCCGTCTACTGTCTCATAAGGGGTTCGTCGAGTGAAAGCTCAGATTTGAGAAATACGTGAAGATGAAGGATGCAACCATCTAGAGGAGCATTTTCAGGGGTCCTCAGATCATCACTTATCAGAGAGAAGGTACAAATGAAGTGGTGACAAAGCCTATTGAGTTATATGTGGACGCAGACTTTGATAAGGTTGAAGAGGATGAAAAGGCTCTCGCTACACTAACAATGGCACTTTCACCTGAAATTGCCTTGGAGTTTAGAGAGTTACAGTCTGCTAAAGCTCTGTGGGAGGCCCTCATTGAGGTATATGAAGGAAATCAGGATATGAAGAGAAGCAGACAAGATCTTTTGAGACAAAAATTCTACATGTTCAATCATGTCTTGGAAGAGTCTTTGGAGACACAGCTTCACAGGTTTATATCATTGGTCATGGAAATGAGATCAACAAACATAAACTTAACCTATGCAGAAATCAATAAAAAGCTGGTTAACTCCCTGCCGCAAAATTGGGATATGAATGTTGCCGTCATAAAGAAGACAAAAGATTTGGCCAGGGTAACTCTGTCTGAAGTGATGGCTATTATTAAGGCTTGTGATATGGATGATAAGCAACGTGCCATAAATCGTGCCAACTCCTACAATGCTGCTGGTTATAGTGTTGCTTCTAACAATCCTCTCATTTCACAAGACAGCTTCTCCATTTTCAAGTCCTCTCAAGGTCAGCATGCTCAACCACAGCAGTCTCAGCAGACCTTCTCCATGTATAAGTCAGCTCAAGGCCAATTCACTCCGCAACCATCACAGCCTGCTCCTGTTTTCTTCCAACAATCAGCTCCTTCAACCAACCCACAAGCTTGTACTGCCACCTCCAGCCAGTCTCGCATTCAGTTTCCCACTATTTCGATGGAGACTCAAGAAAACATTGCTTTGATTGCAGGTTTTATGAACTGCTACAATGCCTTTCTTGCTGGAGATCTGGTACAACCTGTTGTAGCTGCTGAGCTGGATCAAATCCATCCTGATGATGTGGAGGAAATGGATATCTCTTGGCAAATAGCCATGGCTGTGTTTAGAGCAAAGAAGTTTACAAAGAGAGCAGGCAGAAACAACTGGAATGTATCTGCTAATCAGAAGGTGAGGTTCAACAAGAATACTTTGAGATGCTTTAATTGTCTTGAGCCGGGTCATTTCACTCGTGAATGCACAAATCCTGCTAAGGAGGGAAACAGAGAAAGGGCATTAGTTCCAGTGAATAGTGGTAGAGGAGAAAATGCAGCTGGTTCAAGTGAACGTGAGCGGGGATTGGTGGCTCAACATTTTCTTGGAATGATCAGATGGCAGCACTGAACATCAACAATCAAACTGCCAACTTTGCTAAGGTTGATGTCATAGAAGAAGAAAATGAAACTGAGGAGCAGGTTAAGGATCTTCAGTATGCTTTAATGGCCTTCACCTCTTCCAACTCCTTCGAGGTAAGTTCTAAACTGTGTTCTCAATCTTGTATTAATAAGGTAGATTTATATAAGATTCATAATAGTAATCTGCTTAGAGAAATGGAGGGAATAAAAAATGTAAATCTCACCCTTAAGAAACTTGAAAAATCTTTAAAAGAGAAACTAGAGGCACAACAAAAGGATTTTTCAAAACTTCAATCTGATTTCAGTATAAAATGTTGTCGCCACTTAGATGCTAAACAGAAAATTTCCGAACTAACCGCCGAGTTGGATGCATCTAAGTTGGAGATTGCTAAGTTAACCAATAAATTTGAAATGCTGAATTCAATTTTAAGAAATTTGATGTCTCTAGTGCTGTCATTGAGTCCATGATTGAAAACCAGTTAAAATGGAAAGAAATAATGGTGTGGGTATTGGGCATAGTATGGTTCCCCCTCCATATAATGACAACTACACTGGACTTCCTATTACAAAAGTAGAGGAAGAAATGGAAACATGTGCGCAGTATGGTAAGCCAACTACAAATGGCAAAGGTACGGTTGGTTCAGTCAGTGCTACTGAATCAAGATATGGGGTGAATGATTCTAATGTGTTTACTTCACGTGCAGATGAAGTAATAATTGAGGATTGGACTGATGAGGATGATGACTCACCTATTAATTCTCATGTTTCTTTGAAATTTGCCTGTTTTTAATATTGTTGCTACTGATGTTTGTCTGGGCTCTGTTTTAAAGAGCAAAGACAATTGTGTGGTTGATTTCTCTAAAACTTCTAAAAGCAGTGATCTGCTTTCGAATAAACTTGATAAAAATAAAAATGTGCATAAAATTTTGTCACCCAAGTTTGTGAAAGAAGGAATTTCATGTAATCACAACTATGAGAAATCCAGTGCTAAGTCCAAAGAGGGACAAGCAAGCTCACACAACAGAGCGAGACTGGGAATCAGCCACAACGAATTTTTCCTCAAAATGCAAACGTGTTTTAATTATGGCATTCCAGGTCACATTGCTAGAAACTGTTCACATCTCCCGTATGTCCCATATTACAAATATCATCAGAAGACTATGCCTCGAAATACCTACAAAAAAATTTAATTCAAATAAAACAAGGTATTACGGAGCAAAGCCTTCTGACGGTGATTGGAGAAGAAACAAGGTTGAAAGGTCAAGTTCCCATCAGACCAAGCCTACTTTGTTTCAAAGGCGTGATGGTAACTTGTTTTCGGCTCCGAGACCTAAGTAGGCCTCAGAATCGAAATCGTTTAGAAGGTCAAAGTTGTTAGTGAACAGATTTGGTGCCCGCAACTGTTCAAATAGGATAGGGGTAGTTTAGTCTTTACACTTAATGTATAAAAGCTCATTCTCTAAGCATGTTTAGCGAATGAGGCCTCATTCATTAAAGACAAGGCTCATCCATTAAGTTAGGAGCCCATTCGTTACTACAGTGTAACGAATGGAGGTTCATTCGTTAAAGTATTACTCATTTGTTAACGGAGGTTAACGAATGAGAGGCCATTCGCTTTTGGAAAGGCTCATTCAATGTTAACGAATGAGCTCTAATGAATGTGTCTAGCCTATAAATAGGTTAAGCTAGTTAATTAGCATAAATATTAGTGCTTATCCTCCATGTAACGTTATGCTGCCGGATTTTCTCTCTGACGTAATCCTCCATTAATGTATCTATGTTTAACGTATTGAACACCAACCAATCGTATCGGTATTGCGACTAGATCCATAGGCTCTATAAACGTATTTACAAAAGTTAAATGTGCCTTCCGTCCGCAAACCGGAGACAAAGTCAACCGTTTATACAAATAATAAGATTTTAAAACATAATTAAAAATGATTGCCTAAATCTCCGGTGACCAAGTCATCAAAAACTTCCTATTCGATCTTTGATAATCAGGATGACATGTCATGGCCACCCGTGACACGTTTGAATAAGTTAGGCCTACCCAGAATGACTATGGATTGGGTACCTAGGACTAACTAATCTAGCACACGTGCAGGAACAACTATGGAGGAATATCATCAGACCGTGGTATGTTGATAATGGTTGTTCTAGGCACATGACAGGAGACATCTCTCAACTGCATGACATTCAAATCATTAATGGAGGGTATGTTTCCTTTGCGGGAGGGGAGAAAGGAAAGATTACTCAGAAGGGTACTGTGAGTACTGGTGTTCTTAAGTTTGAAAATGTGAATTATGTTCCGGAGTTGAAACACAGTCTGCTCAGCGTCTCGCAGATTTGTGATAAAGGTTTTGCAACTCATTTTACTAACAAAGAGTGTCTGATTTTGAAGCCTGGTATCATTATACCATAAGATTGGGTTCTTGTTCGATCACAAGGAAAAGATAATGCATACGAACAACAATGTTCCAGATGAAATCACATGTCTATTTTCAAAAGTGTCGGAACAAAATGCCATGTCTTGGTCATGCAAATGTCAATACCTTAAATCGTCATGCTAAAAACGGCATAGTCCGTGGTTTGCCCGTTAAAGATTTTGTGACAATTGAGAAATGTGTGGCTTGTGCTTTAGGCAAACATCATCATAAATCACACAAGCCCAATGTGGTCAATACGATTTCATGTGTTTTTCAACTGCTTCATATGAACTTGTTTGGTACGGTTCATGTTCTGAGTCTCTGTCTCTCGGTTCTTATTGTCTGGTTATTACTGAGACTACTCACATTTTACTTGGGTGTTTTTATTGTCAAATAAGAATGAAACTACAGAATTGATCAAGCGCTTTGTAGTGCTTATGGAGAATCAACTGAATCTGAAGCTAAAGCGGATTCGCTATGATAACGACACGGAGTTTAAGAACTCAACGATGAATTATTTTTGTGCCAAAAAGGGAATACTTCGACAATACAGCTCAGCTTGTACTCCACAGCATATGGTGTTGCTGAAAGAAGGAACGGAACTTTGAATCGAAGCTGCAAGAACTATGTTGTGTGATTAGAAGTTACCATTGTTCTTCTGGTCTGAGGCGGCAACACTGCCTGTTATGTTCAAAATCGGGTGTTGATCAACAAATCACAAATGAAGATTCCCTATGAGGTCGTTTATGGTCATAAACCTACTGTCGCACACTTTCGAGCCTTTGGATGTCCGTGTACTCTCCTAAATCTCGAATCGACTCCAAAGTTTGGAGTCAAGGGCGATGATTGTTATTTTGTTGGATATGCTGGTCGCACTGCCTATAGTGTTTACAAAAACGTAACGCAGTAGATAATGGAATCTTATGATGTGCGCTGGCTAGAGGAGAATGAAACAGATGCTCGAGTCGGTCCCAACTAGTTATTCGATTATAATAAACTGTTTAAGCCATTTAATGTGTTCCCAGTAGTTGATGCAGAAAACTTAGGTGTAGGGACTTATAATGCTGTTGATGATGAAGACGTCAACTCTACTAAGTTTTAAAAATCTCCAGTCCTGAGTGTAGACCCGTCTGAATCATTGGACACCACTCAGCCATTGTCTGCAAATCAAGAAGAAAGAGTTACTAAGACTGTGTCTTCATAAGAGACTTCTGCAGCCGATGTTTCACCAGTTGAGGGGGAGAGTGCCACTCGTCAAATTTTTGGTAGCACTCTATTCCCTGATGTCATACCAAATGAGTACATTACCAGTACCTCGTACTTGCACAGTACTACGGCATTTTGATGGAAGAACCTTCTCTCTGAAATCCTTGAAGATCCAACAAATCTGCCAGCTAACTATTCTGTTCCCGATCACTCCATTCCGACAAGAATTCACCCTAATCATCCAATCGAAAATTTTATTGGTCCTCTTGAAACTGGCATTTCAACCAGAAGTCAGACAGGACATATCAACAATTGTTTGTATTCTTATTTCATCTTTCAGATTGAACCTAAGTCTGTTGAATTGGTTTTGCAAGAACCAAGCTGGGTGGATGCCACGCATGAGGAACTGAATCAGTTTGAGAAACTCAAGGTTTGGAGGTTGGTTGAGTTGCCCGTTGGGAGGAAGGCCTTAGATACGAGATGGGTTTTTCGTAACAAGCAAGATGATACTGGGGTTATTGTTTGTAACAAAGCGCGGCTTGTGGTTTGTGGTTTTCGTCAGGTTGAAGGCTTGGATTACACTGAAGTGTATTCTCCAGTGGCTCGTCTTGAAGTCATTCGGATATTCATGGCATACGCATCCTACATGGGGTTCACGGTTTATCAGATGGATGTCAAGACAACAGTTTTGTATGGATAATTGAAGGAGGAGATTAATGTGGACTAGCCACCGGGTTTTGTTGACTCAAAGCATCTGTCTCACGTCTACAAGTTAGATAAGGCTATTTATGGACTTCATCAGGCTCCTCGGGCATGGTTTGAAACGTTGACGGCTCATCTTCTGGAGCATGGGTACAAGCGAGGAACCATCGATCAGACATTGTTCATTAGGATTGTTGGAGAGGATCTGATTTTGGTTCAGATTTATGTGGATGACATCATTTTCGGCTCCACCTGTACCGCTCTTTGTTCTGAATTTGAAGAAGTGATGAAGAAGAGATTTGAGATGAGTTCGTTGGGGGAGATGACGACATTTTTGGGGTTACAGGTTCATCAGAGCTCGACAGGTATTCTACTACATCAGGGAAAATACATCAAGGACATGTCGGCTAAGTTCGAATTCCAAGATTCCAAGAGTGCGGCGACTCCTATGGCAGAAAGACCTCTTCTTTCATCTGATCCTGAAGGGAACCCCGTATATCAAACGTACTATCGATCGATGATCGGATCGCTGATGTATCTCACTGCTAGTAGCCCAGACATCATGTTTGCAGTTTGTTAATGCGCTCGATTCCAAGCTAATCCTAAACTTTCTCATTTAATTGCTGTTAAACGTATTTTTAGATATCTGAAAGGGCAACTGAAGCTAGGTCTTTGGTATCCCAAAAACTCAGAATTTGATTTGTATGCTTTTGTTGACAGCAATTATGGAGGTGATGATATTGACAGAAAATCTACATCTACTGGATGTCAATTCTTGAGAGATCGACTCATTTCATGGCAATGCAAGAAACAACAAACGTTATCCACATCCACTACAGAGGCTGAGTATGTTGCTGCTTCTACCTGCTGTTAACAGGTTATCTGGATGCGACATCAATTGCTGGATTATGTTTTGGAATTTCTTGACACTCCGATTTTTTGTCATAATGATGTTGCTATTGCTATTGTTAAAAATCCGGTTCAGCATTCTAAAACCAAGCACATTGATATCAAAATTCATTTTATTTGTGACTGTTACGACCGAAAATTGATTCACCTTGAGCAGATCCACACTGATAATAATGCGGCGGGCTTATTTAAAAAACCGGTCGGAACAACCATATTTAATGTGCTTGTAGGGTTTCTTAAAATGCTATGCTTCGAAGACTGAGTATTTTTGAGGTTAAATTTGTACATAAATATTTTCTCGTTTTGTCATAATTTCTGTACAAATTTAGGGAGAGAAAAAGTCAAAAATACAAAAAGAGTGTGTGTGTGCTCTTAATAAAAAAAATAAAAAATTTGTTTTGTTCTGTCGCCAAAAATTATGTCGGTTATTCAAGTTCGAGGGACATACTTTTATGTTTGGTCTTGTTGTCAGCCTTTGACTTACAAGATAGCCATTTACCTAAGTGACTGGGTGACTGAATTTAAAAGTGTCTTTGATTTAACTATCTGTTTTTAATTGTTTCGCTGAAAATTATGTCTATTACCTAAGTTCAAGGGAGATATATTAATATATGTTTGGTCCTACTGTCTACTTGTAGACATATGGGATAGCCATTTACCTGAAGACTGAAAGTGACTATGGCGACTGAATCTAAAAATGTCTTTTAAATTATCATCTGGGAAGTAATTTGATTATTCAGCTAAAAGCTTTTTAGAAGCTTAAATATTTTCAAATGAAAATTGATCCAACCTTTGAAAATTGATAGATAAATTGTTTTTGTGTGCCTAACGTGTGAAGTTATTAAGCTAAAAGGGCTTTTGTACAGTCATTGATTTGTATGATAGCTTTCTATGATAAGTAAAAGTTTGAGGTGATATAAACTAAATCTGCTAAACTTACTGTGGAGAGTCATTTTGAAGATGTTTGCATGCCTCTAGATACACCTCTCTGAATGATAGGCAGAAAAGAAATTACCCATTCATACACGAGCCCGTTAGTGTCTTGATCGCCGAAAATATTATATTTCTTTGTTATTAGTAAAAAAATGTATATATATATGTGTGTGTGTGAAAAGAAAAACTATTACCATTAAGATTTTTTTTTAAGGCTTAAAGGGTCAAACTAGAACTACAAGAGTGGGGCATTCAAATAAGTCCTAAACATCCTAAATGTAAGGCTTGTAAGTGCGGACGGCATGTAAGTCCAACGTTTAACCATAAAGCTTAAAATTATTTTTGTACAGAGAAAATCTTTTGATCAAGCACTAGGAGGTTGGAGTCAAATTGGGGTGATCTGGGGAAAGCCAAATACGCTTTGAGAAGAGATAAGGAGCATCATAGGTCCATAAGTGATGTCCATATAAGCTTTATGCCTAATTGAATCTAAGCATATCACTAACGCAATGAAAATAATGCTAATTCTCTAATTACCTGCTATCAACCTTCTCACTATGTCATAATAATGCAAAAAATGAATCATTGTGAAAGCATCTTAATCAATATGATTTCATATTCTGATCTTTTCATAAAAAGGTTGCTTGTTTAACACAGCTGAAATTTGATCCCAAAATATGTTAAAATTATTGAAGGCCGGGTGGTTAAATTTGTAAGACCCCAACTCCCGGGAATTCTACAGTTGGTAATCATGTCAAAACTTATAAAAATTTGAAACCAAGAATAATTTCGTTTTATTTAAAACTGATTCAGAGTAAATAACAGCGGAATAATAAGTGTCAAGATTCCCAAAAACTTAACAAAATCTTAACCCAAAGCAACTCATTTTATTTGAAAACCAGTTCAGAGTATAAAATCAGCAGAAAATCATAAGTACTAAACAAGAAACCCGGGAAATGTGCCCAAAATCAAATTTAAACATAACTAGTAATAATTGAAAAGAAAAAGTGTTCATAAGTAAAATCCCCGACTAGATATGCCTTCAACTGTCCAAGTAGTCTCGAGCACGTCCAAGCGGTAAGCATCCTCCTCGTAACCTGAAAACTAACACTAACATACACACAAAGTCAGCTTGAGCTGAGTGAGTTCAAGTTTTAATAATTGACATCTGTATAAATCATTCCAAGAATTTTAAATATAAAATGGGATATAAAAGTTAGGCCATAATAAACGGTAAGTAGTCATACTTATAACTATATAATTATATCCCTATTCATAACATCAAAGTAATAACATCAGGGTCGAGCACATGTACAACCCAAACACGTAACATTCCATCCAACGTATGCAAACACAAGGTAGGCATACGCAAACATCCTTAGTCGATAACGACTAATTAACATCAGGGTCGAGCACACATACAACCCAAACACGTAACATTCCATCCAACGTATGCAAACACAAAGTAGGCATACGCAAACATTCTTAGTCGATAACGACTAACTAAATCGCCAATCATTGGCCATACAATAACACATGTATAAACATACGTATGTATATTATTCCAAAATATACCATACTACAAGTAAGCCATCCTTAGTCACTAATGACTAACTAACATCCCTAATCATAGGCCATATGGTAACACATGTGTAAACATACATACATAACATCCCAAGATGTACCATAATACAAGTAAGCCTATGGACCATAAGGTAACACATGTGTATACATACATAATTAACCTCCCAAACATACCATAATACAAACAAGCCTATGGGAAATCATTTAAACTGTTCATCATGTAAAATCAGTTGGGTGTGTATGCTAGCCCAAAACTTGAAAAGGGTAAAAAGGGGCATCATGAATTCACCTGACACAAGGCACGAAATCACCACGAGGTAGAGAACCCCTAAGTATCCCCCACAACTCAAACGCCTGTCGGTTTACATACAATCATCACTAACGGTACCGAAATGAATCGTTTATCCTATGAGGCGTTCTAATATGGTTCAAGTTACCTAAAGCCTAAACCTCACCATGTTCATTTAAAACAGCCCCCGGGGCTATATATTTACCAAAACCACCCATAGGTGTTCCTGAGAATAAAGAATTTCCAAATTACCCCCGGAAGTGCTAGGTGTGACGAATATACGCGTTTAAGAGTTGTTTAGGCACTTAACATCCAACTCAGCCCTGTGTGGATCCAATATGCTAAATTCCACAGCCTACTAGCCCACACGACACTACACGAGTTGGATGGGTCGGTAACTCGCAAGCACGACGCACCAACTATTCAATAAACATGAATTCGCGTTGCACCGACCCGTTTGAGTAACCGACAACCAATTCAGCCCCATTATCATAAAAATTAAGTTTTCCGCAGCTCGTAATACCTACCGAGGCAACACAGTCTGAATTGGTTGTTAATTCCCTCAAACAACGCGCTAAACGAAACAATTAACAAACTAGACAAACGAAATCCTAGTTTTTCTATCTATCGACAATTGATCAATCAAACGAGCTTCATAGCCCCCGATACTAAATTATAACACATATGACATACCTAGGAAGAGGACGGAGCAAAAACTCACTTCAAACAGCCCCGACAAGAACACAATTGGACATCCACCGGTTAAGCCTAAAACGAACGTATCAATCAATGATAAGTATAACATGCAGATTTTAGCATGTGAAGATGCATTTTATGATTTATGAAAACCATGAAAATAAATTATGAAATATTTACCAGAGTTTAATAAATGTCTTAGGCTTTTAAAAATATTTTTGTTATATTTTTCCAATGCACAAAAAAATCATAAAAATTTCTCCAACACACAAAGGTACATGCAGCTATTTCAGCGCGCAGCAAAAGTGTTTTATTTGTTTTAAAATTATTACCTAACCAAATTAAGCGATTCCAATTGAGTTGTAATTTTAACTCAAAATGTGAACTTTCAGAAGTGGAATCAACCAATTTAGACTTGTCAAAAAGGAGTTATGATGTCGGGAAGACAGACCAGAATCCGTTACCCCGCATCAGCTTTGACACACAATTTTATAAAATCATAAAAACTATTCAAATCTCTTCCAAAAATTATATATTATACCTTTCTGTAAACTAGACTAAAAGTATAACATTATGGAATCAAGAATCGATCAAAAAATATCAGTTTTCAGCGAGTTACAAACAAAACAATAAACGAGTACGAATCTGTCAGAAACTGTTATCATCAAAACTCAAACTAACATGTTCAACAAAGGGTTTAATGGTAAAAAAGAATTGTATTAGGGTAGGACCGACCTTGAATTGGTCTCGGAAGGCTGGAACCTGGCCGGAGCTGCACAAAAACCGAGGAATGGGCTGCTTGGTAGCTGCGATTGGACAGAGAGAGGGAGAAGGCAATGTTAGGGTTTTCTTTGATGTTATAATAAACAATTACACTCTAACCCCTCAAACTTATAAAATGTGATAACTTGGGTGAAAGGTTAGATAATTAGATTTACGAGAATGACAAGGAGGTCCCTCAAGTTATAAGATTAACCCCCGCATATAGTACAAACTCTGTAAACGTTTCCTGTCGTTAAACGAAAAATGCCGGGTGTTACATACTAAACTAGCCTTCAAGTTATAAGAGGTGACGCCTTGAGCGAAATGATGGATAAACGGATTTCTACAACGTAGTACAAGGCTCTAAATTAGAAAGATGAAACACTGTATTTTAAACAAACTTTATAAGCGATCGAGCCGATTAACGAAATTTTCGGGCGTTACAAAATTGTTTTTGGTTTAGTTTAGTTTAGTTTTGTTCTATTTTTATTTTATTTTTAGCTTCAAAATTTTACCTCATGTAAACTCGTGTCGAAACAAATGCCTTAAGATATCATTTTTAACATGGATCGAGATTGCACTTATAGCACATGAAATTTGACGTTTGCTAGTCATGTTCTTGGGCCATTCATTTAACCCAATGTGTTCACAACACTTGTGGTTTTTGCCCTGTCCTACTGGCTCAGAAAGTTGTGGTATTGGTGTTCTCGGCCCTTTTGGATTCTCAGCCCAGATGGGTATCTTTGGAGTTTAAAAGAAAATTTTTTGGTGCATTATTGGTTCTCTCTCTCAAATTTGCTAAAACCTTAAAACCCCCATATACAAACACCCGAAAAACTCTAAATCGTTTAATCAACACTCATATCTTGATTTAGTATCACATTAAAAGGTAATAAAACTTAACCAAAATTGATTTTCGGATCATGGTTACGAGGCTGTTGGGGTCATTTTGGAATGATTGAAGTGTGAGATGTGGTTCGTCTACATGTTCATTGTAAACGATTAGGGTTGACTGATTGTGTTATGAGTTTTCTTAAAGTTGCAAGTTGTTCATCAATGGTGTTTGGCGAGTTTGGGAAGATGAAGATGTTGAATTCATGGGTTTTCGATGTTGGTTGTCTGAATACCCTTGGTCAACCAAAGAACATTTGGTTCAATTGATATCTCATGAGGTCTCGGTCAAATCTTGACCGAGAACCCGTCTGGTCAACCGAGAACTCGTTGTTCTCGGTGTTTCTGAATCACTTGGACCGAAAAAATCCTGTTATTTGCAAGAAGTTGGTGACGGAGTTTTGGAATCATGCTTCCATTAATCAAAGGGGTGCTGCCAAAACTACTACACCAGCAACTGGTGGTAGTTGGGGAGGAGCTGCAAAAGTTGACCAAGGTCAACAGAATGAATCTTCTTGTACATGGGGTGCTATCAAGACTACTGATGAACCTGCATGGGTTTCAAAGAAAAATTAAAACGAGACTACGACGGGTTCAGGATCAGGCGCTTACAAGATATTCTTGAGCACGAGTAAAATCAAGCAATAAACCAAGGGGGAGAATGTTGGGCTATAATTTATGGTTTATGCTTTATGTTTTGGGCTTAGTTTTGGGCTATATTATGTAAACCGAATCAAGGGATTTTGGTGGGCTTTGTATGTATTTGGGCTTAGGTTGGTAAAACTATATATATGGTGTATGTAGTCTATGTTACTGTTGTTCGTTCGTTGGCCGATCATCGTGTTAGTTTTGTTAAATGGACTTAAGCACCCGCCGTAATATATACGTGTGTTAGATTTTGCCTATCAACGAATTCACTAATATCACTTTGAAAGATCCTTCCACGGGACTTACATTTTTGAACCATCTTTATGACTTTTGCATGGTTAGGAATAATATTTTGTAATCAAACTATGTTTATATGGAATTAAACTTGATTAACATGCATAAAATTGTTCAAATCTTTTTAAATACAGCTGAATAGGGGTGTAAAGTTCTGGAAATGAGGTTTAAAATATCTTTACTTTACTTAGATATAAAGATACATAATAATAACAAATATCTAAGGGGGTGGCAGCCGGAAATGGGATGGGCTCCCCCTTGGGCCCATTTTGGCCCATTATCTCGATTTGCGTGCCCAAACGTGAAATACTGAGTCCAAATTTATTTCGGGTTCGGTCTTTGACGTGAAAAATATATCGAGTGCGACAAATAGTGTGAAAACAATCGTTTTTCGGCCATTTTTGTGTAAATTTATAAAAACATACTATTTTTTTTCTAAATATCGAAAATATTTTCACAGATCGCTTAAAAAATTACCACTAAGTGTTTTGTAAATCTTTTTCGGCTTAACGGATGATACAATGCTTTAACTCTCTTTCGTGTTTAAATCCATAGAGGGTAGTTAAACGAGCATGTTTTCGTTTAACTGGTTTGCTATCTGTGACAATCGTCAATTTCAGGTTAACTCCGTTAACTCAACTCCGTCAATTCAAACTTAAAGATCACTGAATCTATAACGCACGCCTCATTACATTTAAACTAGGGTTTAAATGACGCTTAACACTTACTACATGTGTAGTCTTTCGGGAATTGCACCGAAACGCAAACGTGTTGACGCAAATGATTGGTGAATAAACGAAAAATGTCAAAACAATAATTATGTGATAATTATGTGTTAGACTTATGTGTTATGTGATAACATAGTTATAAACGTTAACTCAATGTACTAGAACTAGTTAGTTAAGCTAGAAAAGCAACAATTGAAAGTTGAGGGACTTGAGTGTAACATATTATTATTATAAATAATACTAAACCTAAACCCTAACTCACTTTTCTTTTCCTTTTCCTCTACCCCGATCGGCAGCCCTCTCTCTCCCTCATCCTTGCGATCGGCAGCTCACACACACCCACATATCACCTCGTTTTGATATTGTTCGTCATAATCGGAGCATCCTACACTCGTTTCTAAGCACCCCTCACGTTTCCCTTGGTTTATTCCTGCGTTTTAAGGTATAAATATGAAACCCTAACTATTGAATATCATATTAAGTGTTCTTATGATTGATTATGTATTGGTTGTTGATATTGAGGATCATATGTGATTTTGAACGGTGAAAGATTGATGAATCGTTGATTGTTTGTAAACCCTAGAGGGTTGCTACTGATTTTCTATGATTAATTATGTGTATTACATGTTTTGGGTTATGTCGTATGCTTAGGATGCATGTTAGATGATTGTTTTAGGCTTGCTGAGTTTTTGACAGCAGTGATTGTTAAGATTGAATGATGTGTAACTTGTTGAATATAAAAGCAAACTGAGCAAATTATGAGTCTACAAGGTAGTACTCTGAGTCTAGTTTTCAGAAAGTCCAACCACGCCAAATTTGGAGGTGTTTTGGTTGGTCAAACGATTTAATTGTGATTAAAGGTCAAAAATGGTACTGGACAGATTGTAAGTGATGTTTAGACGACTTTAAATAAATGTTAATGTGGAAATTGGTTGAGGTTGTTAACACTACAGGGTACTTTGTTGAGTCTAATTTTCATAAAGTCCAAACTTGTAATTTTTGGACGTGTAAAAGTTAACTTTTATGATTTTACAAAAACGTTGTGCAAAGCTGAATTGTTAGACCTGCTGTTAGGTTGTTTTGTAAATATTATATCTCATGAACTACGAGACCAATTGGGTTGGTTCCACTTCTGGAAGTTGACTTGTTGAGTTAGGAACCTAACCCAAGTGGTCTTGCATTTATTGGATTTTTCGTTCAATGGGAATTTCAAATAACATTCTGTTGCGCATGAATTTGACTGTTATGAGTTTGCTGTAATGATTTGATGATTGTTAGAAACCTATGTGGAATAAAAATATAATAAAATATGTTCTGGAAACCTAAGACATATATGCTTTTGTGATGATTTTTGGTAAATTAATTGTAATGCTATGATTGGTGGAATAGACTAGTTTTTCAAGTAGAATTCTGTCGTTAAGAAACTAGCTGCTGAGTTTGTGAAAGTTGCATGAAACAACGTGATTGCTAATTGATTGTTATGATTTGACCAAATTGCCCTCGTGGGGAATAATTGCTAGTTAATTGTTATGTGTTGACCAAATTGCCCTTACGGGGAGTAATTGCTAGTGATGTTCATTATGAATACATGACACGTAAATAATTGCTTACACATGTAACATATCACAAATACACTTGTTAAAGTCACACATAATTCACAAACGAAACACGAAACATGTTGTGTGCATAGGTATTATGTGCCGGGTCTAGAGACTCGATAATATTCCGACACTTAGAAAAATCTCTTTATTGTTTTAGAACGCTAGAGAGAGTTTTCTTGTGACGCGCATCTTGGTGAATTATTTTGGGAATACTTCGCAAACAGTAAGTTTCACTTTCCCCTTTTAAACTTTTTAAACGCTTTTCACTTGGGGGAGATAACATGCTCCGAAAACGCATTTAAGATTTTGTTAATATAGATTATATATCACTTGTAAAGACTAAGTGGCAAACGCAATAACTAAAGTCCTTCATTCACATCGAACCGTTTAATATTGGATAATAGCGAGTCATTGTTGAGTAGTACTACTGGGTTTGACAAACCCCACCCAACGCTAAACTCGACTGGAGGTCGAGTGGGTGTAATCTTGGCTAAACACATACCATGGTCTGGATGACCTGGTGGCAAGGCAAATGATAAACAGTCAGCTTCGGTGTCGAACACTTAGTAATACTTGTTTTATAGGCTAGCTACCTATAGATATATAATTGACATAACACTATCTGGTAACGCAAAACGCTGTAACGCAAAACGCTGAACGCTTTATTTTAGATAAACTTGTGAACTCACCAACCTTGTGTTGACACTTTTAGTATGTTATTCTCAGGTAGCCGAGGCGGGCGTGCGGTTTAGGATCATGCATTGCTTGAAACACTTTTAATTATGCAAACTTATTTTAACTGTTATCATTGGGTTTTAAGTCGTCCTGCGTGACGCAACATTGGTTTCTATGGTTTTACGCTTCCGCATTTAATTACTCGTAAAGGTTTTTATGGTTTTGAAACTTTGTTTTATGGTTTGATTATAACTAATGAATCCGATCCTGTTAGTTCACACCCTCTGACGGTAAAACTCCGTTAGTAGATTTTGAGGATGTGACACTATCGTACCAGGGCCATAATACTGATATGTTAGCTTATATTAAACGTGTATCACTTATAGATGGCCCCAGGATATCTGGGTCATAACCAGACTTGTTCGGTTATTCGTTCGTTCGTTACGTAATAAGCGGTTAATTGTTTAATCGGTAAATACGTACTGAGGTGTACCTATTTTGTCTCAAATGTCACACATTCGCTATACAAGTCATAGATAATGACCCTTACATTAATTACCAAAATACCCCTAAAATTTATATCTAATTCCAAATACGTTGAAAAAAGAACGAGACAAACAACGATGTATCAACAATTTGTGCCAAGGAAAAGGTGAGTTCTTGTAGTCCCCATTTTGTTTTTATACTGTTTTGGGGGAAACATGGGTTATTAGTGTCAAAATTTGAAACTTTGATCATTTACATTATTACAAACAAGATGAGTCGTGTGCTTATCGGTATGGATGTTCATTTGCAAATAAAGGTCGTTTTATATGCATTAATGAACTTAATGCGTAAATAAGCCATTTGTATAAAAAAATCCCTTGGTTAACATGAAGAAACTAACTCCTTGGAGCCATGCATAACGTGAATAGTACTATTGGGACCGACAAACCCCCATTCTGATGTAGTCGCGCCAATCCTTGTGAGTGCACATTATTCGGAATGACCTGTTCTGTAATCAGACGAGTTGAAGGGTTAAAACGTAGTCAGGAATTGCAACGTTGGTTTATCAGTATTAATTATTTGTTTGCACATATATGTTTTAAAAAATTTGTTGTATTTTAACATAAAAGTTGATTTGTTCTATTTGAACATTAAAGTTAAAACCTAAAAACTCACCAACCCGTTTGGTTGACTGTTTATACCCATGTTTTCAGGTATTGGTTGTTAGTGGCACGGTTTGAATAGGTTGAAGTATATGAATTTAAACCTAGACGTCAAAGATCTTGTAGTGGTTAAGATATGCTTATCATTGGGCGTTACTTCAAGACGTTTGGTTAGTAGATGTTAAGACTATTTGGACTTAGATGATGTTAGACATTATAATGGCATTCAATCCTGCATTAGTCTTAATTAAATTTCCGCTGCATTGTTTAATATCAATCATTAAGCTAAACCTGATTTTTACGGGTGTGTCAGATTCGTATCAGAGCCAAAAGTTCTAGCGAATCAGGTGTCCTTAGTGTTACCTAGGCTTTAACTTGAATCTATTTGGGGACCAAAATTGTTAGGACCTGGATAATTTGAACGTCTAAGACATGAATCGAGATATTCCAACTGTTGCCTGAAATAAACCTTTTTACCCTGGCTGTGAGTTATTACTGAACCCTCTCTGTCTCTCCCCCGTGCTCATGCACTTATGTGAACCCTCTACTGCGAATTTTAATGGTGAACGCACGTTCTTTACCCTTAATCTCTTGAAAATAAAACCAAAATCATGATATCAAATTCTGTTATAAATCATACTCTCTTTTCTCACAATAATAATGACGAACATAACTCAACATCAAATTCTAATTTTGAATACTAAGACTTGATTTAAAAAGTATTTATTTAAAATTGCTCAAACTCAATAACAAATCCATTACCCAAACCATTGATGCTAAAGGATGTGACGACGATTGATGTGTACAAAATTAAAAATTTTTGCTTCCTCTATCCATTTATGGTTTGACTTTGGAGTCATGAATTTATGGTTTTTGATTGTACAACCCGAAAGTCAAACCTTGATTTACATGTTTAGCAATTCATTGTTAGCAAAATGATCATACTCATTTTACTTTAAGCAAAGATCTAACAAGAATCTAGAAATCCTTCAATGCATTACAACCAATATTATTAAAAAAAAGAAAAACAAATAAATAAAAAAAATATAGGGTAAGTGATTTATTTAAGAACCTTGTTATGACGAATCATGCTTGCCTTGAAGCATACAATAACCTCAAAATTTCATTACTGAAATTCTATCATCTACTACCCAACTATTGTGAGCGCACATGTTATACGCCACAACGTATGCGCGGCATATGTTGTAGTATATATATGGTTTGTTTGTTTCTTTTGATTCGTAACTTTGATTCTGAAACAATAAAATTCTCTCTTTTCATCATTTCATATTTTTCTTTCGTGTTATCGTTTATACGATTACATGGTATCAAAGCATGGTTATTAAGGACTACTCTTTTGTTTTAACTGAGTTTTTCATTATTTCCCCGGATTTTGTTTCTTCATCAGCTATTTTCTCTTCATTCTAGATCTTTTGATCATCCTTTTCATCTTATTCCTCTGTTTCAGCTGGTATTCATCTTGTTTCCTCCTTTAAAATATTCTTTTTTATCTTTCTCAGAGTTTTCACCGTCACTCCATACATTTCTCTCTAAATGTTCATTTCTTGTTCCTAAATATTTCCTCTAGCTTTCAAGAACTTTCATCATTCTTTTTCATCAATTTTCTTCATTCTTGCACTTATATGGCGCAAAAGTTCCTTCTTATATGCCGCATATGTTTCTTTCTGGCGCATAAGTGTTTTGTTCACTTATACTCCACGTAAGTTTTGACTTATACGCCGCATAAGTACATTTTAGCGTATATCTTATACGCCGTACTTATACGGCGCATAAATTCCAGTTTTCTTTCTTTGTAGCGCATAGGTTCTTTCTTCTCTCGTACAAGTTCGTTTTTCCGTGGCCCCGAACACTTCTTTTGTTCAAAACAACATAATTGATTCTTAAAATCCTCTTTACCTTCATCCATCTGATCATCCTGGCATGATTTTGGTTTCAAAACTTTTCGACGGAAGTGGTTTTGGAGCCTGGAAACGAGCAATGTCTATTGCTCTTTCAGCTAAGAACAAACTAGGCTTCATCAATAACACCGTCACTGTTAGAGCATAATGTCTATTGCTAGGGTCTTAGATGTATTAGATATGATTGTATAGGGCTTAAAATGTAAAATGTGTGTTTTGTAGATAGCGCATAAGTCAACAAGACCCCATAAGTTACGCGGCGTAGAACTTATATGCCGTATAACATATAGGGGCTTGGTGATCTTCATGTTGTTTCCTATAAATAGGGGACTTATGCGTTATTGTGTAGACTTTTGGTGGATGTTAGAGTGAGAGAGTAGAGAGAGAAAGTTGTTGTAAAATCATATATTGTAATCCTTCAAGTTATCAATGAATATGTTCTTAATGTTTACTTGTTTGTGTTCATTGTCAATGGATTCCGCACATTGAGTTATAGGCTGTAACATCTAGAGATCCTGAGTGTCATCTACATCAGCATTCCAAGGCTTTTCAAGTGGTATTAGAGCGTCATGGCTCGTTACTATCTTGAATACTTCAAGTTTTCAAAGGTTTTCTCTCTATCTACTAATTCAATCGTCAAAAGTCCTTCAAACTTTCACAAGACCTTCCTTACACATCCGTGACAAATCCTTCAAGTTTCATCCAATTCCTACATCATTTGAATCCTCAAATTGCCAAAATTCCAAAATGAAGATTTTCACCGTATATGTTAAGGTAGCGTATATGTCCTTCACGTATAACATATACGACGCATAACTTATACGCCGCATATGTTATAAGGTGAATACTTATACGTTAGCTACTTATACGTTGACTATCTACTTATCCGTTGACCACATATCACACTTATCCATTGACCATTCCTATACTTATACGTTGACTATTAATAAAACATATTCGTTGACCATTCATCAAACATATCCGTTGACCAAGAACAAAACTTATTTACGTTGACTTCCAATTAACAACATGGAAAACCTAAGTGCGTTTGTGTTACAACCGTCTGCCCTACTTCAAAACATTAACTTGGAAAATGAAATGGGGACATCCAACAAGCCTCCAAAGATTCTTAGAATGGAAGATTATCCGTCGTGGGCCGACAAGTTTGAGACGTATGTTCAAGCTTTGAACTACGTGGACAGCCGTGGAGGAAGAGTACATTATTCCCAAGAATGAGAATGGGGAAAATTATCGATTGTCTCAAATTGCTGATGCAGATAAAGATTTGTTCCTAAAAGAGAAGAAAATGTTGAATCTTTTCCAACAATCCATCAAAGCTGAGATCTTTCAACTATTGCAGCATAATGGTTCGTGTTATTCAATTTGGCATGCATAGTTGAACAAAGATCGAGAAAATCCTGACATGAGAAAGAGTAAAATAGCACTACTGAAGAAAGAATTTGATATATTTACTCAAGTAAAGGGAGAATCTTTTCCCACAGTTGGTTGAAAGATATTGCTACCTGGTGAATGAAATGAAGAGGCTAAAGATTTACAAGCCTGAGTATGAATACATTGATAAGCTTGCAGCGTTACCTGAAGAATGGAGTACTTTTATAATGATTCAGCAATCAAACCCCATTGCATATGCTCGTCTAAATCTTGCAATTTTTATCAAGAAGCTTGAAGCTCATGATCTGGAGCTTAGAAAGAAGCAAAAGATGAACTCAACAGCCATATCACAAGATGTGGGATTATACTACAAAGGTTCACAATCAAGTGTTATTTCTAATCCTAAGATTCCCACTACATTCTGTGTTGAACAAACTGGTCAAGCATTTGTAACTAGTGTACCTGCTACTTCTGCTACTCCACAATATAGTAGTAGTTACTCAGGGACCATTTCTGTACCTCAAACTTCTGACACACAAGACCGTGATGTGCTACAGTGCAACATTGCTATAAATTTGAAGAAAACTGGGTGCCTAAACACTAAAACTGTCAAGGAACATATGGCATTTTGGGTCCAATTCTGGAATCTTATGAATGTTTAGTTGCTGGACGGATTGGCACCTACAATATGACTAAAGAAGATTATGATCAGATCGACCTAGAAGATATGGAAATGATTGACATCCGTTGGTGCATGGCAAGTGTAATAAGAAGAGCCCAAAGGTTCATAGAGATCACTGGAAGAAATGTATTAGATGGATCCAATTCAAAGTTGGGCTTTGACAAATCCAAAGTGACATGTTTCCGATGCAAAGAAAAAGGACACTTCACGAGGGAATGCACAAGAAAGAATGTGAATGATAATGCTGCAAATCCGTTTAGACGGGATTACTACAAGCAAGAAATATATCATCGTCCCGAGGAAGAATCATCCAAAAGAAAGAAACCGACTGAAGCATCAACTTCACAACAAAAGGCTGCTACAGCTCAAGTAGATGAGGGTTTCAAATGGAATTCGATATTTCAAGCTAATATAGCTGAACTTTTTGAGGAATGTGAAAAGGTTGAGAAGGTTGATATAAAGGAAGAATTCAAGCCGGTGGAGGATATGGTTGAGTTGATGGATGATGACAAAGAGGATGACAAGGTTGATCAAGATAAATCTGATAGCAATCTTCCAAGAACCTATGACAGAATTCACACAGTTCCTTCTGATTATCTTACCTCATTATTTCAACCTGATATAATTGAAAGTTTTGTAGGTTGGTTTAATGGCGAGGAAGTTCCACACGGTAAGATAGATTTTGAAGAAGAAGATATTGAGGATGAATCAGATGTCAAGGAATCAAGTAAGAGTGAAAATTCAAAGAAGAAGGTGGTTGATGGAACTGTTGAAGTCATGACTGATGAAGATTCAGAAATTTCAAGTGACGAACCAACCGATCAAGCATTCATGGCAAATCCTACTTCTAAACTCAATTTTTTGTGAAAAATGTGAATTGCCTTGTGATGAATGTGACTTTAATACTCTTGAAATTAAATAGTTGGAAAGGCAATATGACAAAGCATTGTTTGATCTTAATGTTGTTAATGAGGCATATATGAAACTTCAAACGTGTTAAAAGGATTTATGAGAAAAAATTTTACAAGATCAAAAGACCATTTCAATGTTAAAACACACGGTTGAAGACAAACAAATTGCCATCAACAGACACATAGATGAAATGCAGCACTCAAACTTGAGCTTCAAACACTCAAGATTGAGAATGAAAGAGTTAATTTGAAATTAGTAAGATATGTTGCATCATCTTATGTTCTTGATCACATTATCCCCAAAAATTCATCAAAACATAAGGATAATGAGACTGAGAACATAAAAGAGGATTATCATGTTGTGCCTCCACCTATGTGGAATGCTTGTATTCCAATTAAACCAAAAGGTTTCAAAAAGGCACTAAATATGGAACTCAACACTCCAAATCATGATAACTCAAAGTCTGCTGATGATGATTGTGTTAAATCTGAGAAGAATGAAAGTTCTTCATATGGTATGTCAACTGGAGTTAAAGTGGCAGAATCAGTGTTAACCGAGGAAACGGTTAAAGATCATGGGTTGGGAAAAGAAAATGAAGTTGTGGAATCGAAAAGATTTGCAAAAACAAGCTTTTATAATAAGCAATCTCATCGATTTAAACCAATTCAAGAGAAAAAGATTATCTTTGTGCATGGTAAGACATCGGAATCTGAAAAAGAAGTTGTTTTCAGAAATCAAACAAACCGAGAGTTTTATCAACAAAAACCTAAGCGTGAGCAATCTGAACTGACATCTCAGGTTAATAAGTTTGTTGACCGGAGACGTTGCTTCAATTGTAATAAAATTAGGCATGTTTTCTATGCGTGTCCAAATCGTTTTAAGAATGATCATGCTCCATGTCAAAAACCAGTTACGAAGAAACCTGGCTTAGGTTATGTGATCGAGAAGAAACCAGTAAGTGTTTCTGAAAATGTAGGAATCTTAAAACGAGACGAGTCAGTTAAAATTGATGTTGAAATAGTTGTTAAAACTGATGTTTCAAAATCAAAAGTTTCAAAAACAATTCAAACATCTTTTTACAACAAAAGGCAAGCCGTAGGTCAAAATTGGGTGGCAAAAACCGTTGTTAAACCACTAGTGGCTGTTGAGAAAGTAATAACTGAAGAGTCACAAGTAACCAACGAAGATTCTTTACCTTGTGATTCAGACATTGATGATATTAGGTTGTTATACAAAAACTTCAAACAACCCAAGACCAAGAAGGCTTGGGTTTCCTTGTTTCACTAAAACTGATAACTGTATGTGCATGGGCTTCCAATATCTCACGATTCTCATTGGATTATGGATAGTGGAGCCTCTAGGCACATGACGAGTACTCTCTACTTGTTGAATGATGTCAAATCAATTAGAGGAGGGTATGTCGGTTTTGCAGGAAACCAAAGAGGACAGATTGTTGGTGAAGGCACCTTGACAAATTGAAAAGTTTCATTTGAGAATGTTAACTACATTTCAGAGCTGGAGAATAATCTGCTAAGCATATCACAAATTTGTGATAAGAACTTCTCTACATGTTTCACTGGTCGAGATTGTTTAATTTTGAAGCCGGGTTCCAAAATTCCTGAAGAATGGGTTCTCCTGCGTGCTCCTCGAGAGAATGATCTTTATGTCATGAATATGAGCAATGCATCAACATCTTCGGGTTCTGCTCAATGTTTTATCTCAAGAGCATCAAAACGAGAGTCAGTGTTATGGCATCGAAGAATGGGACATATAAGCGTGAGGAAGATGAATCATCTGATTCATAAGAACTTGGTAGAAGGAGTTAATGTGCAAAATTTTCAGTTACATGAAGAGTGTTTGGACTGTAAAAAGGGAAAACAGACAAAGAAACCGCATCCAAAGAAAATTGTCAATTCCATCAAATTACCTTTCGAACGTCTTCATATGGATCTATTCGGTCCGGTGAATGTCAAAAGTATCACATGAGAACTTTATTGTCTCGTGGTTACCGATGATTATTCGAGATTTTCGTGGGTAATGTTTTTGGAATCAAAGGATTAGACATATTATTCCCTTATGATCTTATTCAAGAAACTGGAAAATTTATATAATCTACCGATCCGGCAAAATAAGAAGTAACAAGGGGAAGGACTTCAAGAACAACAAAATGCTTGAGTACTGTAATGACCGGGGGATTCTTCATGAATTCAGTGCACCGTACACACCACAACAAAATGGGATTGCTGAACGAAAGAATCGAACCTTAATTGAAACGGCTCAAACCAGGACTTCTGATTCAAAGTTACTAGTGAATTTTTGTTCGGAAGCAGTAGCGGCAGCTTGTTATACACTGAATCTGGTGCTTACAGTCAAGAAATTTGGCAAGACGTGTTTCGAGCTACTAAATCGTCGAAAACATAATCTGAAGTGGCTTGAACTATTTTGGATCAACGTGTACTGTTCTTGATCTTGGCGGCAAATTTGGTCCCAAATCTGTTGATGGATTCTTTGTGGGGTATGCTAGTCCACTAAGATGTGTATACATTCCTGGCCTCCACAAGATTGTTCAAGTCCAAAACGTTGATTGTCAAAGAAATACTCCTACCGTTCAACGACCAGGGGATTCTAGGCTGTTTGATTACGAAAGCCTTTGGGAGAGTTTCAAACTTCCTGAAGAGATTCTTTCTGATGAGACGTTGACGATGTTATACAATCAACAGTCGTCAGAAGAATATGTATCAACACCTGAAATTCCTGTGTCAGTTCCTCAAGTTGTACCAGATCATGTTCAATCTGATGAAATGCCAGAGACTAATCATGTTTTTGATAACGATGGTGAATCAGGTGAGGAGATTATTGAAGCTATTTTTCCATCTAAAATTGCTACTGAAGTGTGTGAGAACAATCTCCAAATTGAAGTGTTAGTTCCTACAAAAGTGATGCTAGGAACTTTATCCTACCATTCGGAGGATAACATCATAGGAGATTTGAATGATGGAGTTCAAACGAGACGTAAAATCGATCAAAATCTACAATGTTTCTACTCAAAGATATCTCCTTTACAAAATCAATTCTCATTCAAATGTTTTATTTCTCAGGTTGAGACAAAAACGTATAAAGAGGGCCTAACTGAAGAAAGCTGGGTCAATGCCATGCAAAAGGAGCTTATGCAGTTTGAGAAGCTCGGGGTCTTGAAATTGGTTAATTTACCTAAGGACAAGAAGCAGATTAACACCAAATAGGTGTTCAAGTGCAAACGGGATGAGAATGGGATAATTGTCAGAAACAAGGCAAGACTTGTTGTTTTAGGTTTTAACCAGAGAAAAGGTATCGACTACAACGAGGTTTATGCACCAGTTGCAAGGCTGGAGGCTATTCGGATCTTTCTAGCTTTTACTTCCTGGAAAGGTTTCAAAGTTTATCAGTTGGATGTGAAGTCAGCATTTCTTAATGGGAAGATCAGTAAAGAAGTCTACGTGGGATAGCCACCTGGGTTTGTCGATCTGATCCACAAAGACAAAGTCTACTTACTTGATAAGGCCCTCTACGGTCTCCATCTGGCCACCGTGAGCCTGGTATGAGACGTCCCAACATCTTATGGACAACGGGTTTATCAGAGGAACCGTCGACTGTACACTCTTCACCAAATTTGTTCATGGACATCTACTGATCTTACAGATATATGTCGATGATATAATTTTTGGGTCGACAAACGATGATCTGTGCAGGCAGTTTGAAGAAGTCATGAAAAAGAAATTTGAGATAAGTGCAATGGGAGAGATGAAATTTTTCCTTGGACTTCAAGTAGAACAGATGTCAGATGGTATCTTTATTCATCAGACCAAGTATGTCAATGACGTATGACGAAGTTCAACATGTCTGATGCATCGGCAATTAGTACACCTCTACCATTGAATCATAGTATCGGTCCTGATCCCAACGGGGAGAAGGTTAACCAAACCCTATACCGATCTATGATAGGCTCATTGATGTATCTTACTGCTTCTCGGCCAGACATCATGTATGCTACTTGTTTGTGTGCCCGATATCAGTCAAATCCGAAGGTTCACATCTCATGATCGTCAAAAGAATTCTACGCTATCTCAAGGGATGTCTGGGGTCGGTCTCTGGTATCCAAAAGACGATGAGTTTGTGTTAAGGGCTTATTTTGATTCAGATTATGGAAGCTGTAAGCTGAATGCCAAATCTACAACGGCAGGGTGTCAGTTCTTCGGCAAGCGACTTGTCACCTGGCAATGCAAGAAACAAACCACGGTTTCGTTGTCTACATGTGAAGCTGAGTATGTGGCTGCTTCCAGTTGCTGTTCTCAGGTTCTTTGTATACGACAGATGCGGGACTACGGTTTGAATTTTCTTATTACCCCTATCTTCGTAGATAATAATGCAGCTATTTCCATAACTAAGAATCCGGTAAATCACTCTAAAACTAAGCATATTGAGATGCAGTATCACTTCATTCGTTATTGCTACGAAGAGAAGTTGATAACCACAGACAAAATTCATACCGATGAACAAAAAGCAAATCTTTTCACCAAAGCTTTTGACAAGTCAAGATTTCAATACTTAATAAAACTTATTCGTTTAAAAGTTTTGGGCGATGTTGATAAGAGGGATACCAAGATTACAGATGTATTGGATACCTTGTGAACCCAAACATCAGAGTTAAATTTCTTTTGTAAATAATTTTTCATATAGTTTTTAATTTTAGGGGGAGAAATTTCAAGAAAATCCAAAAACATTAAAACTTTTGAAAAAGCCAAAAACATTATAAAATTCAAAAATGACAAAAACATTAAAAAATGTTGCTCCTCAAAAAATGAGTTTTTGAAGCAAAAAGGGAAGATAGTACATTGATCATTTGGTCCCAAATCCAGTAAAAAGTAGGTATAAAAGGCTGTGTGCTTAATTGTATTGGTGCATTGGTAGGCCTTTAAATCAAACTAGTAGGGAATAGTAAGTGATATAAACTTAAATTGCCAAATTGATGGGGTGTTAGCTTCTAACAAAAGTCTTGATAATGATGGCATAAATATAATAGTTGGTCATACACAAGCCTTCTAATCAGAATGATTGTTTAAAATTTGTTAAAACATAGCTATCAGTAAGTGGTTAACGCTTCAATGATGTATGGTTTATGGCCTTAAATCCTGTATTGATGGGATGTTTTAAGGTTCCTGGATCCATTGGGTCTTTATGCTGCTTATCAACTAGGTATTCATTTCGATGAATATTTATACAAGCTTTAAAAAGCAAACCCGCAGACAAAGCTGCTTTATAAGTCATTAAACTTGATCGCACAAGTACTTATGTACTAAATTCATTACTGACCTGATCAAAATCCGCTGTTAGACACACGTTGTCCCCTTGCTCGCGTCTTATTACCATTAAGAAACGGACCACAAGGGTCACAACGTTTGCAAGCCGACAGATGAAATCGTGCATACTCATCCATGGGAAAGGACCTTAGGGTATTGCTTGATAACGGGGGTATGTCTTGTAGTGGGGATTATTTGCTGATATGCTTAAAATAAAAGTCTTCTTATCTTCTGATTCTAAGGTTTAAGTCAAGTTGGGGTGACTTAGTAAAAATCAAATTATGCCTGAATCAAGATTAGAACTGATAAATCCTGATATTTTGTACCTAATTGAACCAATTAAATGTATCACAGAAATTCCTGAATCATTTGTTTAAAAGGTTGAGGTGGACAACAATACTAATGACTGACTTAACACCAGTCATAATAAAATGCTAAAAATAAAACTATGATGGAAGGGCAATTTGGTCAATATGATTCCCTGCTCAAACTCTCAAAAATATGTGAATTTTGTATGAGTTTTTGATTTCTTTTAGTTGGTAAAATTTCAAGTGTCATTTGTTGATATTTCATTTGAAAAAAACAAAAATATTTTCTTTCTGAGTTAGTTTTCGACTCTTGATGTGCGGGTGAACTATCTCTCTGGGTGTTTCTTTGGATAACAAAGTTTGATAAGTTTTACCAAGATCAAAACGTTTATCTGTTTTACTCAAGGTCATTAAGTTGGACTTGGTAAAATAGTGATTTTTCAAACTAAACTTATTTAAGTTATTCTTTTAATGTACAAGGACATTAATTTGTACTTCAAACATTACATTGGTGTGAACAGGACATGAAATCTGACCTGTCAAGGAAATACTTAGGCAACGTATAAGTATTGAGACTTATATGCCGCATAAGTTATACGCCATATAAGTCTCACACTTATACGCCGCATATGTTGAATAGATGTTGAGTCCTAAATGATGATTGTAGGATAGATGTTGAGTCCTAAATGAGTTACAGTTTGAAGTTTGTGATTTTGGACATAACTAGGACTTATACATCATATAAGTTTTAGACTTATACGGAGTATAAGTTATATGTTGACCATTATCAATGACCAGACTTATACGTTGTTTAGGACTTATACATTAAATCAAACTTATACGCTAGCATACATATACGCTAGTTCCAGACTTATACGGTAAAACTGACTTTTACATAGATATGGACTTCTACGCTGAGACAAACTTATACGCTAACTAGAACTTATACGTTGTATAAATTCAATTTTAACATGTGTATTTTTTTTTGCAGATGGTTAAGAAAGCTAAGAATACTGATCCAAAGCACAACATTTGTGCTTACTTAAATGAAGGGGATCCTAAAGCAGAAAAATTCAAAGTCATTATTCCATTTCTGAGAAGATCCAGAATCTACAAGGCCATCACACATTCAGCAGATCCTTACGAAAGCATAATGTCAAATTTCTGGAAAAATGCTAAGGTATGTGGGAATGGTATTCATTCGAAAGTGCAAGATAAGGATATTGTGGTGAATGAAGCCCTGATTAGAAAAGTTTTGGCGTTTGGAGATGCTTCAACTGATCTTGTTGAACTTGACGAAAAGATGGTGAAAGGGTGCATGCTGAGGATGGGATACAGGGATTCATTGAACAAGATAGCATTGAGGAAGACTGCACTGTCAAGGCCATTCAATTATCTTGTGCATATTGTGATTCATTTCCTTGGACATAGGAAAGGAGGTTATGAGGAAATTTTTTGATTACTAGATGAGAACGATGGCTGCTTTGTGCTTAAATCTTAAGTACAATTTCTCACGTATGATTCTTGATAATATGAAGATGAATTTCGTAGACGATCAGTGGTTGCAATATCCGAGGTTTGTGCAAATGTTTGTTGAAGAAGTATTTCTAAATGTCAAGAAAGAAGGGCCTAAGATCTTTCTAGATCATGTTACTGGGAATAATCTGGCCAGGTTAGCTTCGTATAAATTTATGAAGGAAGATGAAATTCCTAAGTTTAGAGGATTGTTTAGACATCTCAAGAATCCAGATTATGTTGCACTATCTGATAACAAATGGAGGAATGATGGTAGTGATTCTTATCGAGCTGAAGAAGAAAGGTTAATCTTGGAGTTTAAACCTGTTGGCAAATGATTTATCAAGATTGAGTCTGATTTGTGTTAGGACCGATCGGGAGACGGTTTCCCAACGATTCTCGGGGGCAACGTGTTAGAGTGCGGAATCCTACTAACACGGCGACTCGGTGGTAATCAACGACACAAACGGTAGCAATTCCTAGGATGATATGACGACCAGGTGCGGAGGAAAGGACCGAAGGGATTGACGGGCAGAGAGGATTTCCGGGGAACAGGTCGGCTGTGTATGTGTGTTATGTGTGCTCTCCCTTCTGAAAATCCCTAAGTAACGTTTATATATCGAAGACTCATTCGATCGGATGAGTCTCTCATTCGATCGAGTGAAGCTTTGTTCGATCGAATGAGCCTGGTTCGATCGAATCAACCTTTTGTTCGATCGAACCAGTTTTCGTTTGACATTTACAATACGTTAACTAGGTTTCACTATCTTTAGTCTCACGCCGACCTACCCTGATAGAACTGGGGACATATATATGACATTTCATGTCCTAACAAACTCCCCCTTGGAGCCAGTTCTATTTATGTTTTAACCAATCGAGATTTCTTGCTCGACTGCAACTCCCCCTTGGAGTTATCTCTCCCTCTCTGTTCTCAAAGCTAGTGGTGCCCTCATTGCATCCACCAAACTCCTGTCTTCATGGAGTTATCTCACGATCCAATGGTGCAGTCCGTCAGACTTACCATAGGTTCCACATATCATGAGATGCTGTCAAATGGAATATAAGATTAACATTTAAGCACAGTTGTAGTAGATTATCAAACATGAAAGTAAAGCATAATCTAGCACAATATTCCAAAGTATATTAAAATCACTCCAAAAACAATTACAACCAGAAGATAAAACTTTGAATTACAAAGAAACCAAATAAACAAAACATATAACAATTAATCACTGGTTCCCTGTGTATATTTCTTCTGTTGTTCCTTCCAGTTAGATCCTGCATGTATGTCATAGGCAAAACAGATCCTAATGACATTTCTGTACTTTAGCGCTTGCTCCATGTCATCGGGGGCATAAAGAATTTCTGTCTTGTATAGAGTAAAAACATCCTCCCTTGACAAGTTGGTGAGCCACATAGGATCAAAAATGCGGATTGTGCTCCAATTACCATTGTCGTTGAGCACTATAACTGCTTCATGTAGTCTTCCGTCGTAGTACCAATGCCTGAACGATTTGTAGAAGTCCTGCTTCATCTTTCGTAGCGGAATCTTCTTCATTGTAAGTGGTGGCATGTACTTCAAAATGACTTTCGGCCTGTTGGTGATCGGATCGATCTCCTTTTTACTTGTATAACGCTTTGGCCTTTGCGGTGTAATCAATCTCCATTTTGAGTTGTATTCCTTTCGTAATACACTCTGATAGTACGATGCGAATGGAGATGAGCTTGCGTATAGCATGTCCAGGTAATTAAGACGATTAAGATCGTAAGTTGGAAGAGTCTTCAAGTCTGTGATTCGTTGATAGTACTCAACCCCCTTTTCCCTTTTGACAGCTACGCAGTTCAGGTCTTTCAGACACGCCCAAGCTAGGATTTCTCCAGAGGTTCTCCGACCCTTAGTATCATATGACTTTGTGTGAGGAATGGTCGGTTTCGCTTGGCGTTTAGACCTGATCTTTTCAAGAATAGCATTGAACGCTTTCTTGCATTCTTCTGTTTTGTCTTTAAATTCGGCTTGATCGGCTTCAGACGGCTGTTTCATAGCATTTGACCTTTCGTCAGCCTTCTTCTGCACTTCCTCCTCGTTTACGTTTTGAAAGAAGCTTGATGAGTTGGGAATATCGTCAGTTTGCGACGTGTAGTACTCAGGATATTCTTCCCTTGTCAAGTCTTCTATTTCGACATCTTCGAAGTGAGGAGGATCGACTTGTGTCGGATCAGCGGCCGTCGGTGATGGTGAGTCGGTTGAAGCAGCTGCAGCAGATGTGGATTCTGTTGAAGGCAAGGCCAGAACTTTGCCTGTTTCTTCGTTTGAAAACTCGAACATTTGCTCTAGCTCTTCTTCCGTGAAATTGTGCGAAATCTCACCTTCTTCCAAGTCTCCACTTGAGAAGATTTGCTGTTCATCTGGGTTGTCCAAGAGATACGTGAAAAACTCCGCTGCTGTTTTTGACTGCAGCGGTTGGACATTTGATGTATCAGCATCACCTGCTTGATTAATAATCACAACACAGTAACAAAAAAAATTTTTTTTTTAAATAAACATATGTAATATCATAAACGTTAAGTACAAAACAATTACATATGACAATGGAATATAAATAAGGATTACAAGATTTAAACATTAAAATCCTCACTACATTCACTCAAAAATCACTCAGTTACCTTCACCTTCATCATCATCTGAGTTCAGCTCGTCGGTGTCCACATCAACATTAGCTGGACCTTCCAGACGAAGAACGTCTCCTTTAAGCTCAGTCACCTTAGCTTCAAGGTTTCTGTTTGACTCCACAAGGCTTTTATTGGACTCTACCAGGCTTTGATTTGACTCTTTGAGCTCTGTGATAGCAGATCCCTGTTCAGCAACAGTAGCAGTGAGCTGAGTGTTCTCAATCTTCAACCTGTCGTTGTCAGCTTGAAGTTGAGCCATTTGTTCATCTCTGATTCTGTTATGCTCTTCCTGCTGTGTCCTGAACATGAACATCTGCATCATCGCCTTGTGCAGGTCGGCAATTTCAGAAGCGACCTTGGGAGGGAGGGAGATCTCCTGTTGAGGTTGAGGAGGAGGTGGCGGTGCGGACTGAGGTGTTGGAGGAGGAGCTTGTTGTGCTGGAGGAGCAGTAGAAGAGGTCCCAACTGATGGTAACATTGCGGGACCAGGTTGGCTGGGAAATAAATTCCTGTACTTTCGAGTAACCTTCCTCTTTTGTCTCTTCGCCGGCCTTTCTTCACCTGTCGGTTGATCAGCAGGCTGCTCCTCAAACACTACTTCTTCACCGGTTTCCAAATCTTCAACATTTAAGTAGGTATCAGCTTCCTTCTCTGCATCAGTCCTGGTGTCCTCAGGGACTACTTCCTCTTCAGTGTCTGATTCATCACTGGTTTTCTGATACGGAAGGTCCTCGACATCTGAGTCACTTGAGGTGTTCCTCCACTTCCTCTTTGGTGGAGCCTGATAAAACGGATTCGCCACATGCCCAAAACAACGTTTGTGTGGGGGCCTTGTTGGACGATCCTTGTACGACTTGAGACGGTTCAAAGTCTCATTCTTCATGTGGTCTAGCTTTACCACATCTCCGTCATTCTCTTTCAACAGCCCCGGTGCCTGGTCATCAACTATCATCTGCACAAACCTCGGGTACCGTAGAAACTTCTCACCCGCCCCTTGTTTTATGGTGATGTTTTCCACCATGTGACTGAATGTCATTTGAGAGAAATTGAAGGGGCGGTTCATCACGAGTGCTGCCACGGTGAATTGCATGCTCTCCCTTATCTTATCAAAACTTGTACGTTGAGGACCCAGACAGTGCATCACCACGTGCGCCAGATATTTGAATTCTGGGCACAAATTTGCTTTGAGAAGCAGACCGGCATTGAGATCGCCGTCATACTTCATGCGTGCGAAACATCCTCTCGTTGCTGCAGGATGTAATGTGGTCGGGTCAGAGTCTGTATCTGCAAACCCGCAGACATCTCTAAGAATCTGGGCAGAAACAACAATTTGATGCCCTCGGACTGTGGAGCGTATCACCGACGGCTCGACGGACTTGTCGTGCGTGGCGTTTCTCCAAAACTCCTGTTGAACCGACATTATCGGCTCAACGATCCTTGAGATAGGAATGAAGATCCTTGACCTCTTTAAAAACTTAATCATCTGCGCAAAGTCCTTGCCGTGACTTGATTTTTCATCTAAAAATGCCACAATGTTGTGTTTGATCGACGTTTTGTACGGAGCAATAACCTGTGCAGCTTCAGCCATTGAATCTGTATACATAGACATGTTAAAACAGACAGATATCTAAAAGACTGAATTTGTTAAAAAAAAAATTTTTTTTTTTTTTTTTTTTTTTTTTTTTTTTTTTTTTTTTTTTTTTTTTTTTTTTTTAACTTCTGGACTGGTTCGATCGAATTATAAAGGATTCGATCGAATGAACTAATCATCCGATCGAGTGAGACATATATTCGATCGATTTAGACTGGTTCGATCGAATGGACTCATTCGATTCCTTCAACCAGAACCCAGATTTCAACGAGACCCGAATCGGTTTTTCGACCGATTAACCACAATCAACATGTGCGAAACATTGAAAGATGTTGTTTACATGTTTTCCAATGACCCTCATGACCCGAAAACTAAAAAAAACTCAGTTTTATTGTCGGGACCGTTTCCGACACCAAAAACGGCCCGAAAACCTATCGAAACGCGGACGAAAATCAATAAAACTTACATTTTTGAAATCTACGCGAAAAAGTGAATAAACTGGTCGGATCAAAAAGAGGTTTTAGCACGATCGATTTTGAGAGGGAAATTTCAAATTCTTTTCGGATGAAAATGTCCGATCGAATGACTTCTGCTATTTATACAGATTTTTTGACTCATCCGATCGAATAAACTTGTTCGCTTGACTCATCCGATCGAATGAGACACACTATTCGATCGGATGGATTTCTTCCCTCAAACTGATTTTTCACAATAACTTATCCGATCGATTTGGCACATTCGATTGACTGACTCGATCGAATGGCTACATGTTCGATCGAATGAGGAAAAGTTTTAGAAAAATTTGACTTTTCAACTTCTTATTCCCCGTCATCGATCACGGTGCTTTTGAACCTGCAAGAAAACTTAAACTTTTGACATTTGGTTAGTTAGCATAGAAATTTTCCGATTTTGTGAGCTCAGTTCCTGTAGAACATAAAGATCATAAAACGTTAGTAAACACACAGAAAATATCAGGTCCAACCAACTTCGGTTTTATTGCAACTTCTTCCTTCTCTCATTACACACTTGGTTGCGCAGATAAACGTTTAGCAACCTGCATGAGTTTTTCTTTCATTCCTACACACTGAATAAACATTTAGTAGGAACAGACAGGGATCAGACTACCTGTCACAATGATTTCTCATCGACTTTCAAACATTAAGAATAAAATAAAATAACCAAAAATAAAATCTTAATTATTTATTTACAGGGAGGGACAGGGATCAGACTACCTGTCACAATGATTTCTCATCGACATTAAAGCAGAATAAAATTAAAGAAAAATTAATTCAGAATAAAAATGTTTTTGAATTTTTGTCTTGTTTCTTTTTATAATATTCAAACTGAAATAAACATCTGTACAAAAAAAATTTAAAACACATTATTTTTGGTTGAGAAGGATCTATAATAAGAAATCATACAGACGTATATGACTATCTACTGAGACTTTTTTTTTTTTTTTTTTTTTTTTTTTTTTTTTTTTTTTTTTTTTTAATATACGAAGTTGAACAAGACATAATGAATATTCTTTTTGTGAGAAAGATCCGAACAGGAATCATACTAATTAAGTGACTGTCACATAGATCCGTGTTGAGCTTTATTATGACATAAAGAAACAGGTTATGAGCATGAAAATAACTTAAAATGGTTTTCATCGTTTCTGTGATACGAGTTAGGTTCAATTATGTCTCAAAATTTAAGTGAATAACAACTCAGAGATTATGATGCCTCCTATCTATTCTCAAAGCGTATTTGGCTTTCCCCAAGTCACCCCGAATTGACTTTGACCCATAGTGTCTGATTAAGGTTGTAAGTGTCTTCATCTGCTTCCCGTTTTCTTTCTTACTCCATGATTGAGAAGTCTTGACATTGTTAACTCTAGAATGTTTCAATAACTCATAAAGAATAATTTTTTTTTTTTTTTTTTTTTTTTTTTTTTTTTTTTTTTTTTTTTTTTTTTGTGAATGTTACATAGACTTCAGAGTAGTAAAACAATTGCAAGTCCCGAATCTGGATCACTGCAGTTTCTTCATGCACTACTTTACGGGAATCAGAACACTTATGGGCTCGTGTATGACTGGGTAATCGCTTTTCTGCCTATCATTCGGAAAGATATATATGAAGACAAACAAAACTCTTAAGGAGTTTCCACGTAAAATCGAGTAGATTTAGTTTGTATCACATCTACTTTTACGCACCATAAAAAGCTACCATGACACACAATGACTGTTCTAAAGCCTTTTAAGCCTAATAACTTCACTAGTTAAGCACACAGAATCAGTATATCTATCATTTTCCAAGATTGGATCAATTTCTCATTTTCTGAATATAAATGAATGTCTTTTAAAAAAACGTTTAAATTATTTCGCCCCGATCAAGTCAAAGTCTTCAGGTAAACGGCTATCCTGAAGATCCAATGGATCAACTGGACCGACCACATACGAGTATGTGTCCTTCTAACTAAGTATAACCGACTATTTTTCAGCGAAAGAATAAAAACCATCAAAACCCGCCCCGATCACTTTCAGTCATATGGTTAATGGCTATCCTCATAATCTACTAGTAGAAATAAGGACCAAAACACATCCGAAAATGTGTCCATCAAACTGAGGTAACCGACATAATTTTAAGCGATAGTGATGTATAAAAATTTAATATAAGAAAAATGAAAATAAGCTGTACAGAAATAGCAAATCTTTTTGATGTCTCAGTATGATAGCGTCTGTGTACTATCACCTTTCTTGTAACAAGATCAACTTCTCAAAATTTTGAAAAATTTTTTAATGTTTTTGGGTTTTTGTATTTTATATTGTTTTTGGTTTTTCTTGAACCTTTTCTCCCCCTAGAATTTATAAAAAACAAAATCTTTTTGGATTTTTTTTTTTTTTTAAATTTTTAAGAAAAGAAAAATGAAAACAATTTAAATGATATCTTCAGGAACATCATCTGATATACGTTTAACGCCGTTGATCTCTAGTAAATATAAAAACCGTGGTTTATCAAATGCTTTAGTGAAGAGATCAGCGCGTTGTTCCTGAGTGGGGATTTTTATCACATCGATTAACTTCTTTTCGTAGCAGTCACGAAGGAAGTGATATCGAATTTCGATGTGCTTCGTTTTGCTAAAATGAACCGGATTTTTGGTAATTGAAATTGCAGCAGAATTATCAATATATATGGGAGTAGTAGAGCATTCAATACCGTAGTCACGCATTTGTTGCTGAATCCAAATAACTTGAGAACAGCAACTGGCAGCCGCAATATATTCCGCCTCAGCTGTTGAAGTGGAGACTGACGTCTGCTTTTTGCATTGCCACGTTACTAAACGACTTCCAAAGAACTGACATCCTGCTGTTGTTGATTTGTAATCGAGTTTACAACCGCCATAATCCGAGTCACTATACGCATGAAGATCAAAGTTGTCATCATAAGGATACCAAAGACCCCAATCTGGAGTACCCTTCAGATAACGCAAAATTCTTTTGACTGCAATCAGATGGGAGACCTTCGGCTTTGACTGGTAACGTGCACAGAGACACGTAGCAAACATTATGTCTGGCCGAGAAGCAGTCAGGTACATTAGAGATCCGATGATCCCTCTATAGTGAGTTGGATTGATCAATTCACCCTTCTCGTCAGGATTAATCCCGTGATTAACCTCTAAAGGAGTTCTCTGTGAAGAAGAACTCAACATCTCAAACCGTTTCAAGATGTCATTGACGTATTTTGTCTGGTGAATGAAGATACCGGAATCTTTTTGATCAACTTGAAGTCCTAAGAAGAACTTCATCTCACCCATGGAGCTCATTTCAAATTTTTCTTTCATCACTTGTTCGAACTCCTTACAAAGTGTTTTATTCGTGGACCCGAAGATGATGTCGTCCACGTACACTTGTACCATAATTAGATCTCCTTCTTTTTCTTTTGTGAATAGCGTGCAGTCAATGGTTCCCCTTCTAAACCCGTTGTTCAGAAGGTGTTTGGATAGTTCTTTATACCAAGCTCTCGGGGCTTGGTGAAGACCGTACAAAGCCTTGTTGAGCAGATAGGCTTTGTCCTTGTGATATGGGTCTTCAAAACCTGGAGGTTGTGCCACATATACGGTCTCTTCGATGTGACCGTACAAAAAGGCACTCTTGACGTCCATCTGATATACTTTGAATTTCTTGAAAGATGCATACGCCAAGAACATCCGGATTGCCTCCAAACGAGCAACCGGAGCATATACCTCATTGTAGTCTAGGCCTTCGATTTGCCTAAACCCTTGGACCACCAGCCGGGCTTTGTTGCGAACAATCACTCCACGATCGTCACGTTTACATTTTAGTACCCACTTAGTGCCAATTTTCTTCTGACCTTTGGGGAGATCCACCAGCTTCCACACACCAAGTCTTTTAAACTGCAATAATTCCTCTTGCATGGCTGTGACCCAGTTGGGATCTTTCAGCGCATCGGTGGTGCTGTGTGGTTCTTCTTGTGCTAAGAAGCATTCATGGGCATTAAGAGCAACTAATCCTGACTCCATCATTTCTGTGTAGAGACCAAAATTCAGCTGTCGACGAGTTTTGACACCCTGTTGAATGTCCCCTATAATGTTGTCTTGTGGATGATCACGTTCAGTCCTAACAACCGGATTGTCAGGAACGACAACATTTTGTTCCAAGTTAGTTAAGTTCGGCTCAGGAACTGGAGCGGTTTGTTCCATGTTGTTTGTGTTCAGCTCAGGAACTGGAGCGATTTGTGGTGCTGCCTCTGAAGTAGACGTTAGAGGCGGATCTGTGATAGACACATCTTGATTTGACGAGGACGGTTGTGAAATAACATGTGTCGGTGCCGGTCGTACAAAGTCTGTTGGTGTTTCATCTTCAGATTCGGAATCAGATGACTCAAGAACTTGTTCTGTTGACTCTGTGGAAGAAGACGTTGACGGACCAGGATGAGATGAGCGTTGCTGTGATTCATCAGGAGGTGCATTTTGCGCCTCATACATCATTTGAATAGCAACATCATTCAGATTGAATGACTTGACCCATTTGTCAAAGTCAAACAACCAGTCTTCACCTGTCCCTTTGGCTGGTTCTGTGTAGCGTTGAACATCGACGTGGTACCATTCTTCAACCAATTTTGTTGATCGGTTGTAGACCCTTTTGAGAGGAACGCTATAACCCAGAAAGTAACCCTTAATAATCTTCTCCTCGAACTTGTTATCAACTTGCCTTTTGAGTAACGTGCAAAGAGCCCCAAATGGTTCCAGGTGCTCTAAGTTAGGCCTTCGACGTTGAAGAAGCTCGAAACTAGTCTTGCCGTGGCGCTTGACAATGCCAACCCGATTCAGTGTGAAACAGGCGTTGGCAATTGCCTCATTCCAAAACGTGACTGGCAACACTGAGTCAGCTAACATGGTTCTTGCTGTCTCGATTAACGTACGGTTTTTCCTTTCAGCAACCCCGTTCATTTGTGGAACATACGGAGCACTGAATTCTTGAACGATGCCTTTTTCTTTGCAGTAAGTATCAACGTTTGCGTTCTTAAACTCTGTACCGTTATCTGACCGAATTCTTCGAACCTTCAGCTTGTATTGCGACTCAAGAGTCGTGACTAGCAGACTAATACACCCAAAAGTTTCAGACTTCGCTTTTAGGAAAAACACCCATGAGAATCTTGAATATTCATCAGTGACCACTAGACAGTATGAGTGCCCAGCAATACTTTTGACGCTGATTGGGCCAAAAAGATCCATATGTAGAAGTTCCAACGGCATATCAATGGAGTGGAAACTCTTAGACTTGTGGGACCTTTTTCGTTGTTTTCCGGCTTTACACTGAACGCATGAATCAGGGAGATGAAAACTTCTTAGATTGACTCCCTCAACCATTCTATTGTGCACCAGCTTGTTCATGTTCCTGACGTTTATGTGTCCCATCCGTTTATGCCAAATGACAGTATCACGTTCGGATGCCTTGGACACAAAACATGTTGCAGTTGGAGATGATGACCCTGCCTTAGCCATATCCAGAATGTAGAGATCACTCTGGCGTGCGGCTGACATTAGAACTTTGTCTTCAGGAAAGTTGACGTCCTTAGACAAGATGTGGCAGTCTCGTTCATCAAACATTACTTTGAAACCTTTGTCGCAGATTTGACTTATGGACAACAGGTTGTTCTCCAACTCTTTGATGAAATTAACTTTCTCAAACGAAACTCGCCCATTAGACACAATTCCTTGGGCCGTGATAAAACCTCCTTGATTTCCTGCAAAGGAAACTGCACCTCCTTTTATTTGTCTGACATTTGAAAGAAGATTCATGTTTCCAGTCATGTGCCTGGAAGCTCCTGAGTCTATGATCCACATGTTGAATCTTGGATCATATAGAGCAACCTGCACACAAAGACAAAAGGTTTAAATATCATTGGAAACCCAAGCCCTTAAGGTCTTGGGTTTTCCATCTTCATCACGAATGAACAATTCAATCCATTTACCCTCATTAACACTGTTTTCAGATTTGACGTTGTTATCAACAGTGTTAGTTTTCTTTGGTTTCCAAAAGTCAGTCTTCTTCTCAGCATGTTTGAGATAGCTGGTTGAAGACTGAGTTTCACTTGTCGAAGTGGAAACACTTGGATCTGAGGGGTTTGGGAATTGGTGTGGTGAGGTTGGCTGAGGTTTCCGAGGAGAAACCGACCTCGGTGTGTGAAACCGTTCTTGACCTTGAATGTCAATGGTCGGTCTCCTCCTAGGAGGTGACTTGACATACCTCGGATCCGGAGTCGATATGTACTGCTTAGGATCCGTGTACTTATAGCAAAATCTTGCTATATGCCCTACCTCTCCACACGAAAAACAGTAGTTTCTCCCCCTTTGACTTGGTGGAGAGAAATAACTCTGGTTTTGTCTGTTATCATAGTACCCCCTGGATTTGACATTTTGGGGTGGAGTTTGTCTAGGAGGGTGTTTTGGGAAATTATGTTTTTCATTAACGTTACCCTCCTTTACAAACTGGGTACTATGTTCCACATAGACTTTCTCAGATTTAGGATTAAACTTTTTCTTCTGAGAACTTCTTGTTGTTGTTGCCTTTGACTTAGATGGTGGTGGGCCCGATTTAGTTGTAGAACCTAAGTCTGTGGCATCAACATTTTGTTTGGACTCAGGAGCCGGGTCAATGACTTCTTTACCCTTAGACTTAGAAATTTGGTTTGTGTCCTCGGGTATATAATCATTTGATTCATCATCCGGCACAGCTCCTGGTGTGCTTGCAAATTGATTCAGGATCGGGGGTGGGACATTGTTGTATCCCACTCCTTTTTCCTTTTTGCCTCGGAACTCGGGAATAATGTGTTCTAATAAATAAGATGAATTTGAATAACTTTTTAATTTGAAATTTAATGATTCAAAATCAGCTTTCAAGTTTTCCAATTCTTTTTTCAAAACATTATTCTTATTTATGTGAAAATTGATAGAATCTTGTTGATTAAGAACACATATTTCAAGTTCCTTGTTCTGACGCTTAAGGCCATCAATCTTTTCTTTAAAAACAGACTCTTTCTGCTTCCAAGCCTTATTCTGTGCAAGCGCGTCAGTCAGTTCCATTAAAGATCTTGAGGCTGCTTGTTTGTAAGCCTCGAGATCTTCAATTCTCTCTTTTAGAGATTGAATTTCTTGTTCATACAACTCACATTTTAAGCATTTAACATTTACAGATTTAGGAGTTGAAGGGTTAGAACTTACCTTGGCATTTGATGAAGTGTCTGCCATGAACGCGGAGCATAGTTTCCCCGCTCTACCCAAAAACGATGGAGAAGTTACTTTAATTTCTGCTTCTTTGACTTCTTCATCCTTAGCAGTCTCCTTGTGAATTGTTGAACTTTGAGATGTTTGAGGAGTGTTTGACTCGTTCTCATGATCCTCTTTCATCTCCGTAACTACCACTTCAGCCTCTGCATCTACTACTTGAACTTCAGTAGCTGGTTCCTCGACTATATATGCTTCGTTTTTCGAGGAAACCACAGACCCAGAATCTGAGTCTCCATCTAGATCAGCCATATTTATGTTGAAGTTCCAAGTTTCACCCTCATCTCCTTGAACTGCAAGAGCAGTTTCATTGTTGATGTTGTTGGTTGCTGTTGGGTTTTGAGGGACCAGTTGTCTCTCAAGATTGACATTTGCAGCAGCAGCCGTAGGAGTGGATGTTGAAGAAGTGGTTCGGAAAGGGTATTGATGACCTTCCCGTCTGGGCTTCGAACACTCCTTGGCGAAGTGACCAAGTTCACCACAGTTGTAACATTTGACTTTGTTTTTGTCAAAGCCGAACTTGGATTTGTTGTTGATAGTGAGGGCCTGACCGGTTTTCTTTGTCCATTTCTTGGCCCTTCGGAACGCACTGCCAAGTGCCCACATAATATCTATGCGTTCCATGTCGTCTTCATCCAATTGTTCGTAGTCATCGCTGTCCAGATGACTATTTCCCAACTTTCCAGCTACCATCAAACTGTATGACTCTATAATCGTACCCAGAGTTGCCATGTGTTCTTTGGCAACCTCAACAGTTACAGCTCCCAAGCCCTCTGTATTTAACGTTGCTTTTTCCATGGGCTTGGTTCCGGAGTTTGTACTTGCATTACCGGGAGTTGACGGTGGTGGAACAGACGATCTTGTTTCAGTCCCCTTTGAATTCGACACTGAGGAGACGAAAGCAGTCTTGATCGGTGCATGATCATTTACATCTGACAACGGAGATTTTGACATGTATAACGATTTGTCAGGTGTTGATCTTGGCTTTCTTGAGGAGGCTCTCAGTTCAGCATCCTCTTGTCTGATCTCTTTAATGAAATCAGAGAGAAGAATTGTTTCGAGTTGGTGACTTCTTCTCATCACCGTTAGAAAGGTGCTCCAACTGGGTGGGAGACCTTGTGCTAGACATCTCACTTTCTCAGTGCCAGTAGTTCTAACGTTGTAGGCCTTGAGCTCAGACATGAGATGATAAAATCTCGACAGCAGTGACTCGATATCTTCTCCTGATTCCGGACCAAACAAATCGAATTCACGCTTTAGTTCCCTAGCGTGAATATCTCTCAGTGAATCCGACCCTTCACATCTTTCAACCAAGGCGTTCCATAGTGTTGACGCTGTAGTGAATTGGTTGAACTGGTGAAACAAATCGCTGGAAAGGGCTTGTGATAGTAGTGAGAAAGCCTTCTTTTCAGCTTCAAATGCTGTCTTCTGTTCATCAGACAGCCTGAAATAGCTTAAAGCTTCACCATCGTCGTTGGTCGGATGAACCCAAGCTGTTTGAACAGCTTCCCATAATCCAGGATTCACACCGGTTATGTGAATCTGGAATCTAGTCTTCCAAGTGTTGAACTCGTTTAACGCCATTAGCTTAGGAGGCTTGTTATAGCTTCCCGATTCCGAGTCACTTTCGAGGATTGACTGGATCCTCTTGGTTGTGCTTGTACTTGAAGACATGTTTGCTTAACTCCGAGAAGACTGAAAAACACTTAAAATTTGCTAAGTGTTGAAAAAACAGTCTGCTGATCGAATGTGTTGTATTCGATCGGATGAGTGGTCTATTCGATCGGGTGTGAGCTGACTCGTTCGAATGTCTGTTTGGGTTAAGGTTCTGGTGTTATGAGGCTGATTCGATCGAATGGGAACTTTTTCGATCGAATAGGGTGTTAGGTTCGGTCGGATAAGTATCTGGTTCGAACGAAACGGGTTGTGTATCTTGTTCGATCGATTGGGAACTAGTTCGATCGAATGGGGTTTTGGTTCGGTTCTGATGTTGACTTAGTCGATCGGATGGGTTATGACAATCGAATTTGACACTGATCGAATGGGTTGATCAAATGGGTGACTAAGTCGATCGGTTGGGTACTGGTTCGATCGAATGATTGGGACTTATTCGATCGAACGAAGGGAGCGTATGTTGAGGCGGGAAAAGCTGGTTCGGTCAACGTTTAAACTTGTTCGATCGAATAGGAGGGCTATTCGATCGAATGGGTTCCAAAAATAGACTGATTCGATCGGGAAATCTGGATTTTCCAAAATTAGAAGATTTTGACGAAAATTCGGATTTTGAAACAAAAACAAGAAATCTTGACGATCGAGGACCACTTTATGACTATTTTTAAACTTATAACATAAACACAACTTAATTCCAACCCAAAAACGGATCAAAACAACCAAAAACTCGAAGAACACGAAGAACGCGAAGAACGTTCTTGACGAAAACCCGAATTTTAACACGAAATCCTTTGATCAAAAACCAAAATATGACAATATTAACTGTTTTTGACACAAAACCGATGAACACAAGACCAAAAACCAAGATTTTACCGGAAATTTTACGTAAAAATAACGAATTTGACTCTAAAAACGCGATTTTTACCACGAATCTACCGAGAATCAAGAACCAAAGGCTCTGATGCCACTTTGTTAGGACCGATCGGGAGACGGTTTCCCAACGATTCTCGGGGGCAACGTGTTAGAGTGCGGAATCCTACTAACACGGCGACTCGGTGGTAATCAACGACACAAACGGTAGCAATTCCTAGGATGATATGACGACCAGGTGCGGAGGAAAGGACCGAAGGGATTGACGGGCAGAGAGGATTTCCGGGGAACAGGTCGGCTGTGTATGTGTGTTATGTGTGCTCTCCCTTCTGAAAATCCCTAAGTAACGTTTATATATCGAAGACTCATTCGATCGGATGAGTCTCTCATTCGATCGAGTGAAGCTTTGTTCGATCGAATGAGCCTGGTTCGATCGAATCAACCTTTTGTTCGATCGAACCAGTTTTCGTTTGACATTTACAATACGTTAACTAGGTTTCACTATCTTTAGTCTCACGCCGACCTACCCTGATAGAACTGGGGACATATATATGACATTTCATGTCCTAACAATTTGGAAGGTGAATCTATAACACCTAAGAAGAAAAAGAGAAAGATCATGAAGAAAGAGGCTATTACTCCAATTACCCAGGAAGAAGTATATGCAGCTACTTCTGAGAAAGACGGAGGATGAGATTGGCTAAACCAAGAGCTAAATTTGAGAAACGAGCTGAAAGTTCAAAGAAACATAAGTCTACAGATGATCAAGACGAGACTTACATGCCAAAAGAGCTTGTGGAGAAGCCAGTTAAGCAAGTAAAGCCAAAGAAAGTCCGTATAAAGAAGAAGTCAAAGAGGGCTACATCTCCCAAGTTAAAACTTATTGATGAGCCTGATGTTGAAGAACCGGAGGTAACAGAAACTCCTATTAATCCAGCCTTTGTGGTTAAGGAACTAGTAGTCGACTTGGGCAGAGATGACAATGTATTGAAGACACCAGTTGTGGAATCATCTCCATAAGCTCTAGAACCACATGTTTCACCTAAAGCTCCTGAAAAAATTCCTGATTTTAGCTTACCGTCTCTTGATGCTAGTTGTTTTGGAGATTTTCCTACTTTCAAAGATCATGGCTCGTTGAAGTCTATTGTTACTAAATAAGGGATTAGAATTGACAGTCTGGTGATTGAGAATGAGAGGCTGAGAAAGAAAATGTTGAACAAAGAAAGATTATTGAAGATGGTGAGTTGAGGAGAAAACAACAAGCTGACTTGTTAAATCTTCATATGAGATACTTGACAATATTGGAAGACAAATTGGGGATCAATTTTGTTGAGGAAATTGGAAAGTCTGAAGATCGAGTGTTCACAAGAGTATATGGTGGTGAAGCTTTGTCTGAAGAAATTAATTTCAGAATGTAATATGACCAAGATCGTGTGGACTCCAAGGGTAAAGGGAAAGTTGATGAGCCAAATGTACATGATGACATTCCAGAAGTTGGTGGATCATCATTTGGATTTGTACATTTAGATGAACCAGAGCAAGTGGTGGAACCGGTACTTGAACAGATCGTTGTTGAACTGATTGTTGAACAAAGGGTTGAGCCTATGACAGAACAGGTTATACCAGTTGTTGAGCCTGTTATATCTAATGAGCCAGAGGATGAGGAGGAAGATGAAAAGTTGTTAGATTATGGAGATTCTCCTTCTGAAGATGATAATGATGATGATGATCAGGATGATCCAAGTGCTGGTGGTGGTTTAGGTGTGTTGGTTGGTTCTGGTACAAGTGCAAATGTTGAATCTGTGGTTGAAGCAGTAGTTGAAAGTGAACCTGTGCAGGAATCTAGTCAAGCTGGTGGTAACATTGATGAGCATGAGATACTTGCTATTAATCAATAGCTTACAAGCCTCCTGTAAGATATACATCTACTGGAGCGGAGTTGGAGGAAGGTGAGTGATATAATGCTTAATATACATAAATCCCATACATATTTTATATAATATTTTATTAGTTTATGTTCGGTTTTTGTTAGGATTTGTATATTACTAACATATTTGAATAATCTAGGTCCCGAGACTTGTTCGTGGTTAAAGAGGGCGAAAAACAAGCGAAAACAAGCAAAATGAGAGAAGGCCCATCGCACGGCACTTTATTAAGTCTTTGGGCTCAGTTTTCTAGAATTTTCTACAAATATTAAGTCTTTGGGCTCAGTTTTCTAGAGTCTTCTACAAATATTAAACCTATGGGCTTTGATTTCTAGAATCTTCTACTAATTATAGGTTTATGGCCTTGAAAGTCTATATAAACACCCATAAACTTAACCCTAATCATAACCTGAAAGCCATAGACAAAATTTGAAGCTCAAGAGTAGATATTTTGGTGAGATTGAAGGCTTAGAATCATACGGTGGCGTGCTTATCAATCAAGAACGAAGACCCCGGGTTTTATCACCTTTAATCTTTCGTTTCTTTTGTTTTCCGCCATGAATTCCTTTATTATTGTTTTGTTTTATTTTATGATGCTAGGCTAAACATTATAGACTGCCTAGGCTTATGATAAAGCTACTTTGACGTTGTGTTTTGATTTGGGATGTATTTATCGTTATGGTTTTTATGATTTAGTAAAAGGTTTAATTATATTAAATTGATGCGTATGGATATTTAGGATTGTTTGATTAATTTTTATTATTCCATAGTTGCCTTGATTATTGTTTGTCATTATCATAGGTTGCTATTAGATCATCTACTTTGTGTTTTTGACTATTTTATGATTGATTCGCGATTAGATCACAGGAATAATAATTACTAATTAAATAAACCTAAGTGTGCTGCTAACCTAAATAGATGTGAGGTGCTAGGTTATTGATAGATCTTTATTATTAATCACGCTAGATTTATTTCTTCGTAACGAGTCCGTCTAGGTTTGTTATTTAATATTGTCTATTGAATCAATTAATCATATTAAACTGCCTTTGGTTTCCGCGCTGTAAGGTAGGATTTCGTATAAAGGAATTAAGTCATAAATAATTAGGTGACACCGTAAGGAAACTTGATTTTTAATACTGGTGTGCGTGAAAACTTATTAGAAACCCATAGGTGTCTCTTGAGAAGGGTCGGGGGTCCTGTTCGGGTTTTCTCTTAGGTGTCTATTTTACGATCCCAGTCCATAACTAAATATTTTCCCGATTAATTAACAACTGAAATTTAGGGGATTCTAGCCTAGGTAGTTATCTCATCATCATCTGAATTAAGTCCAAGTTCTAAGTTTAGTCGTCTTTAGTTTTCTTAATTAGTTTAAAATTAGCTTATTAGTAAAACCCCCCTTAAACAAATAATAAATAAATAGTCGTGTCTGTATTTGAGTCTAATTTAGCTAGTTTACGTAATTAAAAGGGTCTCGTGGGTTCGATATCCGGACTTACTTAGCTCTAGTAGAGTCGACCGGTTCACTTTCCGGTAGTAGTTTTAGTTTAGTTAAGAGTCTAGAATTTATTACTTAGTGTCTAGATTAGCGTGTTTTTATTAGACTACTTTTAGCACATCATGTTTTTGGCGCCGTTGCAGGGGACTCTTGGCGATCGCGTTATTAGCTTTGATTAGATTTATCTGCTACATACGTGCTACTTGTTTTGTTTTGTTTTGTTTTGTCTTTGAGTCGTAGGAGTCTAGTTAATTTTAGTTTTATTTTAAGTCTAGTTTATTTTATTTATTCTTAGTTTTTTTTTCGTATTTGCATAAAGTCTATTGATTTGGTCTTGTGTGTTTTTCAGGTTTATGCCACATCTTCGTTCACAAGGACCACCTTCGTTAAAGTCAAAAGCCAGTTCATCATCACCGATCGTCATAGATTCTCCACCGAAGTCATCACCACACATTTCACCGCCCTCGAGCCCCAAAACCATTCCCGATATTCAAATGGCCGACAACTGAATTGTTTACCAACAACCTTTCGAGGGTTTCACCAGAGATCACTCGCCCATCATCAACCTTGTAATCGATAACGCTAATTCCTGGCAAATTCCATCTTACGTCATAACCAATCTCATCCAGACAAATCTATTCCATTTTCGTGACGTGGAAGACGCACCAGCGCACATCAACTGTCTCACCCATGTGCTCAGAACGTTCAATCTAAAAGGTGCTAATGAACATGCCATTTTCCTCCATTTGTTCCCGTTTTCACTTACGGGTCATGCCACCACTTGGCTCGATTCGCAACCTGCTAGAGCATTCACTACTTGGGAGGCGTTACGTACCGCTTTCTTGAAGAAATACTTTGCGCCTGCCAAAGCATCTCGCCTCCGTGATCAGATCCACTCCTTCCACATGGAGCCGGACGAGCCGTACTATCAAGCTTGGGAGCGCTTTCAGGATTTACTGGCTCGTTGTTCACAGCATGGTCTTACTCCGTAGGCACTTGTTGAGAAGTTTTACAATGGGCTGACATATAAGACTCAAGCTCGTTTCGACACTCCTACTGGAGGTAATTTAATGGATAAGAAAAGTGTAGTTGAGTGTAATGAATTGTTTGAAAGTTTTGCCCAATCCGAGTCTACCAAAAAGCCACGTAACGGGAATTTCAAATCCCGTCACTAGTACACCCTCATCCATCAGAGGTGTGCACCAGGTTAATCTGGATACTAGTGTGGTGACTGCCTTAGAGAGTCTAGCCAGTGAGATTAAAAAACTTAAGGCTAAGGTAGATAAGTGCGAGTTGTGTAGAGGGGTGCATGGGACTTTAAATTTTTCGTTGATGTGTCAGGAGCAGCTAGAATTCATAGGAGGGAAAAATAGGGTTCCTAATACATTTAATGGAAATAATAATTCAAACTGGAACAACTATAAAAATAATAACTATAATTCAAATTTGCAATCCTCCGGTGCACCCCTTAGTTTCCAATCAAATTCAAATATTAACCGGGGACAGGATCAGTCGTTTAGTGGGGATCAAAGTAGTCATGGTGGGAATAATGGACAGGACTTGGGTGGTAGTATGGGTAGGTTAGAAGAAATGATGAAATAAATACTAGTTAGAGATCAAGAAACTCATAAGAGAATTGTCGATCATGATTTGATAATTAGGAATCACCAGTCCACAATTCTAGATCTTTAGAGAACCATAGGTGATATAGCCCGATGTTTAGATGAGAGACCCCCAGGTCAGTTTTCGGGTTCCACTTGGCAAAATCCGGCAGCTCAGTTAAATGCTATTTCTACTCGTAGTGGTAGAGTTTTAGGTCCGGATAGAGAGATTGAGGTAGAGGAGAGAGATAAGTTAGTTGATGAGGATATAGTGATGGAGACTCCTGGTGTCATAGCCCGACTTAGGGCCTGGGTGCGACGCCCGTTAGTTGGTATTTGTTTTGAAAATATATCTGAGTTGCGGGTTATTAGCGGAAGTCTTTTAAAATATAATATTCATTTATAAAATGTCGGGTCAGAATACCCGTTTGATATTTCAATTAACTGTCTTTTGAAAATATAATTTATTAACAATATTATAAATAAAATATCTGAGCCATCAGATCACCTCTAATGACTATGTCTCCAATCTTCTATCAGTCTTGCCTGTCAGTTCTATTCTTTACAGTTTCCTTGAAATGTGGGGGAAAATACGTCAGCACACAGCCGATGAATGAAGCTGACTCAATAATACCAGTGTGTAAATAATAACAATACCTTTGTGACAATACTCATTAGGCACCCAACTCAATTGGGTTACAATTACCCTAAGTACATGTACAATTAATCATATACACAATATCATTTCTCTGATCAATCCCGTAGACTACCAGAGACGTGTTTGACGATATGCATGGCCTTGGGGAAATCCAAGTCACCATGTATGTATGGATCCAGACATATGTATACTCTTCATTTGAGTATGCCCGTTTCTCATTATTGTAACACAAAGTTTTAAGGATTCGTAAATCCCATGAAACCAGTTCAGACTCTAAAAGAGTTGTAAAAGGTTGGGGCGTATTCATCTTTTATGATTGTAATCAGCATCTGACACTGATTCCTGTATATTGATCAGCTTCAGTTACTGACCCCTGTCTGTAAATCAGTTTCTGTTACTGATTCCTGTTTCTGTTTTCAGCTTTCAGATTGATTGATTGGCTGTTATCTCGGACCTATAGTACGAATATAACATTTTTATAAATATCTAGATCAACGATCTAGCTTCAGACCCCGTAGTTTGTTTTATATAGCTGTAAGCATGATAATTTATTTGTTTGTATAAAACATGTGGACATTTAATTCCTTTGTTTATTTATTAATTATATATCAGGATTCTTCAGGAAGAAACATTTATACTAGGTTTCATCTTCAAGAAGAAACATTATTTTAACTATAACCTGTGTGAATGAATAGTATCTTTCTTAATCATTAAGAAATACTATTTAACTATAACTTTGCATGTAACTAATTACGTTTCTTAATCGTGAAGAAACAATAACTTAACTATAACCCTTTCTTATGAAAAGTTATATTATGCTTATCAGTAATCATGGTCGGGCTATACCCCCGACTATTGTCTAAGCTATTATAATAATATAATAATATTTAAACAGAACCCCTACCTAACACGGGTATTTGGAGTTATATGCCTATGACTGATCGAGCGGCACTTCTACTCCATATCACGTTCTACAGCTGAACCCTTCAAAGCTTCGGCGTTTGGCACGTTCCACGAGGTCGGCACTCAAACCGAGGCTAACTATGTGTGAAACTGGGTGTTTGAGGTGTGGAATGAAATGTCATGAACCTCCCCTTTTATAGCCGAAATTGGGTACCATCACGTAGCGCGATGTCAGGAAATGATGCGTGGCATGCTGACTCAGCCCTAGCGTCTGCCATGTGTCCCCTGGTCGCGACACATGTTGCTGTGTCATCAGAGGCCGTCGCGTAGCGTGATGGTCTTGAGTTTGGGCTCATCGCGTAGCGCGATGGGTTCTAAAACTCAGATTTCCACTTTTAATCCCTCGTCTTTGATAACTTGCTATCAAAACGCCTCATTACGCCCATCGCCCCAGTCCGAGTCCAAGTCCAAGTCCGTGCGCGTGCGCGTCTGGTGCTTCGCCTAGGACTATGGAGAGTGGTTAGTCACATTAAAACATTTCTATGGAAACTTGCTTCCTTATAAAGAGCTTCCATTTCTTTGTTTGTTTCCATGTGGGATGAAAGTATCTTTTCCTTATTTATACCCATGTGGAATGCTTCCACTTTCTTCCATCTTTCCATGTGGGAAGGATTTTTCTTATTTCCTTAACATAAGAATGCTTTATTTGTCTTATTCTTCCCATTACTTGTCTTTGAGATTATTTTTAATCCTTCAACTTTCAAAGTTGGCAATTTTAACCCAAAATAAATATGGGTTTTTCCTAGATGTTACATCATCCCCACCTTGGAATGAATCTCGTCCTCGAGATTCGCTTGTCTTAGGTTTGGATGTTTTTACTCTGTTAATCAGTGATTAGATTCTATCTAATCTGATTCTTGCGTTTAACTATCATTGTAGAACGATGAAAATTTTCAGACCTGTTGCTAACTTTACATCTCGATTGATGTTATCAGTCAATAGTTAAGAATATCATAAGTAATTATAAATTGCTAAACACAGTGGCCAGTTGTGTTTAATTATTTACCTTACCTTTCGTATTCTAAACATTTACCAATATTATCTTTATTGCTTCTTGGATTCAATCTGTCGAATCAATTCCATCTCTTGATCCTTATCATTTGTTTTCCTTACATCATAACAAGTGCTTTGTACTTTTGAGCAATCATATCTGATATGCTATACAATCATGTCTCTTAAACATTCTCGAGTTCCTTTGACTTTTTGATCAATCTTTATTGATCATTCCTTTAACAGCATTTCCAGAGATTTCTTTTCAATGATATGCTATCTTTGCATATTTTGATATCTCATAACATCAGTGATATTCAGAATCCTTTCTCTCAGTACGCTATTATCCTATAGTTGTAGTAGTCTTGCATATGTATCTAGATAGTATTTATTTGATTAATCAGCAGACTTTAAGTCTGTTTTGGTTCAGCAGATTCGTGTCAGCAGACTCATGGTCTGATCAGCAGATTTTTATGTTTGTTTTAGTTCAGCAGACTCTTGGTCTGATCAGCAGATTTTTTAATCTGTTTCAGTTCAGCAGACTCTTATGTTTGAACTAACCTTAATAGAGTTTTATAGTCATTTTGTATTTACATATGATGTTTGATATGGCAGGTCTTGGCCTAATAGAGATAATTCATCCAATTGGATGAATCTGTCAGATGATAATTCAAACATATTATCCGTTTTAAACGTCAGCCTTGATTTCAGTCACTTGATTATCTTTTCCTTTAGAGATACTGAATATGAGTATTCTTGTGTATTAACAAGATCCGTATGCTAACATATTATTTAGAACAGAGGGAATTAAATACCCTTTCTTGATTTACAAAATTTCCCGTTTTCAGAACGAGTTACAACTTATTGTACAGAAATTAACTATGTTATTCGTTGTCAGATATTTATGATTTCTTCTGACATTAGTGTCAGTCTTGATTAGCTTTTCTTTTTGGGCAATTTGTGTTGAAGTGACCCGTTTCTCCACATATGTAACATACTCCTGATTTCTTCCGGCGTTCTTGTATTGTGTGACCTTCTCTATAACAGTATGCACACTTATCTGTGCCTTCTCGTCGACATTTCCCAAAACGTTTTCTTCCACAAATTTTACAAGTGGATTTTGAAAAAGTTCCTTCTTTCTCTATCTTCTCATAATCTTTCGGTTTCTTGGTTTCTTTTTCTTCTTTCTTTTCTTCTTCTTGGTTTCTTATCATACTGTTTATCAAGTATCCGGCTACTTCCATGGCCGACTCAATTGTTTGTGGCATATTATCTCTTACCAAGTCTCTTATTTCTCTTGGTAATCTGTATATATAACGAGTTATCTTATTATATTCTAGAGTAACCAAATGCTGAACCAATCAGCAGTACTCTAGGAACTTAGTATTTTATTCCCTGAGATTTGTAACAACAACTTTATGATTCCATAATTTGGTTTGAATTTGATCCATCTCATGAAGTGGACAATATTTCTTTATTACAAGATCTTTGAATTCTTCCCAATTTAGATTGTACATTATTTCTCTTCCCTTATTCCAGATCAGGGTATTCCACCATTCAAGAGCTTCTCCCTGGACATTTGAGAAGAATATTGGATAGCTTCTTCATTTGTACATTTGCTAATGTAGACAATTGCTTCTTGTTCTTCAAGCCATCTTAAAGCAACTATAGCATCCTTATCTTCATAAAATTCCTTAGGTTTGTAAGCTTGGAAATTTTTAAAGTTGCATCCTATTTGATGCTTCAACTTCTTTCGGGATTTGTCCCTTCAGTTATTGTCAGATGCAGAGCTATCATAAACTTCTTCCTTTCTTGAATGAACAGATTTACTTTTACTTTCCTTATCAGATTTTAGTTGACTTTGATTGATAGAATTATCTTTGATAGCTTCTTGTATCATTTTCTGAATTTCATCTTTATATTGGGCGGGAAGTTCCTTGTTTTCATTGTCAGCATTTTCTCCGCTTCCAACTTTATAGGAAGGATTGTTCTGAGAGTTTGCACTTCCTTCTCTTGATATACTACAATAAAATTTAAAGATAAGTTCAACATTCGAGGAATTTAAAACATATCCTTTATTTATATTATTGTAGTTTACAAAAGTGCACAACATTATCATTAATTACACTTGTTACAACTACTATAGTTCTTATTATCTATTTCTTTAAGCGGACAATTAATTTCTTGAATTTGCTATCCTTTTTGGTATTCCCAGTTGTTTCCTTTTCTTTTCCTTTTCCTTTTTCTTTTTCCTTCTCCTTCTCTTCTTCCATCTCTATATCGTTGAGCATTGTTTCGGCTATTTTTGTAACATCGACTTCATAACATGTTGGGTCATCTCTGATGTACAGTCCTTCATAATCTGTGCTCCGGCTTTCATTATGAGGATGAGCAAAGTAAGGATCTTGGTTCATCAGGTAATTGAAATATTCCTGCCCTGAGGATTTTCTTCCCGATCAGTCATTATCCCTTTTCCCTTTGATTTTATTAATCTTTGGGACCCACTTGATCCACTTGATCTTGTTCCCTACACATCTTTTCTTCGCATGATATGGGCTAGTGGGATGTTGGAATCAAATCAATCTGAATTTTCCTCCATTGAGGTCTGATGTGAGTCTTCACTACTAGATATAGGGATTGGAAGTAAAGCTGTCCCTATACACCCTTTTCCTTTACCTGACCGAGGTTAATATGATCCTTGGCTGGATTGACGATCAGACATCTGTACGATGTTAGATGAGAAATAGGATCGCGTTCCTATTTTATCCGTAACAGTTTTATTATTTAGTGAATGTATTTTAGATACTTTCAGTTAAGTACCTATTTTGTTTGAATCAGTACTCGTGTAGGATTAAATCCTATCCGTATCATATTTAATCATTCAGTGATTATATCAGTTGGTATTGAATACCAATGTTTTCAGCAATTTCCTTATTTCTAGTCAAAGCCTACATAATAAGTACACCTAATTCGCTAAGACCGATGGCTCTGATACCAACCTTGTCACACCCCGACTTAGGGCCTGGGTGCGACACCCGTTAGTTGGTATTTGTTTTTAAAATATATCTGAGTTGCGGGTTATTAGCGGAAGTCTTTTAAAATATAATATTCATTTATAAAATGTCAGGTCAGAATACCCGTTTGATATTTCAATTAACTGTCTTTTGAAAATATAATTTATTAACAATATTCTAAATAAAATATCTAAGCCATCAGATCACCTCTAATGACTATGTCTCCAATCTTCTATCAGTCTTGCCTGTCAGTTCTATTCTTTACAGTTTCCATGAAATGTGGGGGAAAAGACGTCAGCACACAGCCGGTGAATGACGTTGACTCAATAATACCAGTATGTAAACAATAACAATACCTTTGTGACAATACTCATTGGGCACCCAACTCAATTGGGTTACAATTACCCTAAGTACATTTACAATTAATCATATACACAATATCATTTCTCTAGTCAGTCTCGTAGACTACCAGAGGCGTGTTTGATGATATGCATGGCGTCGGGGAAATCCGAGTCACCATGTATGTATAGATCCAGACACATGTATACTCTTAATTTGAGTATGCCCGTTTCTCATTATTGTAACACAAAGTTTTAAGGATTCGTAAATCCCATGAAAACAGTTCAGACTCTAAAAGAGTTGTAAAAGGTTGGGGCGTATTCACCTTTTATGATTGTAATCAGTTTCTGACACTGATTCCTGTATATTGATCAGTTTCGGTTACTGACTCCTGTCTGTAAATCAGTTTCTGTTACTGATTCATGTTTCTGTTTTCAGCTTTCAGATTGATTGATTGGCTGTTATCTCGGACCTATAGTACGAGTATAACATTTGTATAAATATCTAGATCAACGATCTAGCTTCAGACCCCGTAGTCTGTTTTGTATATCTGTAACCTTGATAATTTATTTGTTTGTATAAAACATGTGGACATTTAATTCCTTTGTTTATTTATTAATTATATATCAGGTTTCTTCTTCAGGAAGAAACTTTTATACCAGGTTTCTTCTTCAGGAAGAAACATTTATACCAGGTTTCTTCTTCACGAAGAAACATTATTTTAACCATAACCTGTGTGAATGAATAGTATCTTTCTTAATCATTAAGAAATACTATTTAACTATCACCTTTGCATGTAACTTATTACGTTTCTTAATCGTGAAGAAACAATAATTTCACTATAACCCTTGCTTATGAAAAGTTATATTATGCTTATCAGTAATCAAGGTTCGGGCTATACCCCCGACTATGGTCTAAGCTATTAGAATAATATAATAATATTTAAACAGAACCCCTACCTCACACAGGTATTTGGAGTTATATGCCTATGACTGATCGAGGGGCAGTTCTACTCTATATCACGTTCTACAGCTGATCCCTTCAGAGCTTCGGCGTTGGGCACGTTCCACGAGGTCGGCACCCAAACTGAGGCTAACTATGTGTGAAAGTGGGTGTTTGAGGTGTGCAATGAAATTCCGTGAACCTCCCCTTTTATAGCCGAAATTGAGTACCATCGCATATCGTGATGGTCCCTTGTCTTAAGCCATCGCGTAGCCGATATCAGGAAATGATGCGTGGCATGCTGACTCAGCCCTAGCGTCAGCCACGTGTCCCCTGGTCGCGACACGTGTTGTTGTGTCATCAAAGGCCGTCGCGTAGCGCGATGGTCTTGAGTTTGGGCTCATCGCGTAGCGCGATGGGTTCCAAAACTCAGATTTCCACTTTTAGTCCCTCGTATTTGATAACTTGCTACTTCTTTATCATACTTCCATTTTCCAAAAAAACTAAAGCGGCCCTTATGCGGCGATGTGATCGTGCGAAGTGCAAAGTGCGCTATCAAAACGCCACATTACGCCCATCGCCCGAGTCCGTGTCAGTGTCCGAGTCCGAGTCCAAGTCCGAGTACGTGCGCGTGGGCGTCGAGTGCTTCGAACCCTCAGCTAGGAGTATGGAGAGTGGTTAGTCACATTAAAACATTTCTATGGAAACTTGCTTATAAAGAGATTCCATTTCTTTGTTTGTTTCCATGTGGGATGAAAGTATCTTTTCCTTATTTATACCCATGTGGAATGCTTCCACTTTCTTCCATCTTTCCATGTGGGATGGATTTTTCTTATTTCCTTAACATAAGAATGCTTTGTTTATCTTATTCTTCCCATTACTTGTCTTTGAGATTATTTTTAATCCTTAGACTTTCAAAGTTGGCAACTTTAACCCAAAATAAATATGGGTTTTTCCTAGATGTTACACCTGGGAGGGTGCAACCTAGGCTAGGCCCAGCAAGTACCGCACCAACCAGTGAGCCAATATTTAGAGGAAGTGAGGAAAAGAAACCGAAAGATATTAGGCCTTCACCGCTTATAGATCATGCTCGTGTCCCGTATCCAGCCCGTCTTAAGAATCAGAAATTTAGTAGAGAGTACGGGAAATTCTTAGATTTGTTTAGGCGGCTTAGGATTAACCTTCCGTTTATCGAGGCCTTCCAGCATATGCCGAAATATGCCAAGTTTTTGAAAGATCTTCTTAAATGAAAGGAAAGTCTGGAGGAGCTTTCGACCGTTCCACTGAACAAAGAATGTTCGGCAGTAGTTCTCAATAAGGTACCCAAAAAGTTACCTGATCCCGGTGTTTTTACTGTTCCATGTTTGTTTGGTAGGGATACTTTGTGTCAAGCGTTAGCAGACCTAGGAGCTAGCATAAACTTAGTGCCATATTCGTTGTTTGTGAAGCGAGGCCTAGGAGAACTCACACCCACCCGTATGACCTTGTCTTTAGCTGACCGTTCGGTGAAATACCCTAGGGGAATCGTAGAAAACTTGCTCGTGAAAGTCGATAATTTGGTCTTCCCCGTGGATTTTGTGGTTTTAGATATGGAGGCCGATGAGAGAGTTCCTATTATTTTAGGTCTTCCATTCTTGCGTACTGCTAGGGCACTCCTTGATGTTTTTGAAGGTAAGATCACCCTTAGAGCCGGCGACGATAGTGTCACTTATGTTGCTAAATCCATGAGACACCCGAGTGGTCAAGACAGTCTTATAGATCCATGTCATCCCATTTATGCGATTGAGTCTTTTATTCCGGGCATAGATCCAAGTCTCGAGCACCCCCGTTCCGTAAGAGTTTGTTGGGAGGAGGAAAGAGAGCTCGCGAGTTCTCGAGAGGCTATGGAGTTGGATAGAGAAAGAGGTGGTGGAAATCGGAAGTTTGTGGAGTTTGGAGATAAGAGGAATAAGATTGAAGAATGGTCGTATCGTAATGCAGTTTCTTGGAGGACCATGGAGTTTGACTGTGGTGGAGGAAGCTCCACTTGGGCAGCTGATTAGATCACACGGTAGAGTGTCTTGAGTGAAACTCAAGTGTAGAGTTTGTATATTTGTCCTATCATTATTTTTGATTCTTGTTGCGTCATTAACATAGATTTTTGTAGTTCTTCTTTGTTTTCTTGTTTTTAAGTTTTTACAGGTTTTGAGTTAGAAAATGACCCCCAGGAAGTATAATGCAAAATTCAAATGTGGGGATGGAGTAGCCGAGCTGTATACTTTTTATTATTTGGTGCTCTTTATTCATGTTTTATATATAGGGTGGGTTGGTTGGTCTGGTAAAATAATTAAGTGCTTAACATCTATCAAGTTGATAAGATATGTTTTTGATATTGTTTGTTGTGTTTGTCGTTTCCGTTCGTGAGTGAGAGAAGGAGATACCGTTTGTTGAGTATGTTTGGCGTTGGAGGGCAGTTTTGGAAGAAGACTTTGGTATCATATCATCATGCACGTATTACCAGGTAAGTCTTTTCCATTATTTATCTTGCTTGTTTATTTTTATTTTTGTTTTTCTTTTTAGGTTTTTAGGTTTTTGTATTTCGAGTTTATTTTTATTTTTCGTCCGTATCTTTGATTGAGGACAATGCAAAATTAAGTGTGGGGATTGGACATTTGAGTCATAGTTAAATTTTAATCAGATTTTTAAAAAAAATGAAAAAATTTTGAAAAATGTCCCTGTCCCTTGTTTTTGTTTCTTTTTGCAAATAAATGGGAGATGAGGATACTTATCGGGAATCGATTTTTCAAAATACTAATAATATGAGATAATATAAAAAAACGTACTTAATTTGGGATGTGTCGGTAGGCCCAACTAGTCTTGAAAGGTTTTCCGTTGCATATTCTTAATAAACCTAACTAAATCATAGATTTTGTGGGTTCTCATCCTAGGGGGGACAGTGAAGCTGAAATTCGATAAGGTATAGAGAATATTACTATAAGCTGATTACCCTAAGGTGGTGAGAATGAAATGCACTTTAAAATTAGCACGCCACTCCGTTTTATGAAAATAAATAAAGAGTGGTGGCACCCGCAAATGTCCAATTTTATACGAGCTTTAGTCTTTAGTTATATATTTTTAGGTAAAAGATGCCTAAGTGCACAATAAAAAAAATAAAGAAAAATAAATAAATAAATAAATAAGTATTCCAAAAGTTGATCTGAAAAGAAAAAGTGAGAAAAGTTATGTAATGAAAAATGCCAAAGAAGCATTCTTAAAAATAGAAAAAGAGGCCAAAGTGCACATACTAGACGAGATTGAGAGTTTACGTGTTACCAAGGGGATGGCGACTCTAAGGATACACTATTGGGGCTCGAAAGTTTCTAGTCAATAAATATTTTCTTAGGCCATATATAGGACAAAGTCCAATAATATTTAGGGCATGCTCGTACGACCTCACTTGACCTATCATCCATTAATTCCATCTAAGTGCATTTTCTTCTTACCATTAAGGGGTTGTTATCTTATGGTGATATGTTGAACCAGTTTGCTTCAACTCGATTATTTTTAATTGTCTTTACTATCCTTGAGATGGGGTAGGTGGATCTTAACTCCAAAAGTGTGAGACCCATAGGTTTTTGATATCACATGAACTTAAATGCTTAATGTGCATGGGGGCTTGATAGGCTGGTTGCTGGGTTTAAGTGGACAACAATATCGGCAATCGCGGTTTTTACGTTTATCTGAGCTTTAAGATAACCTTATATGTTTTTAAGACTGTATTTCTCTGATGCTGATCCCATTGCAATTAAACTTTTTCAGGGACGAAAAATAGATAAGTGTGGGGATATTTGATATAATGCTTAATATACATAAATCCCTTGTATATTTTATATAATATTTTATTAGTTTATGTTCAGTTTTTGTTAGGATTTGTATACAACTAATATATTTGAATAATTTAGGTCCCGGGACATGTTCGTGGTTAAAGAGGGCGAAAAACAAGCAAAAACAAGCAAAATGAGAGAAGGCCCGTCGCGCGGCACTTTGGGCTCAGTTTTCTAGAATCTTCTACAAATATTAAGTCTTTGGGCTCAGTTTTCTAGAATCTTCTACAAATATTAAACCTATGGGCTTAGATTTCTAGAATCTTCTACTAATTTTAGGTTTATGGGCCTTGAAAGTCTATATAAACACCCATAAACTTAACCCTAATCATAACCTGAAAGCCATAGACAAAATTTGGAGCTCAATAGGAGATCTTTTGGAGGGTTTGAAGGCTTGGAATCATACGGTGGCGTGCTTATCGATCAAGAACGAAGACCCCAGGTTTTATCACCTTTAATCTTTCATTTCTTTTGTTTTCCGCCATGAATTTCTTTATTATTGTATTGTTTTATTTTATGATGCTAGGCTAAACATTATAGACTACCTAGGGTTATGATGAACCTACTTTGACATTTTGTTTTGATTTGGGATTTATTTATCGTCATGGTTTTTATGATTTTGTAAAAGGTTTAATTATATTAAATTTTTGCATATGGATATTTAGGATTGTTTGATTAATTTTTTTTATTCCATAGTTGTCTTGATTATTGTTTTTCATTATCATAGGTTGCTATTAGGTCATCTACTTTGTGTTTTTGACCATTTTATGATTGATTCGTGATTAGATCATAGGAATAATAAATATTAATTAAATAAACCTAAGTGTGCTGCTAACCTATATAGCTGTAAGGTGCTAGGTTATTGATAGATCTTTATTATTTAATCTTGTTAGATTTAGTTCTTCGTAAGGAGTCCGTCTAGGTTTGCTTATTTATTATTTTCTATTGAATCAATTAAATATATTAAACTGCCTTTGGTTTCCGCGCTGTAAGGTAGGATTTCGTATAAAGGAACTAAGTCATAAATAATTAGGTGACCGTAAGGAAACTTGATTTTTAATACTGGTGTGCATTAAAACTTATTAGAAACCCATAGGTGTCTCTTGAGAAGGGTCAGGGGTCATGTTCGGGTTTTCTCTTAAGTGTCTATTTTACGATCCCAGTCCATAACTAAATAATTTCCCGATTAATTAACAACTGAAATTTAGGGGATTCTAGCCTAGGTAGTTATCTCATCATCATCTTAACTAAGTCCAAGTTCTAAGTTTAGTCGTCTTTAGTTTTCTTAATTAGTTTAAATTAGTTTAAAATTAGCTTATTAGTAAAACTCCCCTTAAACAAATAATAAATAAATAGTCGTGTCTGTAGTTGAGTCTAATTTAGCTAGTTTACGTAATTAAAAGAGTCTCGTGGGTTCGATATCCGGACTTACTTAGCTGTACTAGAGTCGACCTGTTCATTTGCCGATAGTAGTTTTAGTTTAGTTAAGAGTCTAGAATTTATTACTTAGTGTCTAGATTAGCGTGTTTTTATTAGACTACTTTTAGCACATCAGTGAGATTGAAGTGACACGAGCTGATCTAGCAAGAATGCTAAACATAACTGAAGAATATTTTGATTTTGATTTTGAAAAGGATTTGGGTTCGGTTAGTGAAAATATACTTGTAAATGAGCACATTGAAGAAGAGGAATTGGAGAAAGAACCAGTGACATATGTAAATGCTGCTGATCATGTGTTTCCTGAATATGATGAAGAATTTGACGAGGAAATCGAAATGATAAGTCAAGAGTTTGATAGTCAATGGAATCCAATACCCTCTGACAAAAGCATGGTAACTGAGGAAGCTAAGGTAAACAGTCAGGAATAGGAGGACTAGTTTGAAAGAAAGAAAATTGAGCCGAAACGTATATACTTGAATCTTGTCAAGTATTACAAGAATGAAAAAGAAGTTAAGCTTGTAAGCATAGCTTATTTGAAAAAGATTCGAAAGATTGTTGTTCGTAGAACTTATGGCGTAAAGTATTTTGAAACTCTATGCGAGTTGAAATCTCTACCGTGGATGGATGTATTAGATATGATTGTATAGGGCTTAAAATGTAAAATGTATGTTTTGTAGACAGCGCATAAGTCAACAAGACCGCATAATTTATGCGGCGTATAACTTATACGCCGTATAACATATACGGGCTTGGTGATCTTCATGTTGTTTCCTATAAATATGGGACTTATGTGTTATTGTGTAGACTTTTGGTGGATGTTAGAGTGAGAGAGTAGAGAGAGAAAGTTGCTGTAAAGTCATATCTTGTTATCATTCAAGTATCAATAAATATGTGCTTAATGTTTACTTGTTTGTGTTCATTTTCAATGGATTCCGCACATTGAGTTATAGGCTGTAACATCTAGAGATCCTGAGTGTCATCTACATTAGCATTCCAAGACTTTTCCGCCACCATGCCAGCCAATCAACTATATCTTGCCTATTGGCAAAGATGCAATGATATGGTGATATCTTGGATTCTCAACATTCTTAATCACGATATTCGTGATAGTGTTTTGTGTGCCGAAACAGCTCAAATCCTTTGGAATGAGCTTAACTCTCGATACGGCCAGGCAAATGGTTTTATCAAATACAAAAAAACCTTTGCCAAATCTACCAAGGAAGTAGTGACATTGCTAATTATTTTGCTAAAATTAAATCCAATTGGGACTAATTGAATGATGTCAACACCATTCCCCCTTGCACGTGTGGGGCTGCTCATGCCTTTGCTAAACGAGAAGAGGATCAAAGGCTAATTCAGTTCCTTGTTGGACTGAATCCGAGCTACGATATGATCAGAAGCAATATTCTGATGATGCAACCCCTTCCCTCCATTGATCATGCTTATGGGATCTTGATGTAAGATGAAAAAAATAGAGAAATCCACACCACCACCACTGATTTCACTGCATCCCCTGCTTCTATTCATGCAAATACTAGAGGACCTGTCAGTAGTGGAACTGGAGAAAATAAAAGAACTTTGGTGTGTACTCAATGTAAAAGGAATGGGAATTCGGTGAGTGAGTGTTATAATTTGATTGGTTTTCCAAAAGACTATAAATTTGCTAATGGCAAGAAGTTTGCTAACCTTGCTGAGGAACAAGGAAAAGGTGATCAAAATCAGTCTGATCAGCAAGGGATCACTCAAAAACAATATCATGACTTGATGGTTTTGTTGCAGCAAAACAAAATTCAAACTAGGCCTTCAAATACTTATGCTACTAACAATGCTACAACCATCAATCATGATTCTTTTCGAGGTATAATGTCTTGCAATTCCTCAAAATTTTCTTCCAAATGGATCATTGACACTGGTACAAATGATTATACATGTCATGATCAAAATTTGTTTTCAAGTGTTTCCATTCTCAAAAATCCTATTTTCATCACTCTTCCTAATGGCACAAGTGTTACTGTTCATCAGTATGGGATTGTTCCTTTAATTGATAAACTTTCTTTATCAAAAGTTCTTTTAGTACCACCCTTTAGAAATAATCTTCTTTCTATTTCAAGATTATGTTATGATACTGATGGTATTACTCTTTTCTCTAAAACCAACTGTGTTTTACATACCCCTTTTCTGAAGAGCCCTCTGATTCTTGGTGAAATGCTGAATGGTCTCTCTCTTCTTGAGGCAACCAAGAATTTTGCTGATAGTTCTTTTCTTTTCAATAAGGCTTGTAATTCTATTGTAACTGGTGAAACTTGGCATAATCGTCTAGGACATTTGCCAATTTACAAATTGAAACAATCATCTTTCATTTCTAATGCTTCTTTCAAATCTATCGAGCATTGTGATATTTGTCCCAAGGCAAGACAACATAAATTTCCTTTTTCGATTAGCTCTAGATCAACTAGTAAAATTTTTGAGCTAATTCATATTGATGTTTGGGGGCCTTATCATACAGTTACTTATAATGATTTTAGATATTTTTTAACCATTGGGGATGAGTATAGTAGAACTACTGGTCACATTTGCTTTCCACTAAAAGCAATGTGTTTCCCATTCTTCAATCTTTCATTGAAATGGTTAGCAATCAATTTGGCACCACTGTGAAATGCATTCGGTCTGATATTTCTTTTGAACTAGGGACTGGGTTAGTTTAGCTTGCTTACTTATTGAGTAAAGGCATTATTCATCATACTACTTGTTTAGCTGTCCCTCAACAAAATGGTATTGTTGAACGAAAGCATAAACATTTGCTTGAGACCTTGAGAGCTCTAATGTTTCAATCTAAACTTCATGTTCAGTTTTCGGGTGACTGTGTTTTAACTGCAACACATTTGATCAATCGATTTCCTATTGAAATTCTTAACAATAAAACCCCATATGAGGTTTTAACAGGAAAACTTCCTTCTTATGCTCAAATGAAGTCTTTTGGTTGTCTAACTTACGCTTCCAGTTTAAGTCATGGACGAGACAAATTTAAACCAAGGGTTGTTCCTTGTGTTTTTTTGGGATATCCTCTTGGTAAAAAAGGCTTACAGATTATATGATCTGGACACAAACAAGGTCATCATATCAAGATATGTCGTTTTCTTTGAAGCTTTATTCCCTTCGATTACCAATTCTAAAGAAAGCTTCGTTTTTCCATCCATTGACATCATCAATCAATTTTTTAATGATCCTTCTCCAGCTTCTACTTCTACTACGACTCCCGATTTTGTTCCTTTTATTCCTAATCTTTCTAATACTTCTGTTCCCCCTTCTACTGATCCACCTGTTAGAAGGTCTTCGAGAACTTCTGTTTCACCTTCTTATTTGAATGATTATGTCTATAATCACTTCGAATCTTTTCATCAATGTTTCTACACTGTCACTAATTCGTGCTCCTCTTCTGCTTCTTGTTCTTCCTCTCAACTTCTTCCTTCCAGTCAATCTCTTACCATAGCATTATCTTATTTACATGAGCCTACTTCATATAAAAAAGCTGCAACTATTCCTGCATGGCAAGAAGCCATGAAAACAGAGTTTCAGGCTCTTGAAAATACTAATACTTGGGCTGTTGTTGATATTCCTCCTAGAAAGAAGGCTATTAAAAGAAAATGGGTGTTTAAACACTGAGCAGATGGAACGGTTGAACGTTGTAAAGCACGATTGGTGGTAAGAGGAGATACTCAAAAGGAGGGGATTGATTATAATGAAACTTTTACTCCTGTTATCAAAATGACAACCATTCGAAGTCTTGTTGCTGTTTCTATCAAATGAAGTTGGCCTCATTTTCAACTTGATGTTAACAATGCTTTTCTTCATGGGGATTTAGGTGAAGACATCTATATGCAACCACCACCTGGTATGCAACTCCCTAATCATCAAGTACTTAAACTTCAGAAATCTTTATATGGTTTAAAACAAGCTTCCCGACAATGGTATGGAAAATTGTCATCCGCATTTCGGTCACGAGGGTATATGACTTCCCAGAATGATCACTCATTGTTTTCCAAATCCATAAGATCATCAGTAGTATGTCGTTGTATATGTTGACGACATTCTGGTTACTAAGAACAATTTGGAAGAGATCAATAATCTTAAAACTTTTATGGATTCTTCCTTCAAGATTAAAGATTTGGGGCCACTCAATTATTTTTTGTGAATGGAGATTCTTTATACCACTAAAGGTGTTATCATGTGTCAACGCGAATTTGCCAAAGAAATGCTTTCAGAATTTGATACTTTCAATCTTTCTATCACCAATTCTCCATTACCTCATCATTTACAGCTGAAAGCTCATGAGGGTCTTGCTATTACTGAACCTTTATAATACAGGAAACTTGTTGGTAAACTCAATTATCTTACTCACACAAGACCTGATATTGCTTTAGTCATTCATTTTTAGGTCAATTCATGCAAGATCCACGGCTACCTCATTGGACGGCTGCTCTTCACACTCTTTCATACGACAAAGGGACTTTATCTCAAGGATTAATTTTCAACAATAATCTTTCTTTTGACTTAGAAGCTTTCTGTGGTTCGGATTGGTCAGTGGGTTTTATATTTCTCTTGGTGGATCTCCAATCTCTTGGAAATCTAAGAAACAACCCACTATTTCTTTAAGTTCTGCTGAAGCTGAGTACCGATCACTTCGCTGTGTTACTGCCGAGCTTGCATGGTTAACTAGACTTCTTACTGAGTTTAATGTTCCTAATATTACTCCGGCCAACCTCAAGTGTGTCAGCCAAGCTGCAATTTACATTGCCAAGAATCCTGTATTCCATAAGCGAACAAAGCATATTGAAATTGATTGTCATTTTGTTCGTGAGAAATTACAAGAAGGTCTCGTGAATTTAGTGCATACAAAGACAACTGACCAACTTGCTTATATGTTTACCAAGAGCATACCCGGGCCACATTTTCATAAGCTTCTACGCAAGTTGGGTTTTCTCAACCTCCAACTTGAGGGGGGTGTGAGCGCATGTCAACATATGCGCCGCATATGTTGTACTATATATATAGTTTGTTCGTTTCTTTTGATTTGTAATTTTAATTATTAAGCAATAAAATTCTCTTTTTTCTTCATTTCATATTTTTCTTTCGTGTCATTATTTTTTATACGATTACAACTATAGCTAGGTGATATAGCCTTTTATGTTAGATAAAAATTTAAGCAATATCCGGAACATTCAGTATAAGAAAACGTTTAAAATTCACTTCCCTTATGAACCTCATGAAGGTTAATCCATATCTGAATTCAGTCACTCAAAACTCTTCAAAATTTATTTTCATATTTTTTGCTTTTTCTATTTGAAATTATTATCTTCTTAAATCTAAAGAATGCAATGTTTACTTCAAATTTTGTTGCTCCAAACGAGACATTCAATCTATTTTGAACTGAACTTGACATCATTTTTAAATTTGGTTTAATGAGCCAAAACTAAACTAGTGTTATACCCGTTCGGTGGACGGGGTGTTTTAGTGTCATAAAGGTGTAAGTTTCTTTTATTTCATTCTAAACGAAAAATATTTGTCTAAAATCAACATACAACTCAATTAAGTAATGAGTACAAGAAAAGTTAGACTACACTAACAAACCATTCCAACCACCCTGTCTTGCATAGTATTCATTCATGTCTGCTGCTTACATCTTGCTGCATAAAAAGTTCAAATATAACATAAATGAACTTATTGTGAAAAAAACAAACACAAAGCATGCATATGAACTTACCTACTCCACATATCACTATTATCATTCAATCATTTGTACTCAAATATTTCCTCAGAACCCCAAAGAGCAGGATGCATGTCTCCCTTATCCCACAATTTTAAAACCAAAAAAATTTAGTTTTATAGTGAGAAAATGATACATCCTACACTCATGAGCTCTTGTCATTATCTCAAAAACATCAAACGTGCCAAATAAATATATTTTAGCCTAGTAGAATTGGGTATTCAAAGTTGTAAAAAGTTTATTTTGAATGCATACAACATCCTAAATCATTTTATTTGATAATGAGCAGGTCAACCCAACCCTATCCATTTCAACATTTACTTAACAATGACACACCTAATCAATTCCAACTTGTAGCATACGTTTTTCATATGAATTTAGCCCAAATTAAGAGTTTAACCCCAGATTTAAACAAATTTCTAGTAAACTACCTGGATATAATTAATTGCTCTTACTCCTATATACACCTTTCACTTTTTGGTAAATTTTGACCAAAATGAAAAATATTATTTACTTACAAGGAGTTCTTAGTCCTCTTATACTAATTAACTCTAAAAAACGGAACTCATCTATGAAGGGAATCCATCCATTAATGTAACTGATAGACCTCACATGGCTCAACCCCTGAATAATTCATTATACAAAGGCTAAAACTTTAGGAACTTAATTACCTCTCTTTTTGAAGTCTATAATCTCGCACCATAAGCTCCACTTGTCTGTAAATTCTTGGTAAATATACTTGACTATATCATCCTTTATCACCAGCCCCATGGTTGCAGTTAGTGGAAACTGCTACTATGCCAACCGCGGTGGAACTACAGACTTTGCTACTTCCAAATAGGATTGAGTTCTAGGGCTTCAAAGTCATCCAAAGTCAACTTTTAGTACACACAGCCTCCTATACAAATTTTGTAATATATGCTTTTTATTATAAAAGTATTTGTTAAACGAATTTAAAATTGAGCAAAAAGCAAGTTTGGTTAACTAACACCACCTGAAATGATAATAAAAAAAGAAGAAGAAAATAACCAAATAATAGAAAGGGGGTGAGGGCTTACCACTGACTTAAGAACTCAGATTCTATTTTGTCTCTCTGAATGCAATGCAATGCCTATAAGATATCTGAATCCTACAAGGTTGCAAGTTATTAAACACAACCAGAATTTTTTGTGTTTCTATGCATAGTTTACACATATAACTCAATAACACTAGTGGCAATTACTAAATGCTACTTAGAAAAGTCATTGCCCTTGGATAGCTCTACTGTCACCAATATATCCCTGCAATTCTTCTTGTTCATTGCACCACAGATTAACAATTTACAAATATGATTAATGATTCTCAAAACATAGCGTTTTCACGCGATATACAAATCCACTCCAAATATAAATTAAATGTGATATACAATAGCAAGCTTTATGAAAAGAAGCTGAAAATTAGTTTATTAATTTTTTAGCAAACTAAGTTTATTTTACTTAATTAAAATAGCTAATACTATAGAAACCGAAATAAATATATACCTCAACTTGATTCTATAGTGACCACCGAGCGGACATAAGTAATAATTTCATCAAACATGAGAGGATTTCCAGTTACCTAGATTTTCAATCATCGCACATGAAATTGTGTATTCATATGTTATTGTGAAGATAGTTGGTTAAAAATAATCCTATATTTTATAAATCAATAAATAAGTAATTAATAAAGAGAGAAAGAAAGCGATTCACCTTGTCACAACCTGGGACTATGTCTTGCAAAAAAAATCTTGATTTTGATGTTTAATAATTTTCTGATATGCCATTTTCCGGAAGACCACCAATTCACTTTACACAACTCACACCAAACCAACAAAAACCAACTAAAGAAGCAAAACCCCAAAATGTAAGCAATTAACAACTTATAAAAACATAACTTAAGAACCGAAAAACAAAAATATGAACATAACTGAGTTTCAACTTCAAGTAATTGTAAGTCGCTTGTCCATCTAAAACAAATATATATAAAAGAGGAATTGAAGCAAAGGAAATTACAGCTAATTGCGCGATTATGAACCCGCGATCACAAACGAGTCTCACCGAAAGTTTATTTGAGGAAAACGAATAAAAATTACAGCTAATTGCGCGATTATGAACCTGTGACTGACCTCGGCCTTAAAGCACTATAAATACGTGATTAATTTACAATTCAGCATGCACACACCTTCCTCATAGCATTTCAATCCAAAGCCCTAAGCTAATTTCAAACTAACAAGCCGTCAAGTTCAGTTCCCAAGTCGATCGTGGAGCCGTAACCCTAAATTGCCGTTAACCCTCAACCCATTATCATTTATGGTAATTGATACATGATTACAGCTCATTTTTCATCGTCTAACAGAAACCCTAAATCAATTTAAATGAACATGGACTGATTAACCCGATTTTGTGATCTAGGGTTTTATTACTTTGAAATTGGGGAAGAACGTAACCATGTTTATTTATTTAACTTCTTCCATAATATTAACAAATAATCAGGCTAGTCTGGTGGTCTGTATGCATGTTTTAGACATCTGAACTGACCTGGGGCTCGGGTTTGAGCCTCCCCAGGCCTAGTTTTTAAATTTTATATTTTTAAATTCATTTTAGATGTTTTTATCTTATTGATATACATATATAACATTAATTAAATGCTATTTTAATAAATCGAGCCCTGGTTTGTTGTTAATTCGATGATGTTTTTCTCTTATTAATATACATATATAACATTAACTAAATGCTTTTTTAAATTCTTGTCTTGGAACTTTTATTCCTCTATTAATCTTTAGCACTCGCTTAATGCTCGAAATAGATTTTAAGCGAGTTCTAAAATATATATATATATAGGGGATGGATCATGCGAGAAGTGTTATTATAGCGAGGAGTGCGAGAAATGAATCTAGACCATTGATTGTGTTTAATCAATGGTCAACAATAGAAATGGCATTATCATAAATAAAGACACATATTTATTGACATATTTTTAATTAAAAAGGGCATACATGTCTTTTGTGATGTTGCCCTAATTAAACTAGACATTAATGTGTTCGGCGGTTATTTTTTCTAGCATAATCAATGCTCATAAGATGATTAATACTAGTTTAATACATATACATGATACAAAAAAAAAATACTCCAACTTGTTTCAAGTGACTACACGACATTAGTTTTACCTACACTACATTAGATATTTCTATAATACATTAGTTATGACAACACATCTATTGGGTCATAGTTTATGGTTTATACTTTGTTGGGTTGGGCTTTTGTATGTAAACTGAGATCTGTTGATCTCGGTGGCCTTTTGTCTATTTTGGGGCCCAGTTGGTAGGATATATATAGATATATGTTAACGATATTAGGGTTGTTCATTGATTATTATTTAACCCGTATAAGTTATTAAGGGCTTAAGCACCCGACGTATAATATACGTGTGTTTTGAAGATTCTTTGTTTGTTTTACATGTGTTCTTAGTTGTTTTATAGAATCGGCTTGGTGATTAGTTTCCGCCTAATCATTGGGTATATTGATATCACATTGAAAGATCCGTCACGGGACTTACAATTGGTATTAGAGCCTATAGACCTTTTCTAGGCTCGATTATTGGTGATATCAAGGATTCTGTCGTTGATTTGCAAAGGTATATTTTGTTGAAGGTTTTTAGATCTTGAAGAACCGTTATTCGTTTTCTTCGCCCGGTGAGAAGTTCAGTTTGGATTAGATTTTGGAATATCCCATATTTAATTTGTATCCCATCATTCTCGGGTTTTAGTTAAATATTTAAGATTTACCATATCTTGAACTATTATTAGTTCTCGTGTTGATTTTGAAGTTCTCGGGAAGATCTCAAGGTTCACGGTCAACATTCAAGGTTTTCGGGAGGATTTACAAGTTCTCGGGTTCAATTCGTCATTCTCGGGTTGAATTCGTCGTTCTCAGGAAACCCAGTGTGTGTTATCGGATTTTGTTGACAGTTCTCCGTTTACTTTTTGAGTTCTCGGAAGAATTTTGTTGTTTTCGGTCATTTTATCAAGTTCTCGGTTAAGGATATTATGGATCAATCAGATGTTAGTATGTCTTTCAATCCCACTCTTCATCAAGAACTTGACTCTATCATGGGAACCACCACTCATGTACCACGACTACTGAAATCAGAAGGGTTTGCTAAGTGGAAATTCAGATTTGAGAAGTACGTGAAAGAAAGGGATGTAAAACTGTGGAGAAGCATAGTTAGAGGTCCTCAGGTTATTACCTATCAAAGAGAAGGTTCCCAAGAAGTGGAGACTAAGCCAGTTGAGTCGTATACAGATGCTGATTTTGACATTGTTGAGCAAAATGAGAAGGCTCTGGCTACCTTGACCATGGCACTTTCACCTGAAATTCCCTTGGGATTTAGAGAGTAGAACTCTGCCAAAGCACTCTGAGAGGCTCTCATTGAAGTGTTTGAAGGTAACGAGGACATGAGGAGAAGTAGGTAAGATCTCCTAAGACAATAATTCAACATGTCCAGCTATGTTTTGGGAGAGTCTCTTGAAAAACAGCTTCATCGGTTCATCTTGTTAATCACGGAGATCATGTCTGCAAATATAAACCTTACATATGCCAAGATCAACAACAAGCTAGTCAATTCTTTGCCACATAGCTGGGATTTAAATGTGGCTGTGATTAAGAAGACCAAAGATCTGGCCAGACTGACTCTCTCTGAGCTGATGGCAATTATCAAGGCTTGTGACATGGACGACAAGCAGCGTGCTATCAATCATGAAAGCACTTACAATACTACTGGTTATGGCGTTACGGCTAACTATGCTTTAGTCTCACAAGAAAATTTCTCACTATTTAAAATCAGTCAGCTCAACCGCAGCAGACTCAGCAGACCTTCTCCATGTTCAAGTCATCTCAAAGTCAACCCATTCCACAGCCCGCACCAGCAGCTACTGTTTTCTTTCCACAACTAACTCCTGCACCGAAATCATAAGCTTCTGTGACCACCTCCAGCCAGGCCTCTATTCAAACTCCTATTATTTCCAAAAAGACTCAAGAGAACATAGCTTTAATGGTAGGCTTTATGAACTGCTATAATGCCTTTCTTGCTGGAGACCTGGTACAACCCGTTGTGGCTGCTGAGATGGACCAGATACATCCTGATGATGTGGAGGAGATGGATATTTCATGGCAAATTGCCATGGCTGTTTTTAGAGCCAAGAAGTTCACCAAAAGGACAGGCAGGAACAATTGAAATGTGCCTACTAATCAGAAAGTGGGATTCAACAAATGTTCTCTAAGGTGCTACAACTGTCATGAGCCGAGTCATTTTGCTTATGAATGTACCAATCCGGCCAAGGAAGGAAATCGAGAGAGAGCAATGGTTCCGGTACATGGTGGAAGAGAGGAAAATGTGGCTAGTTCAAGCACGCGTGAGAGAGGTTTGGTGGTTCAAAATTTCTCTTGGGAGGATCAAATGGCAGCACTGAATTTGAGCAATGAAATTGCAAATTTTGCAGAGGTGGATGTTGATGAAGAGGAGAATGAAGCTGAGGAGCAGGTTAGTGATCTTCACCATGCTTTCATGGCCTTCACCTCCACCAAACAAACTGAGGTAAATCCTGTACTTTGTTCTCAATCGTGCATTGATAAAGTAGGATTGTATAAAATACATTACAGTAACTTAATGAGGGAAATGGAGGGTGTAAAATATGAAAACTCAACACTTAAAAAACTTGAACAAGCCTTAAAAGATAAAATAGAGGCACAAAAACAGGATTTTTCCAAACTACAATCTGATTTTAGCATAAAATGTTGTCACCATATAGATGCTAAAAGGAAAATCGATGAACTAACTGCCGAGTTAGAAGCATCGAAATTTGAGATAATAAAAATTTTAAAATGCTGAATTCAATTTTAAAAATTTTGATGTCTCTAGTGCTGTAGTTGAGTCAATGATAAAAAATCAATTGAAATGAAAAGAAAATAAGGGTGTGGGTATTGAATATAACATGGTTCCCCCTCCATATAACAATAATTATACTAGTCTTCCTATTACCTAGGAAGAGGAAGAAAAGGAAAAATGTATGCAGTATAGTAAGTCAACTGCAACAAGCAAGGGTATGGTTGATACAGACTCGGAAACTGAATCAACTTCAGGGGTGAACGATTCTAACATGTCTAGCTTGTGTGCAGATGAAGTAATAATTGAGGACTGGACAGAGTAAGATGATGAATCAATCACCTATTGACTCTTCTGTTTCTTTAAATTTTCTTGTTTTGTCTGTTTTAAACAACAATGCTACTGATGTGTGTGTGGGCTCTGTTTTTAAGAGCAAAAACAATCGTTTGGTTACTTTTTCTAGAACTTCAAAAGCCAGTGATCTGACCTTTAATAAAACTGATGAATTTAAAAATCAAAATAAACATTTGTCACCTAAGTTTGTGAAAGAAGAAAATTCTTGTAATGTTAAATGTGAAGTTTCTAATGATAAGTCCAAAGATGGAAAAACAAGCTCACACAACAGAGCAAGACCGGGAATTGGCCACAATGATTTTTACGTTAAAAGTCAAACCTGTTTCAACTGTGGCATTCCCATTGCCAGAAATTGCTCTCGTCTCCCATACATTCCATATTATAGACGCCATCATAGGATCGTGTCCTATAAAGCCTACAAAAATTTTCATTCAAATAATTCAAGGCATTATGAAACAAGGCGCTCTGAAAGCAATCGGAGAATAGTCAAGGCTGGCAGGTCAAGTTTTCATCAGACCAAGCCCATTGTGACTCAAAGGCGGAATGGAAACTCGATTTCGGTTCCAAGACCGAAGTGGGTCTCGGAACCGAATACATTTAAAAGGACAAAGACGACCGAGTTTTCTATCCGCAAACCAGAGACTAAGTCAACCACTTGTGTAAATCAAAACGTTTTCAAACCAAAATATAAATGGTTGCCCAAGTCTCGGTAACAAAGTCCTCAACGTCTTCAGATTCGATTTTTGATAATGATAAGGATATGTCATGGCAACCCGTAACACGGTTAACAAAGTCAGGCTTACCCAGAACTAGTATGGACTAGGTACCCAAAACTAACTAATCTCACATATTGTGCAGGAACAACTATGGAGGAATATTATCAGACCATGGTTTGTTGATAATGGCTGTTCCAGGCACATGACGGGGGACATATCTCAGCTGAGTGACATTCAAATATTTAACGGCGGATATGTTTCCTTTGCGGGGGGAGAAAAAGGGAAGATTACTCAGAAGGGTACCGTGAGTAATGGAGGTTTATAGTTTGAAAATGTTGACTATGTTCCTAAACTGAAGCACAGTCTGCTTAGCGTGTCACAAATTTGTGATAAGGGTTTTTCGGCTCACTTTACCAACAAAGAATATCTACTTCTGAATCCTGGTATTTCCATACCAGAGGAGTGGGTCCTGGTCAGGTCTCAGAGGAAAGATAATGCCTACCTGATTAACAATAACAAGAATGTTCCCAATGAAATTACATGTTTGTTCTCTACAGTGTCGGAACATAATGCCATGCTTTGGCACCGTCGCCTTGGTCATGCCAATGTCAAAACCCTGAACCGTCTTGCAAGGAACAATATTGTACACGGCTTTCTAGTTAAAGACTTCGTGACTATCGAGAAGTGTGTAGCTTGTGCGTTAGGCAAGTGACGTGTGCGAATTTATATATAAAATTTGAATAAAAGTTTCACACAAATCGGGTTTTTAAAAATGGTTTTCGCCAAAAACCAAATCATGCACGAAAGGCAAGTGTACCTATCATTTGTAGCAAAGTATCGGTAAGAACCGAGTGTCAATCCATGGACATGGCTAACTTTTGATACTAAATCTTTGTAATTAATTAAACCGAACAAACAGTCTAATTGGGTTTTTAAACTAACAAACTAACATACAACTATAACAAAGCAAGTAAAATATGACTAACAATCAATCCAAACAAAGCTACTTAGACTATGCATCCACTCAAACTTAGTGACAAAATAGCAATGATAATGACAAACATCATGTATTAAGCACCAACATCAAATTCCAATCAAGGCAACCTAATACTAGCAACAAAACAACATGATGGGTATTCAACAAGTTAATAACCATAGATTAGTAAGTTTGTCAAAACTACCTAATCTCATAATCAAAGGAAAGCTAAAATGAAAACAACAAACTAACCACCTAAAATCATGTAAAATAGACAAGTTCAAGAACACTAGTTAAACACATGAATCTTTTAATTAGCAAGATATGAACCAAGGATTATGGCCTAAATCTCTAGGAAACATCAACCAACTCAAAGAATCATGTTATCACCTTACAATTGTCCAATATCAAGTGATAGGTTTCATGCTTGTCAAAATTCATAAACAAGTTAATTTTCATTAGTCATTCCTAACTTAACGATATAAACAAAGTATGCATAAATAAACTAAGTTCATAAACAAATGCTCAACACATAGTTTTCCAACATATTACGATTAAACATCTATCAAACTAACAAGACTAGGAATTAAAACAAGCATTCAACCATTAAACTCTATTCAAGAACGTGTCATAAACTTGAAGAACACCAACTTGTCAAAATCATGCATAGATAAATATCACATAAGCAAAAGCTTCAACATAATCTAAGTAACAAGAGTATTTAGCCCATAAGGCTTGATACAACAAAATCAAAGTAATCTTACAAATCATTGTCAAGAACAAAAGATTGCAAACTAAGATGAATGATGATTGATACTTGAAAGGATGATCACACAAAGATGGAAGCCTTGAATTCTCTCTAGCAAACACACAATAATTTTCTAGCAAATTCAGAGAATTGCCCTAAGGCTCCACACTTGAAATGAGGATAATGGAGGTGTATTTATGCATTCTGGACGTCTGGCACAGGCAGGTGCACGGGCACGCACGTCCGTGCCTATTTGTGGAAAGTCAACCATTGGCTTTAATCTGACCAAAAAGTCAGATTTCTCTGTTCTGGCACGGGCTTGCACGGGCTGGCATTGGCTGGCACGGGTTGGTTATTTTGACTTTTCTCAGCATTATATCATGCACTGGCTTGCACTGGCACATTTCTAGGTTGGCACGGTCCCATGCATGGGCAGGCATGGGCGTGCAGGTCTGGCAGATTGTTGTTTTTGCCTCCGAAACGCCATCTTTTCATGTTTTCTTTGTCGGGCGGGCGCCCGGACCTGCAAATTCACAAATAACTCAAATAAGTACCTAAAATAATGAATTTGCGTGGAGTTTGGCATAAATATAAAGATAATTCGATACAATAAGATGTACACTTTGTGTTACATCAAACATCCCCACACTTGAACTTTGCTTGTCCTCAAGCAAATAAAACAAACTCCACAATAGCAATAATAACCCGCAAGTAATAATCATTCAATTCTTTAATAAATCAAGTAAGCATTTTATATATGTCCAAACAAGCCTAATAAGAATGAAGACATAATCTAGAGAACATTATAAATCTTCATCACATTCCCACCTTGCAAACCTCACAATTTTCACTCATACACTCGGCTATATTTAGTGATCATGCGTGTAATAGTGATGTAACACAAAGTGTATATCTTATTGCATCGAATTATCCTTATATTTATGCCGAACTCCCCGCAAATTCATTGTTTTAGGTACTTATTTGAGTTATTTGTGAATTTGCAGGTCCGGGCGCCTGCTCGACAAAGAAAACATGAAAAGATGGCATTTCGAAGGCAAAAACAGCAATCTGCCAGACCTGCATGCCCATGCCATCCCGTGCATGGGACCGTGCCAACCTAGAAATGTGCCAGTGCAAGCCAGTGCATGATCTAATGCTGAGAAAAGTCAAAATAACCAGCCCGTGCCAGCCAGTGCGAGCCCATGCAAGCCCGTGCCAGAATAGAGAAATCTGACTTTTTGGTCAGATTAAAGCCAATGGTTGACTTTTCACAAATACGCACGGCCGTGCGTGCCCGTGCACCTGCCTTGCTAGACGTCCAGAATGCATAAATACACCTCCATTATCCTCATTTCAAGTGTGGAGACTTAGGGGAATTCTCTGAATTTGCTGGAAAATTGTTCTGTGTTTGCTAGAGAGAATTCAAGGCTTCCATCTTTGTGTGATCATCCTTTCAAGTAGCAATCATCATTCATCTTAGTTTGCAATCTTTTGTTCTTGACAAAGATTTGTAAGATTACTTTGATTTTTTTTGTTGTATCAAGCCTTATGGGCTAAATACTCTTGTTACTTAGATTATGTTGAAGCTTTTGCTTATTTGATATTTATCTATGCATGATTTTGTCAAGTTGGTGTTCTTCAAGTTTATGACATGTTCTTGAATAGAGTTTAATGGTTGAATGCTTGTTTTAATTCCTAGTCTTGTTAGTTTGATAGATCTTTAATCGCAATATGTTGGAAAACTATGTGTTGAGCATTTGTTTATGAACTTAGTTGTTTATGCATACTTTGTTTATATCGTTAACTTATTAATGACTAATGAAAATTAACTTGTTTATAAATTTTAACAAGCATGAAACCTATCACTTGATATTGGAAAATTGTAAGGTGATAACATGATTCTTTGAGTTGGTTGATGTTTCCTAGAGATTTAGGCCATAATCCTTAGCTCATATCTTGCTAATTAAAAGATTCATGTGTTTAACTAGTGTTCTTTAACTTTTCTATTTTACATGATTTTAGGTGGTTAGTTTGTTGTTTTCATTTTAGCTTTCGTTTGGTTATGAGATTAGGTAGTTTTGACAAACTTACTAATCTATAGTTATTAACTTGTTGAAAACCCATCATGTTGTTTTGTTGCTAGTATTAGGTTGCGTTGATTGGAATTTGATGTTGGTGCATAATACATCATGTTTGTCATTATCATTGCTATTTTGTCACTAAGTTTGAGTGGATGCATAGTCTAAGTAGCTTTGTTTGGATTGATTGTCAGTCATATTTTACTTGCTTTGTTATAGTTGTATGCTAGTTTGTTAGTTTAAAACCCCAATTTGATTGTTTGTTCGGTTTAATTAATTACAAAGATTTAATATCAAAAGTTAGCCGTGTCCATGGATTGACACTCGGTTCTTATCGATACTTTGCTACAAACGATAGGTACACTTGCCTTTCGTGTGTGGTTTGGTTGTTGGTGAAAACCATTTTTAAAACCCGATTTTTGTGAAAATTTTATTCAAATTTTATATATATATTCGCACACGTCAAGTTTTTGGTGCCGTTGCCGGGGACAAGGTGTTTTACTTTTGAAAACGATACGAGTAATTGATTTACCTTGTTGATATATTTTGCTCTATGTTATTTTAGTCTATTTCATTTTTATTCATCTTGTTTTATTTTTATTTTTAGTTATTTTTAGGAAGTTTTCCATGTCTTGTTTGTTTTCCATTTTGCCTATTCCGCGTTCCTTTCGGGTGTTGCATGTCCACCACCCCGGTCCTGATCTTGTTTCCCCCCTTTTCTGAACCCGAGCGACATCTTCGAGAAGGTTTGAGGAGGAGAGCACGCGAGATCGCGGAGGTATTTGAAAAAGAAGTTGTAGAGGAGGACGCGAATCCCAAGGTTGAAGAAATGGCGGACCCGAACAATCAAGGTCACATGGACGAATTCACCAAGCCATCTCTTAATGGCTATGGCAGCGGTGTTAGGGAGATTACCGTGAGTTTCGAGATCAAGTCGAGTATTATTCATATGGTCGAAAATTCCGTTTCTTTCCATGGCCTCTCGAACGAGGACCCTCATTCTCATGTTGCACATTTCCTTCGATTATGTGCGACATTCAAAATTCAGGGGTGTACGGACGATGCCGTGAGACTCCGACTTTTTCCATTCTTACTTAGCGGGGCTACCTTGGAGTGGTTAGAGGCATTCCCTTTCGGTTCCATCACCACTTGGGATCAATTGGTTGATCAGTTTCTTCTTCAGTACTTTCCACCTGATAAAACTGCTAGATATTGGTCAAAAATCACTAGTTTCCGTGTGGAAGATTATGAGTCACTGAATGCTGCATGGGAGAGGTTTAAGGGCTTGTTGAGAAAATGCCCTCATCACGGTTTGAGTCACGGTCTTCAGTGTCGTACGTTCTTTGATGCTTTATCCAGAGCACAGAAGCAGGCCGTTGATTAGGTTACGGGAGGAGATTTCGGTAGGTGTACTCCCAATGAGGCGTTGGATGTCTTGGAGCAAGCTGCTAAGAAGAGTTTTGCATATAATCTGCCTCGTAGTATTCCTTCCACTAAGGGTGTTCTTCATGTCAATTCCAATACCCATGTTTTCGCTCAGTTAGAAGCCTTGACCAAAAGATTTGACCAGATGCACTTCGATCTGTCCAAAATCTAGGTCTCGTTGTGGGGTGTGTGACGGGAAATACCAGACCAGTCAGTGCCAGCAGGCCATGGTGGTGGAGGATGTTGACTTTGTGGGCCGCCAAAACAATGCCTACAGCAACTCCTATAACCCGGGATGGAGAAACCACCCAAATTTCAGCTGGAAAGATGGTGGTGGCAGTCAAAATCAGAATCAAGCCACCGGGGTTTGACTGAAATCCAAATTACCAAAGTCAACCTCAGAACCCGTCTTACCAGCAAAAGCCTTAGTTTAAGGATTCCAGCAATGGTGGTCAGTATAGTGGGGGTCTAGTGTTGAAAATCTTTTAACCGAGACCTCAAACAAACTGGCTGAATAGAGGAACCTGAAGATTGATGAGACTCTCCAGAGACACGATCTCGAGTTGAGGAATCAGAAAGCATCCATTCAGACCATCGAGAATCAGGTTGGACAGATTGCTTAGCACCTCTCTACGAGACCACAGGGTGGCCTTCCGAGTAATACCGAGACTAATCCGAGGGCCGAGGCTAAGGCTATTACCCTGAGGAGTGGTAGATCCACCATTCCTGTTGATGCATCGATTTCCACAAAAAAATCGATTGCCGGCGAGATCGGGACTGAGACTCCTGGTGAGGTGCAACCGAGGTTAATCCTAGAAATTACCGAACAAACCAGTGAGCCAGTCAGGACTTATGTTCCTCCCATTCCATACCCAGGCTGTTTGAAGAAGCAAAAGATGGAAGAGCAGTACGGGAAATTCTTAGAGCTTTTTAAGCAGCTTCACATAAATCTTTCAATTCTCGATGCATTGAAAGAAATGCCTAAGGATGCTAAGTTTCTGAAAGAGGTCCTCTCAAATAAGAAGAAATTAGAGGAGCTTTCTTGTGTGACTTTGAATGAGGAGTTTTCTGCCGTCCTTCAGAATAAATTGCCCAAGAAAATGACCGATCCGGGCAGTTTTACCATTCCATGTTTGAACGGTAGTTTGTCGGTTAGTAACGCTTTAGCCGACCTAGGTGCTAGCATAAACTTAATTCCTTATTCTATTTTTGCAAAGCTAGACCTAGGTGAGCCTAAGCCTACTTGCATGAGCATTCAGCTTGCCGACCGCTCGGTGAAATAACCGAGAGGTATAGTTGAGAATATGCTTGTGAAAATCGATAAATTCGTGTTTCCTGTTGACTTTGTGATCTTGGACATGGATAAGGATAGAAATGTACCACTCATCGTAGGTAGTCCCTTCCTAGCCACTGCTAGAGCTCTCATTGATGTCTGCACCGGCAGACTCACTCTTAGAGTTGGAGACGAGGAGGTGACCTTTGATATTGGGAGATCCATGCGCCATCCACATGATCATGATGACGTACTCTACATTGATACCATCGATTCTTGCGTTTGTGAGCACATACAGGACACGTGGGAGGAGGACTCTTTGGATACTCAGTTGTGTGTTGGAGGGATTTCTGACTTGGTCAGTGGACCTCTATTCGAGGAGTTGGTCTGTGGTGTGGACCACGAGCCTCCTGAGTGTCTCGAGAGGATTAAGGATGTGGTGTGGACCACGAGCCTCCTGAGTGTTGCCGAGCCTAAGGCAAAACCTTCTGTTGTGGACCCACCATTTATCGAGCTAAAGGAACTCCCGTCCCATTTGGAGTATGCCTTTTTGGAAGATGGGTCCAGCTTGCCTGTTATCATTTCTGCTAGTTTGTCGAGCGAGGAGAAGGTGAAGCTTCTCACGGTTCTGAAGAGGCATAAGCACGCGATCGCCTGGAATATCATGGATATAAATGGGATCAGTCCATCCTTTTGTACCCATAAGATCTTGATGGAGGAGGAGTACAAACCCGTGGTGCAGCACCAACGGCGTCTCAACCCTAATATGCAAGACGTTGTGAAGAAAGAGGTCATCAAGCTTCTCGATGCTGGATTGATTTATCTGATCTCTAATTCCCCGTGGGTGAGCCCGATGCAGGTCATCCCGAAAAAGGGCGATATGACAGTTGTTGTGAATGAGAAGAACGAGTTGATTCCTACGCGTACCGTCACGGGATGGAGAGTTTGCATTGACTACCGCAAACTCAAAGATGCCACAAGGAAAGACCATTTTCCACTCCCCTTCATTGACTAGATGTTGGAGCGTCTGTTGGGAAAGATGTTCTATTGCTTTCTTGACGGTTTCTTGGGATACTTTCAGATCCCCATCTCTCCTAAGGATCAGCAGAAGACGACATTCACATGTCCCTATGGCACATTCGCCTACCAGCGGATGCCCTTTGGACTGTGTAATGCCCCAGCCACATTTCAGAGATGTATGGTGGCGATTTTTCATGATATGATCGAGGACTCCATGGAGGTTTTCATGGATGATTTTTCTGTTTTCGGGAGTTCTTTTGATCATTGTTTGAGAAATTTGGAGAGAATGTTGGCTCGTTGTGAGGAGGCCAACCTTATTCTGAATTGGGAGAAATGCCACTTCATGGTGAAGGAGGGCATTGTGTTAGGGCATAAGATTTCACAGGCGGGGCTTGAGGTTGATCGGGCCAAAATTGACACCATTTCTAAGCTTCCGCCACCAAACTCGGTGAAGTCTATTAGGAGTTTTCTCGGCCACGCGGGATTTTATCGGCGATTCATAATGGACTTTTCCCAAATCGCCTGCCCGATGACGAAACTCCTCGAGAAAGATGGCCCATTTTTTTCTCCTCCTAATGCCTTCAGGCGTTTGAGTTGTTGATGGAGAAATTGGTGAATGCCCCTATCATGGTTACCCCCGACTAGTCGTTGCCTTTCGAGTTGATGTCTGATGCGAGTGAGTTTGCAGTCGGGGCGGTTTTAGGTCAAAGGCGAGATAAGCACTTTCACCTGATTTATTATGCGAGTAGGACATTGAATGATGCGCAGGAGCATTACACGACCACTGAAAAGGAGCTCCTCGCTGTCGTTTTCGCATTCAATAAATTTCGGTCTTATCTTGTCCTTTCTAAGACCATTGTGTTCACGGATCATGCAGCCCTTCGCTATCTGTTCAGCAAACAAGATGCGAAGCCGAGACTTATTCATTGGATTTTACTGCTTCAGGAGTTTGACATTGAGATCCGTGACAAAAAGGGTGCTGAGAATGTCGCGGCCGATCATCTTTCCCGTCTTGAGTGCTCAGCTTCATCGGTACAACTGGGGGTCCACATAAATGACAATTTCCCTGTCACACCCGGCCCTGAGCGGCGGAAACAGCCGGGCGCGCGCGAGTGGGGATTGATAATTAAGCACGGGCCATTGCAAACATTCAAAGTAAGATTTTCATTGCGCATGAGATGTTTAATACAAATACATTGCATTGTTTAAAAATTACATAAAAACATCCAAGTATAAAAACTGTTGAAGATTTCCACGCCATATCCCCTTGCGCGGCGGGAACAACCACGCGCATCGAAGGGATAGAACTTAAATCTTCCAAAAAGCTAGTTTTAGATGTTCAGCGTGAGGTGCTCTAAGTGTGACTCCATGCGCTACCTAGTTATCTCCTGAAAGACACGTAAAAACATTTGAATCAGTATAAACTGAGTGAGTTCACAAGTTTTAGTAACTTGATAAATCGCATTGCATCATAGTCTTGATAAAAATCATATTGAAACACATTTCTGATTTCATGTCTAAACATATACTTGATAATCCGTATGGAAACATAGATCTGACACATATTTCTGATAAAAAAAATCGTTCCGCGGGCTACGCGCGAACATTACTGGGAACCGTGCTCGTCTGTGTAAGTGGCGCTGCCACTACGAGCGAAATAAGTAATACCGTCCCGCGGGTTACGCGCGAACGTTTCTAGAAAACGTACTCGTCCATGCAAAGTGGCGCTGCCACTACGAGCTAAATAATGTAATGCCGTCCCGCGGGTTACGCGTGGACATTTCTGAAAAACCGTGCTCGTCCATGCAAAGAGGCGTTGCCCCTACGAGCTAATTAATAATACCGTCCCGCGGGTTACGCGCGGACGTTGTGCCGGAAAACAAGGCGCTCGTCCATGCAAAGAGGTGCGACCCCTACGAGCGGGCTCAATCCCATAGTACTGCCCCATGACCATACTAGGCACTCGTCCATGCAAAGAGGTGCGACCCCTACGAGTGGGTGGATCAAACCAGCAGTCCCTACCCCTAGAGTTCCAATGGTAAAGTGATCACTTACTCGAATTCTAGCGCACATACATCGAAAACCATAGATAACCGTTCGCATTGCTCATCATGAAACATAATTTAAACACATAATCGCTTGCATAGCTTGTAAGTATACCATGAAAAAAACATTATTTAAGTACGTGTCCCTCGCCCCAAAAACAGTTTAAAAGTAGTGAAAACAGTGAAAATAGGGGCTGTGAGACTCACCTGTGGTTCTTGTTAAGGGATTAATCGAGATTCGGGTTTTCTTGGTGTTGGCCTCGGAATTGAAGGTCTAGAATACGATTAAATAACAAGAAGTATATATATTAAGATCAAGATATAGGAGAATATAAGGGTTGAAAAGTAGATCTCAAAGTTATATTCTCGGCTTACCTAGCAACAGGATCGGAAATGAAAACAACGGATGCTTAGAAGAGGATTAGTGCAAGTTTGCAGTTCTTTGAAGTGTGTTTTGGGTGATAATTTAGGTTACATATTTATAGGCAAACTCAAGGGAACACAATCCCTTGCTTTAGGGGATTGTAATCTTTTCATATCTAGGTGTAATGATGATAAAGTATGGAAATTATTATTATTTATTTAAAAGTGGAGTAGTGGATAAAAGATTTTGATTTGATTTGGACAGGACATGCAGGTCTGTGGTTGGTGGGAGTAGGGTGGCTGACAGTTGACTTTTCATGTTACAGTGTGCTTTTTCAGGCACTTTTGTCAGTGTACAGTAAAAAGTAGAAATCTCTGAAACACGCTACTGTTTCTTTTTGGGCGGGAATAATCTCCTTACATCTGGACAATAAACCAAGTGTTCTGCGCGTATTACTTTGTGCGCATAGCTTTCTGCGTGAAGGACATTTCTTTGCTGCGGGTAGGTGCGTAACCTTCTCGCAGTTAGGGACATTGAGTTTCATTTGTAGATTCTCCAGGTGGCCTTGGTATTTCAACATAGTGATCAGTTATGTTGAAGTCAATTCCATCTTGGAGCTTCAGACAAACTAGCTCTCAATGTTCCCGCCATGCGGGGAGGTTAGTTCCCTTTCCGCACGCGCATAAACGATTTGGGATGCACCCGCCTTAGCATCATGCGGGACGGTCAACCCATCATAAAGTTACATGAAAACATAAAGCCAAGACACTCGCGCATGGCGCATATAACATATGCCCACGCAGGTTCTTAACATGGTGCGCTCGCGCAGGGTGCACATAACAAATACCCGCGCCGATTCTAACATAGCGCGCTCGCGCAGGGCGCACATAACATGCCCGCGCTGACTAACATAGCGCGCTCGCCCAGGGCGCATATAACGTGCCCGCGCTGACTAACATAGCGCGCTCGCGCAGGGCGCATATAACGTACCCGCGCTGATTTTAACATAGTGCGCTTAATATTTACAATCACCTAATTATTAGGTTGATTACTTAGTTTAAGGGATTGGGAATTTACCGGGTGTCACATTCTCCCCCTGTTAAGAGAATTTCATCCCGAAATTTAGGAGACGTCGCTGGCAGAAGCCATGTTCTGAAAGAGGTTTGGGTATTTCTTGCGTATTTGATCTTCTCTTTCCCAAGTGAATTCAGGCCCACGCCTTGAGTTCCATTGAACCTTTACTAACTTGATTTTGCTTCTGCGTAACTTCTATTCTTTCCAATCGGTTACGGCTATAGGCTCTTCTACGAAGTGCAGTTGTTTGTCGATGTGAATCTCTTCCAACGGTAAAATCAACGTTTCGTCAGATAAACACTTTTTGAGGTTGGATACATGAAACGTATCATGAACTCCACTGAGTTCGGCGGGTAAACGGAGTTTATAAGCAACCGGACCGATCCTTTCCAGGATCTTAAATGGTCCAATATAGCGCGGATTCAACTTTCCTCGCTTACCGAAACGGGGGACTCCTTTCCATGGAGAGACTTTCAAAAGTACTTTATCCCCTACTTGAAACTCCAACGGTTTCCTTCGCACATCTACGTAGCTCTTCTGTCTGTCACGCGCTGTCTTAAGGCGATCCCGTATCTGAAAAATATTGTCTGTTGTTTCTTGGATCAATTCTGGACCGGTCATTTGCTTGTCACCCACTTCAGCCCAGCACAGTGGGGATCTACACTTGCGCCCATACAAAGCTTCAAACGGCGCAGCCTTGAGGCTTGTGTGATAACTGTTGTTGTAAGAAAATTCAACCAATGGGAGATGAGTATCCCAGCTACCTCCGAAATCAATTGCGCACGCGCGCAGCATATCTTCCAACGTCTGGATTGTTCGCTCGCTTTGCCCATCCGTTTGGGGATGATATGCCGTACTCATGTCAAGACGAGTACCTAAAGCCCCTTGTAACGATCTCCAAAACCTTGAGGTGAACCGACTATCTCTATCAGAAATGATGGACACTGGGACTCCATGTTTTGAAACTACTTCTCGAATATACAATCGGGCTAACTTTTCCATCTTATCGGTTTCCTTGATCGGCAGGAAGTGTGCTGATTTAGTTAGCCGATCTACAATAACCCAGATTGTGTCGTAACCCCCAGGTGTCCTTGGCAGTTTGGTGATGAAGTCCATAGAGATTTGTTCCCACTTCCACATGGGAATTTCTGGCTGCTGAAGTAACCCCGACGGTTTCTGGTATTCAGCCTTTACCTTTGAACACGTCAGGCACTTACTGACATACGTCGCGATGGCGCCTTTAAGATTGGGCCACCAATACAGCGCTTTAACATCTTGGTACATCTTGTCTGCGCCAGTATGTACGGAATACCGCGTCTTGTGGGCTTCGTTTAGTACTTGCTCGCGCAATCCTCCCTTGAGAGGGACCCATATGCGGTTAGCGAAATATAGATTGCCGTTCTCTTTAAGTTCCAAACTCTTAATCATACCCCCAAGGGATTCGTTTTTAGCAAACTCTGGTTTCAAGGCTTCTTGCTGAGCGTCTCGGATGCGGGTAGAGAGATCTGCGCGAATGGTCAACCTTAGAGCCTTGACTCGTAGCGTTTTTATTCGCTCCTTCCTACTTAGCGCGTCTGCTACCACATTCGCCTTTCCAGGGTGGTACTTTATTTCACAATCATAATCATTCAACAATTCAACCCATCTTCGTTGCCTCATGTTTAAATCCTTTTGATCAAATATATGTTGAAGGCTCTTGTGATCCGTAAAGATTATACACTTTGTACCATAGAGGTAATGGCGCCAAATCTTTAGCGCGAAGACAACCGCTCCAAGTTCCAGATCATGCGTTGTGTAGTTCTTTTCATTGGTCTTGAGTTGGCGCGAGGCATACGCTATGACTTTGTCTCGCTGCATAAGGACACATCCGAGTCCCTGATGTGAAGCGTCGCAGTAAACGACGATGTCATCCGTCCCCTCGGGCAGAGACAAAATTGGCGCACTACATAACTTCTGTTTCAACATTTGAAACGCTGCTTCCTGATTTTCGCCCCAAACAAACTTCTTGTCTTTCTGAGTTAGCGCGGTCAGAGGTAGAGCTATCTTGGAGAAGTTCTCAATGAAGCGTCGATAGTAGCCAGCTAGTCCTAGGAATTGCCTCACCTCAGTTGGGGTTTTTGGCGCTTCCCAGTTTTCGATGGCCTTGACTTTGGAAGGATCAACGTGTATTCCTTTCTCGTTTACAACGTGACCGAGAAAGTGAACTTCTCTAAGCCAAAACTCACACTTGGAAAACTTCGCATACAACTTTTCTTTCCTCAACAATTCCAAAATCAATCTCAGGTGTTGCTCATGCTCGGCCTTGGTCCGAGAGTAAATCAGAATATCATCTATAAATACAATCACAAACTTGTCCAAGTATGGTTTGCACACACGGTTCATCAGATCCATGAATACAGCCGGCGCATTAGTTAGCCCGAAAGGCATCACTAAGAACTCATAATGGCCGTATCTAGTTTGGAAGGCTGTTTTCGGCACATCTTCCTCATGGACCCTAAGTTGGTGGTATCCTGACCGTAGATCTATCTTCGAATAATAACTGGATCCCTGCAACTGGTCAAATAAGTCGTCAATCCTCGGTAAGGGGTACCGATTCTTGACTGTCAGCTTATTCAGCTCCCTGTAGTCAATACACATTCTGAACGAACCATCCTTCTTCTTAACAAACAGTACTGGAGCTCCCCAAGGTGAAAAGCTTGGGCGTATGAAACCCTTATCCAATAGTTCCTGTAACTGATTGGATAGCTCTTGCATCTCAGATGGAGCTAGTCGATAAGGCGCTCGAGCTACTGGCGCAGCTCCTGGGACTAAATCAATACGAAATTCGACTTGTCGCGGCGGCGGTAATCCGGGCAAATCTTCAGGAAAAACTTCTGGAAATTCGCGCACTACTGGTAAGTCTTCAATTCTTCGCTCATCTTTCTTCTCTACTACATGCGCCAGGAAGGCGTAGCACCCTTTCCTTAACCACTTGCGCGCCTTTAGGCACGAAATCAGTTTCGTCGCAATTCCCCTTCTTTCCCCTTGAGTCGCCAAGATTTCTCCGTTCAGCAGTGGGATCCGAACCTGCTTCTCATGGCAAATAACTTCCGCGTGGTTCTCGACTAACCAATCCATACCTATCACAATGTCAAAACTTCCCAAGTCTATTGGCAACAAGTTAATATTGAACCCGTGACCTCCCATGACTATTACACATTGTTCAGTTCTTTCGTTCGCGCATAACTGCCTACCATTGGCTAGTTCTATAGTATAAGGTGTGTCTAGCCTACTGGTTGCTAGGCCTAGGGAGTCTTTAAACTCGGCGGATATAAAACTTAGGTCAGCTCCAGTATCAAATAAGACAGATGCAAAATGGCCGTTAAGCAAAAACGTACCGGTTACCACATTCGGCTCTTCTTTAGCTTCGCCTGCGCCGATCACAAAAGCTCTCCCGCGAGCTTGGTTTCCCTTTTGCGGGCAATCCCGACTAAAATGCCCTGGCTTCCCGCATGCGTAGCAGCTGTCGCTCGCTCCAGCTTCTCTGATACGGCAATTCATCGCCTTGTGCCCTGGTCTGCCACATTTGGCGCATTCGATTCTTGCGCATTCACCCTCGTGGTGATACTTGCATTTGTTGCACCATGGGCGAGGCCCGCTGTATCCTTTCCTTGATGGTTCCGCGGCTTGGATCGCGTAAGCCCTTGCGCTCTCCTGCTTCTTGAACGGTAGCTGCTTGGAGTCGGACCCTCGGTGGTGAGAGTTCCATTTCCTCTTGGAGTCAGAGGTTCGCTGTTCGTTTCCGCGCGTAGTCAACATACCCGCACGGACCGTATCCCTTGTAAGGGTGATGGCCCGCGCTACCGCCTCATCAAAGGTTGGAGGCGCTGCGGCGTTGAGCGGAACCCTAACAACAGGAGGTAACCCAAAGATATACCTCTCGATCTTCTTTTCCTCCGTGTTTGCCATGTCTGGCACCAACTGGCAAAGCTCGTTGAACCGGTTGTTGTAGGCGTCGATATCCGTTCCTACCATGGTGTGGTTCCAGAATTCCTGTTGCAGACTCTGAATTTCTGCGCGAGAGTAGAACTTTCTTATCATCATTTCCTTCAGCTCCTCCCAGGTCCTGTGGAGAGCAACTTCTCGCCCCAATGTCTTCACTTGAAGCTTCCACCAAGACGAAGCTGCTTCTTGGAACATGCAGGTCGCGTAAAGGACCTTCTGGTTCTCACTACATCCGCTAATGGAGAGAACTGTCTCCATCTTGTCAATCCAGTTGTAGAGCCCAATGGCCCCTTCGGTACCCTTGAATGGCCAAGGCTTACAGGCCATAAATGTCTTGTAGGAGCATCCTTTGTCCAAAGCTCCTGATTCGGGTTCTGGGGTCTCGTTCTCCTGACGACCCTGACTAGATTCGGCCTTGCTGGCCTCATGTGTTGCGATCGCTTGCGCGATTATTTCCGCGAGTTCCTCGGGTGTCATGGTAATTCCCTTGGCTCTAGTTGGAGGCATTCTCGCTTTAAAAGAGTGAAAATATATCAACTTAGCGCATGTACTCTGAGCACATAATGTTTTTATCTTTATTTACTAGACACTGTGTGACCCGTGTTCCTAAGTGTGTGTATAGTTTCTTTTGAAAATATTTTCTTTGAAAAATATTACATGCGATTCCCCAACGGTTATAGTCTAGGTTAAAACTTCTTTTCCTAGTTCGCTATAACCAGTGCTCTGATACCAATCTGTCACACCCGGCCCTGAGCGGCGGAAACAGCCGGGCGCGCGCGAGTGGGGATTGATAATTAAGCACGGGCCATTGCAAACATTCAAAGTAAGATTTTCATTGCGCATGAGATGTTTAATACAAATACATTGCATTGTTTAAAAATTACATAAAAACATCCAAGTATAAAAACTGTTGAAGATTTCCACGCCATATCCCCTTGCGCGGCGGGAACAACCACGCGCATCGAAGGGATAGAACTAAAATCTTCCAAAAAGCTAGTTTTAGATGTTCAGCGTGAGGTGCTCTAAGTGTGACTCCATGCGCTACCTAGTTATCTCCTGAAAGACACGTAAAAACATTTGAATCAGTATAAACTGAGTGAGTTCACAAGTTTTAGTAACTTGATAAATCGCATTGCATCATAGTCTTGATAAAAATCATATTGAAACACATTTCTGATTTCATGTCTAAACATATACTTGATAATCCGTATGGAAACATAGATCTGACACATATTTCTGATAAAAAAAATCGTTCCGCGGGCTACGCGCGAACATTACTGGGAACCGTGCTCGTCTGTGTAAGTGGCGCTGCCACTACGAGCGAAATAAGTAATACCGTCCCGCGGGTTACGCGCGAACGTTTCTAGAAAACGTACTCGTCCATGCAAAGTGGCGCTGCCACTACGAGCTAAATAATGTAATGCCGTCCCGCGGGTTACGCGTGGACATTTCTGAAAAACCGTGCTCGTCCATGCAAAGAGGCGTTGCCCCTACGAGCTAATTAATAATACCGTCCCGCGGGTTACGCGCGGACGTTGTGCCGGAAAACAAGGCGCTCGTCCATGCAAAGAGGTGCGACCCCTACGAGCGGGCTCAATCCCATAGTACTGCCCCATGACCATACTAGGCACTCGTCCATGCAAAGAGGTGCGACCCCTACGAGTGGGTGGATCAAACCAGCAGTCCCTACCCCTAGAGTTCCAATGGTAAAGTGATCACTTACTCGAATTCTAGCGCACATACATCGAAAACCATAGATAACCGTTCGCATTGCTCATCATGAAACATAATTTAAACACATAATCGCTTGCATAGCTTGTAAGTATACCATGAAAAAAACATTATTTAAGTACGTGTCCCTCGCCCCAAAAACAGTTTAAAAGTAGTGAAAACAGTGAAAATAGGGGCTGTGAGACTCACCTGTGGTTCTTGTTAAGGGATTAATCGAGATTCGGGTTTTCTTGGTGTTGGCCTCGGAATTGAAGGTCTAGAATACGATTAAATAACAAGAAGTATATATATTAAGATCAAGATATAGGAGAATATAAGGGTTGAAAAGTAGATGTCAAGGTTATATTCTCGGCTTACCTAGCAACAGGATCGGAAATGAAAACAACGGATGCTTGGGAGAGGATTAGTGCAAGTTTGCAGTTCTTTGAAGTGTGTTTTGGGTGATAATTTAGGTTACATATTTATAGGCAAACTCAAGGGAACACAATCCCTTGCTTTAGGGGATTGTAATCTTTTCATATCTAGGTGTAATGATGATAAAGTATGGAAATTATTATTATTTATTTAAAAGTGGAGTAGTGGATAAAAGATTTTGATTTGATTTGGACAGGACATGCAGGTCTGTGGTTGGTGGGAGTAGGGTGGCTGACAGTTGACTTTTCATGTTACAGTGTGCTTTTTCAGGCACTTTTGTCAGTGTACAGTAAAAAGTAGAAATCTCTGAAACACGCTACTGTTTCTTTTTGGGCGGGAATAATCTCCTTACATCTGGAGAATAAACCAAGTGTTCTGCGCGTATTACTTTGTGCGCATAGCTTTCTGCGTGAAGGACATTTCTTTGCTGCGGGTAGGTGCGTAACCTTCTCGCAGTTAGGGACATTGAGTTTCATTTGTAGATTCTCCAGGTGGCCTTGGTATTTCAACATAGTGATCAGTTATGTTGAAGTCAATTCCATCTTGGAGCTTCAGACAAACTAGCTCTCAATGTTCCCGCCATGCGGGGAGGTTAGTTCCCTTTCCGCACGCGCATAAACGATTTGGGATGCACCCGCCTTAGCATCATGCGGGACGGTCAACCCATCATAAAGTTACATGAAAACATAAAGCCAAGACACTCGCGCATGGCGCATCTAACATATGCCCACGCAGGTTCTTAACATGGTGCGCTCGCGCAGGGTGCACATAACAAATACCCGCGCCGATTCTAACATAGCGCGCTCGCGCAGGGCGCACATAACATGCCCGCGCTGACTAACATAGCGCGCTCGCGCAGGGCGCATATAACGTGCCCGCGCTGACTAACATAGCGCGCTCGCGCAGGGCGCATATAACGTACCCGCGCTGATTTTAACATAGTGCGGTTAATATTTACAATCACCTAATTATTAGGTTGATTACTTAGTTTAAGGGATTGGGAATTTACCGGGTGTCACATTCCCCCATGAGTTCCTCATGCATATCGAGACCCGTGATGAAGATAATCCTTGGTTCGCTGACATTGCGAATTTTCTTGTTAGTGGGATCGTGCTTAAGGGTCTTACACACCATAAAAAGAAGAAATTCTTTTTTGATGTTAAGCATTATTTTTGGGAGGATCCTTACGTGTTTCATGTTGGTGCTGATCAGCTCGTGCGTAGGTGTGTGTATGGTGACGAGGCTCGAAAGATCTTGAAACACTGCCACGAGGGCCCGACCGGAGGACACCATGGAGCCACATCCACGGAGAAGAAGGTCTTTGATGCCGGTTTCTTCTGGCCAACCATCTTTCGTGATGCTCAGGACATGGTGCAGTCTTGTGATGCTTGCCAGAGGGCGAACAACATCTCATCATGAGACGACATGCCCCAGCGACCGATTTAGGTCTGCGAGGTTTTCGATGTGTGGGGCATCGACTTCATGGGACCTTTCCCGACTTCTTTCAGCTACCGATACATCCTAGTAGCCGTTGATTATGTTTCGAAATCGGCCGAGGCGCAAGCCTTGCCCATAAATGATGCTAGGTCGTTGGTGAAATTTTTGAAGAAGTTGTTCTTCCGCTTTGGTGCCTCCAAAGCACTGATTAGTGACGGAGGGACACATTTTTGTAATGCCCATTGGAAAAGGCATTGTCCCAATATGGTGTCCATCATCGCTTCTCTACACCATATCACCCGCAGACGAGTGGGCAGGTTGAGGTCACGAATCGGGGCATCAAGAGGATTTTGGAGAAAACGGTTAGTCAGAACCGTAAGGATTGGTCCGAGAAATTGGATGACGCACTGTGGGCTTTCCATACCGCCTACAAAACACCGATTGGTACGACACCATTTGGTGTACGGGAAAGCATGTCATCTCCCTGTTGAACTCAAGCATTAGGCATATTAGGCATTGAAAAGTGCGAATCTTGATCTTGCATGCGCGGGTAAAAACAGGATGGGTCAGTTGCAAGAGCTTGAGGAGTTGAGAGGCCAAGCTTATGAGAATTCACGGATGTATAAGGAGAGGATCAAAAAGCTTCATGACGCCCGGTTGAAGGACCAAAAAAAATTATTCCAAGTGGGCGATCGTGTTTTGCTTTACAATTCTCGCCTTCGTTTATTCCCCAGGAAGTTGAAATCCCGATGGTCCGGCCCCTTTAGTGTGAGACAGGTGTTTGACTACGGTACCGTTGAGATTGGCCATGAGGATGGACGCATCTTCAAGGTGAACGGTCACCGTTTGAAACACTATTTGAGTGAGCTGGTTGAGACTATTTTGGAGGTAGTCGACCTCCACCCCATGATCTAGTGTGGGGAGTGTGAGTCTAGCTATCGACTCCGTAAAAATTTAGCATGTTTAGGACTTTGTAGATTTTTGCGTGTTAGTTTTGTTCTTGTTTGTTCTCGAAGAGTTAAGCTACCTTTCTTTCTTTCTTTCTTTCCGGTTTCGTTCTTTGAGCGAGAGACGTTGGGTTAGGGCTCATAATGGTCAGAATCGGGAACCATTTTGGTTTGGAATTAAGTGGAATACTGCCAAATTGGCAGAATGAGAATTTGTAGGTCAATTCGACCTTGCACGGTTAACCGCATGGGCCCGCACGACCGTGCGTGCGACTTCGGGAATCATGCAACAGTTTTAGATAGGGTTTTATAACCTACCTACCACCATTCTCACCCATTTCACTCTTTCCCCCAGCCGATCCCGACCCTCTATCCCCCGATTCTCTTGTTCTTTACTGGATTTTCACACCAAAGGTATGTTTAATCTTCCTTGTCCTTGTTTTTGTAGATTTTAGGGTTTATTCTTTAAGGATTTGGGGCTTTTCCAATCCTATCACTTTGGGGTCGGATTTTCACTAATTCCTTGTTGTAGTGGTTAGTTTTAGGGTTGTATTTGGCTATTTTGGGCTTGATTGCGTTGATTTTGGTCGATTGGGTTGGCTTTCCGGCCAAACAGCCGCCGCCGGTACTGTTCTGTCAGTCCTGCACGACCGCCGGCACAGCCCGAAGCCCCGCACGGCCGTGCGTGGTCGTTTTTTCCGGCCAGAGCACCCCCGATTGACTAGTTTGTTATCTGAAGTCCCCTGCACGGTCTTGTCGGTCCGCACTGCCTTGCAGTGCTTCCGGCTTGACCATGCCAAATAGTCAATTGACCCGTTTTTCGTTTCCTATTCTTTGTTTTTGTGCTGATTACTCTCTTTTTGCTAGATGTCGACAGGTCGCAGTCACCCGTTTCTGTAGTTCGCAGGCAGCAGTGGTAAGAGCAAAGACGCTCACCGCCGGCTTGGCGAGTTGTGGCCTAGAAGAGACAAGTTCTCTTTGGGCTGTGTTCCTTGCTATGAAACCCTCGCGCACATCAATCAACGCGAGCGTTTCAAGGATTTGCTCACAGAGCCATGGCGGCGCCTCTTCACCATCCACCGGCCAGTCTACCTCGAGACCACCCTCGAGTTTCTTGCTTCCTTCTTCATATATCCGTTGATCTGCTATTCACCCGACAGCAGCTGCGGTGTCCGTTTCAGATTGGGGGGTAAATGGTACAACTGGTCCCTCGCCACCCTCGCCATCATATTGGGGTTATATACGAATGAGGAGATAGAGACTGAGTTGTTCGATGGGTTGCGGGATTTTCTTAGCAGCGAGGCTAGACACGCGTTCTGGAGACAGGTCACTGGTTGGCATCATGACGGCCGCTCATCGAAGGCCACTTTCCTAGTTGACCTGCTTCACCGCCTCCTACACCACTTCATTTTGTACTGCATAGGGGGGCGTGGTGATAATGTAGGTAATGTCATGACCCGAGACCTGTTTCACCTTTATTGCATCATTGATGGTCACGATTGTAACCTCGGGTATAGTGTGGCGGAGTGTTTCAGTCGGGCGGGTGGTTCGACTTCGGGGAGCTCCATATGCGCGTGTATGCTCGTTGCTGAGCTGGCCCACCAGATTGGAGTAATGGATCTACCGGCTGCTCGCCGAATGACTCTGATGGGCGAGGAATTTTTAGTGGGTCTTGATCAGTTGCATTCAATAAGGATCGTCAGGCATGTTGGGAACTAGACTCGTTTGATTGATAGGCAGGGTCGCGTTTGGGATCCACTGCCCCCGCCTGAGGACAAGTAGATGCCGGACCAGCCACCACTGCAGAAGCACGAGGAGCCGGTGCCACTCGATTAGGAGCGTTTATGGGAGAGGTTTGATCAGTTCAGCCTCAACCAGGAGCAGTTCCAGGCTACACAGTAGCGGATCCGGGCCGAGCAGATTGATCAGCGTGGCCTGATCGACTATACCGCCGAGTACACATGTCGGGGCTTCGAGTGGATGTACGCACACGGTCAGGCCCATGCTACACACAGCGGTTTTACTGTCCCGGCTGTGCCTTCCTAGTCCTACGGCGCCTCCTCGAGTCATCCCACGGGCGACTAGCCGCAGCCCTTCGATGTGCAGTTCTCCCCACCCGGCCAGTTCGTTAATACTTTTTCGAGCCCCCTCGAGCAGCCAGGCTAGTTTATTGTTCACGACCCTTACACCATGCCGGATCCATATGGCGCCGACTTGTTCGCAAATCAGGACCCGGATCTGTCTAGTTCGGCATTTGATTATCCGAAGGGTAATTCGCATGTTATTTCAGTGATCTTCGTATTAGAATTTTGTGTTTTATTTATGTTTGATTTGTGTAGACTGTTGTTTGATGACTTAGTTTTATGATGGATGTCATTTGGATTGATGGTATGGATTGTGTTTTGTTTATTATGTTGTTTGGTGTGGTTTGTTTTGTATCGCCTTATCCTTGCTGGTGGATTTTGTGGATGTTTATTTGCGCAGTTGGCGTTGCCGGGTCTTCTTTGACCCTTTCGGGTCTCTCGTCCGGTAGCCTTGCAATTTTTTAGGGGAGTTCTCGGTTCTCTCTTTTGCACTTACTTTTATAGTTTTTTGTTGTGCAACGAGGGCGTTGCACAATTCAAGTTTGGGGAGGGAATTTTATGAATTTTGTTTGTCCAAATTTAAATTTTTTTGCAAAACTCCTGTGACATTTGAGCCAAAACAAGGTACACCTCAGTACGAATTTACCGATTAAGTAAATAAACGTCTTTTGCGTAACAAACGAACGATTAATCGAACGGGTCGGGTTATGACCCAGATATCTCGGGGGGCCATCTATAAGTGATATACGATCTATAAAAGCTAAAATATTAGAAATATGGTCTTAGTTTGATAGCAAACAAGTTAAACGAAAATATGCTCGTTTAACTACCAGCTATAGATTTAAACGCGAAAGATAGTTACAAACAAAGCATTGTATCATCCGTTAAGCCGAAAAAGACTTACCAAACACTTATTTGAAATGTTTTAAGCGATCCGTGAAAATATTTTCGATTTTTACAAACGTATAGTATGTTTTTATAATTTTACACAAAACTAGCCGAAAAACACTCGTTTTCGCTCCGTTTGACGCACCCGATAAGTTTTTCGCACCAAAAACCGAACCCGAACTAAATTTGGACTGGGCTTTTCGTATTTGGGCTTGAGGAATTAAAAACTTGGGCCAAAATGGGCCCAAAATGAGCCCATGAAGCTCCGGTCGCAGCTGCCACCCCACCCCCCCCCCCCTTTTTGGTTCTTTCATATTTAAACTAGATCCAAGATATTTTTAGCCTCATTTTCATGAAAACTCTGGACATAAGCTCTGTTCCAGCCAAAAAAACCTTCAAACCCTAAGGTAAGGGGCTTAAATAAGTAGCTTTTATGCTTGTTTAAACTTGTTTAATACCATAAAAACATGTCTTGGTTACTAAAAATCATTCATAACCGTGTAAAAAATCCTAAAAATGGTCCATAAACATGTTTTGATCATACACATGGTAAGGAACCTGTTTTGATAGTTTTTTTTGGCCATAAACACAGATTAAAGGGTTGAAACGACGTTTTTACGGTTCAAAAGTTCGTTTTTGTGCACTAGTCGAAACCCTAAGTTAAGGGCTGTTATGTTGATGAAATATTTCTTGGTTTGTGATATAGGACTTGTACATAGCTTGCTTAGAAGCACAAGAACCTGAAAACTTGATTAAAAGGGTCGGAAACGAGCCAAACCCGCTAAGGTAATGCCAAAACACTCGCTTACGGGCTATTTAGGTTAAGGTTGTGATGTGCATATTGTTAGGACTTGAAATTTTGCAGAGACATCAGGGACCATAGTGTTTTTATATGGTGAGGTAAAAGAAGAAATTTATGTGGATCAGCCACCGGGTTTTGTGGATTCCAAGCATCCGTCGCTTGTCTATAAGTTGGACAAGGCTCTCTACGGCCTTCATCAGGTTCCTTGAGCATGGTATGCGACATTGACTGCTCATCTGTTGGAGCACGGGTATAAGCGTGGAACCATTGATCAGACACTGTTTATAAAGACTGTCGGAAAGGACCTGATCCTGGTTCAGATTTATGTGGATGACATCATCTTCGGTTCTACTAGCACTGCTCTCTGTTATGAGTTTGAGGAAGTGATGAAGAAAAAGTTTGAGATGAGTTCGTTGGGGAAGATGACCACGTTTCTGGGTTTCCAAGTTCGTCAAAGCTCGACAGGCATTCTTCTATATCAAGGGAAATACATCGAGGATATGTTGGCAAAATTTGAGTTTCAAGACTCCAAAAGCGCGGCGACTCCTATGGCAAAAAAGACCTCTTCTTTCTTCGGATCTTGAAGGGAAACCCGTAGATCAAACGTACTATCAGTCGATGATTGGGTCTCTAATGTATCTTACTGCCAGTCGCCCTGACATCATGTTCGCAGTCTGTCAATGTGCCCGTTTCCAGGCTAATCCTAAACTCTCTCATTTAATTGCTGTTTAACGAATTTTTAGATATCTGATGGGGCAACCGAAGCTTGGTCTTTGGTATCCCAAGAATTCAGAATTTGATTTGTATGCTTTTGCTGACAGCAATTATGGAGGTGATGATATTGACAGGAAATCGACTTCTGCTGGGTGTCAATTTTTGGGAGATCGGCTCATTTCGTGGCAATGCAAGAAACAACAAACGGTGTCCACAAGCACTTCTGAGGCGGAATAAGTTGTTGCTTCTGCTTGTTGTTCTCAGGTCATATGGATGCAACATCAATTGCTGGACTACGGTTTGGAATTTCTTGACACTCCTATTTTCTGTGATAATGATGCTGCGATTGTCATTGTTAAAAACCCGGTCCAACATTCTAAAACCAAGCACATCGATATCAAAATTCATTTTATTCGTGACTGCTACGACCGGAAGTTAATTCATCTTGAACAGGTCCACACTGATAATAATGTGGCGGACCTATTTACGAAACCGGTCTTAACAGCCAGATTCAATGTGCTTGTAGGGTTTCTTAAGATGTTACATTTTGAAGACCGGGTATTTTTGAGGTTAAATTTGTACATAAATAATTTTTTTTTCTTATCAAAATTTCTGTACAAATTTAGGGGGGAGAAAAAGAAAAATACAAAAAGAGTGTGTGTGTGTGTGTGTGTGCTTATATAAAAAAAATTGTTTTATTTTGTTGCTTAAAATTATGTCGGTTACTCAAGTTCAACGGACATATCTCATATGTTTGGTCCCGTTATCAACTCTTGACTCACGGGATAGCCATTAACCTTAGAACTGAAAGTGACCGGGGCAACTAAATATATATATATATATAAATTAAATTCTTTCACCAAAAATTATGTCGGCCGTCTAAGTTTGAGGGACACATATTATTATGTGTTTGGTCCTATCGTCTACCTTTAGACACATAGGATGGTCATTCACCTGAAACTGAAGGTAACTAGGGTGATTGAATTTAAGATTATCTTCAGGGTTATCATTTGGGAAGTGATAATACTATTCAGTTAAAAGCTTATTAGAAGCTTAAAATATTTTCAAACAAAAATTGATCCAACCTTTGAGAAATGATAGATAAATTGATTTGTGTGCCTAACGTGTGAAGTTATTAAGCTAAAAAGGCTCTTGATAAGTCATTAATGAGTATGGTAGCTTTCTATGATAAGTAAAAGTTTGAAGTGATATAAACTAAATCTGCTAAACTTTTTGTGGAGAGTCATTTTGAAGATACATGCATGTCTCTAGATACATCTCTCCGAATGATAGACAGAAAAGTAATTACCAGTCATATACGAGCCCGTTAGTGTCTTGATCGCCAAATGTATTAAAAATAATAATAATAATAATAATAATAATAAATATATTTTTTATTTTGTATCATTCAATTTTTATAAAAAGGCTTAAAGGGGCTCCAGGGAACTACAGGGGTGGGGCATTCAAATAAATCCTAAACACCCTGAATGTAAGGCTTGTAAGTCCGGACGGCATGTAAGTCCAACGTTCAACCTTGAAGCCAAAAAAAATTATTTTGTATATAGAAAATTCTTTGATCAAGTACTAGGTGGTTGGAGTCAAATCGGGGTGATATGGGGAAAGCCAAATAAGCTTTGAGAAGAGATAAGGGGCATCATGGGTCCATGAGTGATGTCCATATTAGCTTTATGCCTAATTGAATCTAATCATATCACTAGCGCAATGAAAATCATACCAAGTTTCTAAATACCTGCTATCAGCCTTTTCACTATATCAAAATAATGCTGAAAATGGATCATTGTGAAAGTATCTTAATCAATATGATTTTATGTTCGGATCTTTTCTTAAAAAGGTTGCTTGTTTTCAAACAGCTGAAATTTGATTCCTGTTTGTTAATTTTTCTGAAGGCTTGATAGGTAAATTATTTTTTGTTTTAGTTTAGTTTTTTTTTTATTATTTTATATTTTATTTTATCTTTACCTCATGTGTACTCATGTCGAAACAGATGTCATTAAGAAATCAATTTTCATGACTCGGGATTATTTCTCAAAATGAGTGGGCCAGTTCTTTGGCCCAATGGGTGTCTTGGTTCTCGGCCTTGTTAGATTAGCCCAGAGTGTTCCCTCTTGGCCAATCAATTATGTATTAGAAGAATAAGAGGTGGATTTTGGTTATTATTAAGATATTTTTAAATCTGCAAATCTCTTAGAATTCTCTCTCTTTCAAATATCGAAATTCAACTTGCTTAATCATCTTTCACGTATCGTTTCCGTCAAGCATCAAAGGTAATTAACCCTAACTAAATCGATTTTCTTAATTAAGGTTACGAAGGCATACGGTTATCTCGAATCGGTTGAAGTGGGTGATAATGCTCGTTTAGACGTTCGCATTGAACGCTTAGGAATGATTAATGGTGTTGTGAGTTTTTATGAAGTTGTAGGTTGTTCTTCAACAGTGATTTGACGTGTCTGTGAAGATGAAGATGGTGAATTCAAGGGTTTTCGGTGATGGTTGACCAAATTCCATTGGTCAAACTAGAAATCCTTTTGCTCAATTGTGTTCTCGGTCAAACCCTAACAGAGAACCTATTCAGTCGCCCGAGAAGTTTTTGTTCTCTGTGGTTCTAAAATTTGTGGACCGAAAACACAACACAACACCAAAAACTCATTTTCTGGACTGAAAACGCCTACTAATGTGTTTTACCCACAAGCTGCACTTATTTTACTCTTTGAATCACTAATTTGACTCGCTTGGTGCAGTTATGGCTGATCAAGCACCGTTGAAGTGGTTTGATTCTCACAATGTCGCTGGATGTCTAACTGATCGTCCATTGAATCACAAGGAATTCAAGTCCATGATTTTTGGATTGAACACCTGCAAAATCTCTCATGCTTTGCGGGAAAATCCTGTCATTTGTAAGAAGATGGTGAATGATTTTTGGAAGACTGCTTCTATCAATCCAAGGGGTGCCGGAGGCTTAGCTGTAAATGAAGCTAACGTTCAGAAACGGCCTGTTGTTATTTCTGAGTCCATTATCCGTGAGGTACTGTTATTCGGAGATCAACCTCACTATCCCACAGAGTTTCCGATTGATGATGTGGCAGTGATTGTCAGAAAAATGAACTATGAAGGAAATTATCTGCCTGCCATCAAGAAGCTCTTTCATCCGTATCGGAGATTTCTTATTCACACCTTCTTTTCGTGTGTCTCGGGATGTAAAGGAGGTACAGATGAGATAAGTCTTACTCAGGTATCAGCTGATACTGCTCTGATCATGGATAGGAATTATAATTATTCCAAGTTTGTGTTTGATGAAATGACGAGCAATCTTCAAGGGAAAAAGAAGGAGATGTTTCTGATGTATCCGAGGTTTCTGCAAATGATATTTGACTCTCATTACCCTGATCTCATCAAGTCTGTGGAAATGATTGATGTGAAGGCATTGGGACTAACCACCTTTGGGTTAATTAAGCAGTCAAGGAAAGGAACAAAAGTAGTTTATAAGGGAATTCACCCGTTGGTAAAATTTGGGAAATTTGCTGAAATTGAAGAGATTGCGGGAGATGTTGGTGCTGCTGTTGCCGAGGAACATCTGGTTCCTGTTCAAAGGCATGTCACTACTTTTGAGGTATTATTCGATGATGATGATCTTGATATCTCCCTTTCACAGCAATCTGTACCTACTGCTGAACAACTCGTAGAGTTTGAAGCATTCAAGAAACAGCTTCAGTTGACTGCATTGAAACCTCCTCAGTCAGTCACTGTAACACAAGAAGAAGATGAGGGTGAAGAAGAGCCAGCCGCCGATCTCATTCCACGAAAAAGACTAAAGAAAGATCCGAGACCTGGCGTGTTGGCTGCTGAAGTAACATCAACTGTACTACCACCTATCACTGAACCCAAAAATGTTGAAGCTCAAGTTGCACAAGATCCAACTGCTCAAGAACCAATCATGGAAGACATTACTTGTATGTTTGATTTTGAAACTGATGTCTATTCCCACACTGAACATCGGGATCATCTAATCCGATTGGTGAAGGAAGCTCAAGTGCAGCTGATAAAGTGACACATATTTTGGCCATGCAAGACAAGTTTCTTCAAGATAGGGTCAAGGGTATTGCTCTAGAAGCTGATCCGGTTGACATTCATGCCCTACAGCATAGAGTATTCGAACTTGAACAAGACTCGGCTATAAAAGATGTTCGAATTAAAGAACTTGAAGAGAGCCACATTGATAAAGATTCAAAGATTCTAGAACTTCAAGCTAACATGGGTGGTCTTACTGCGATGTATCTAGATCTCCAGCAGAAGCTGATTCAGAAATTTGGAGATGAATTTAGAAGCTCGGTAGATATTGAACATGATAAGCGCCCGGCTTCAAACATTAACACTTCTGCTGGTATGCAGAAATACTTGTCTGATCCACCAAAGATAACAAAAGGAAAAATTAATGAAGAAGATGCTGATTAGGAAGAATTCAAATCAGCATGTGGTGTCATCTGATCATCCTGAAAAGTTTGTTGTGAACCTACAAAAGGGATTCTCAGATAAATATGGTGATCGTTCTGGAGGTCTTTCATGGGGTTATGATGTGGATAAAAGGATGTGGTGGGTTAAACGGAAGTCTGGCAGCACCGAATACTATAATAAAATGAAAAAGTTTGGATCTTGGACGAAGGTGGATTTGATTGACTTATCTCATGTTCCGTTTCATAATCCAAACAATGAACCAAAGGCGAACAACTTTCATAGTTTCTTGACTTTTCAAGTGGAACGTGGTTTTCCAAGTATGCCTACTGTCGGATCTTTCCTCAAGAAGGTTAAAGGTGTTCATGACCCTCTTACCAATAAGACTATGGTAAATGTTATGTGGCCACCGACGGACAAAGTAAAATCAATTCCAATCTCCAAGAGGTTTCCTGAGGGAGCTCTTGATGAAATGAAGTTTTGGAGATATGATGGTGTGACGGTTACTGTTATCATCAGATTAAATAAGGGTCAATATCGTCTTGTTGATCCTAAGGATTTATTAAAGTTTGGAGAGAAGGATCTCAAGACCCTTAGCAAGTTTCAGATAACTGCTGAGCCACTGTACGAACCAGCAGCTAAGGCGTACACTGGCATAGTGGCATGATAGGTGCAATTATTCGTGAAGGTCTGTGGGCAGGTGCTCTTGACACGGCAGATGCAAATATCCTACACTACACTACATTAGTTTTGCCTACACAACACTAGATATATCTACACTACATTAGTTATGACTATACGACACTTGAAAGTGTGCCTACACTACATCAATTTTGCCTACACTAAATTTGAAAGTGAGCATACGTTATATCAGTTTTGCCTACACTACATATGATATGTCTACACCTTAGTTATGACTATATAACACTTGAAAGTGTGCCTATCCTATATCAGTTTTGCCTGCAGTACGTTTTATATATTTACACAACATTAGTTATGACTACACAATATTTGAAAGTAAGCCTACATTACATTAGTTTTTCCAAGACTATATATGATATGTCTACACTACATTAGTTATGATTATACAAAATTTGAAAGTGTGCATACACTAGATTACATAACTTTATCTACATTGCATAAGATAAGCCTACACTACATTAGTTGATTAAAAAAAACACTTCTCATTAGAGATCAAATAAAAAAAATTAATTAGCTATGTGTTAGAATAAAATGATTTTAGATCAAATGGATATTGTTCAAATTTTAGATGAAATAAATAATAATAATAATAACAACAACAACAACAACTTATTATTTACTAGTAACTTAGCATTAATTAAACCATTAATGAGTATGAGTTACAAAAAAACATTTTATATTTTACTAGCACACCCTTTTATTTAAATAATAAGAAATTAAAAAAGAAATCATGTGATTGGTTATAATCTCTTCTCGCACTTCTCGCACTAAGAAACACTTCTGAAATGAACCAAATCCTATATATATATATATATATATATATATATAAAATCTATATAAACGAAAATCCTAAAATCCTATGTGTCGCGATGTAATCGCTCCCCCCTTTTATGGAAGCCACCAGATTTCTTGATTTTTAAATGGAGGCCTCTCATTGATTTAACCCAAATTCATGGGTATGGGTCTTACCAAAATCAGATAGCTCTTAAACGGGTTATAACATCTCATTAAATTAAAAATAATATTACCAATTATTTGATATGAAAATCCGGGTATCACTAAACTTAGATAGTTTTTAAACCAGATTATAACATATCATTTATTTGTGAAACCATTTCATCATCAAACCTCAAGTATATTAATTATTAACTTTCTTACAATAAATAAAATTAAAATCCAAATATACATATATAAATATTAAAAACAAATAATGTAAAACAACCCCCGTAATACGGGGGATAATATAACTTTATTTATGGAAAATAAAACATACATTAGATAATAATAATAATAATAATAATAATAATAATAATAATATTAACAATTAAAACTAATAATACTTTAATTACATGTGTTCATAAGAAACCCTATCGAATCTTAAATCTGTCATAAAATCTCTTATTGTTTGCTTATAATTAATTAACCTTACCTTTAACAACCATGAATTTTTGTTGACGTATCCCGAGGAGTTCGATCAAATTTAACTTAATTTCTATAGCCGCCTCATCTTCACTTAATCTACTCTATAAGGTAAGTAATTCGCATCCCTCTTTTTATCGTTTTACATTTTGGGGGAGTTATGCGTTCACAACTCAATTTTATTTCACACTACGATTCCATTATTTGTCTTTATATGATATTTCTCAATTAGTTATACGTGCGAATGTGATTATATGTTTATTTTTGAGTTATGGTTATTGGTATCTCATCCTCATCCTCATCCTCATCCTCATCCGCATCCTCATTAGTATGATCATACGCCGTCGGAGTAGATCGTTATCTATGTGATTCGAGTGAAAATACAATTCTATATTATTGTTATGCTATTTGTAGTAGTTCATATTATCGCAAGGAATTGTCATTTTCAATATTATATATATTCAAAAACCGTGATTACTTGCTCAACTTTATGTTGACAAACTATATATTCACGCATGACGCAGGTGGCTTTTTGGAATGAAGAAGCAAGCTAAAGAATAATTGGACCTTAGGGTGCATGATGAATAAAGACTTATTTACTTTTATTATTCAATTGTAATGTTTATTTCCATGAGACAATGTTTGTGTTTTTGCGTACTTGTATTATATGAAATAAATAATTTCAATATTGACATGTATATTTACTTTATTTTGTTTTGAGCTATGATACAATTCCAGCATATTCCGCCATATGTTGGGATGTGACACGAAGAAGTTCGGTTAGATGAGTGATCCTAAAAAAAATGAAATATTCCGGACCGTTAAAAAATAAAAATTTAAAAGTATACCAAGAGGTTGATGATTCGGTTTAAAGTTAAAGTGTTTTTTTTTAGAAAAAAAAAACAAAGGTTTGAAAAATATATATGTCACTAAAAATAATCTAAATGGTTTTTACCGCAAATATTATAGTTCATATATTTAGTGAAGAATTTGGTTATAGTAGTTATTAGTCATGTTTAAAAGGTTCAGTTTGCTTAGAAATAAGTGAACCGATGATTATGTAAAAGAAAAGAATTTAAACGAGTGGTTCGGTTTGGTCGAAAACAAACCCGGGGTTAAGTCGAGTTTGTGTCCAACACTTTAAAAAGTCATTTTTATGAACAAAGTGTAAGGTCATATTTTGATTATCATAATATGAATAAAAACAATGTCTTGAAATTGAACTAAATTAATGAATCAACCCGGAAAAGATGAACGATTACCCATGTCAAAAGGATGTGACATAGGGATGATGTTCTTCTTGTGAAAGTATATAGAAATAATGTATGAATTTGCCCAGGGGTTAAAATAACAAAAGAACTTGAACTCGGTTTGGCTTTAGAGTCAAAGTAAGATAATGCATCAAGTTGGAGAGCTAGAGTGAAATTGGGTGAATGAGGGATTGTGGCATGAAATGGGTAGAGGTAGAAGCCTCCTTTTATAGCCACAATGTTGTTAATTACAATGCAATTGAGAGTTAATTTCTGGAGCTAGTCAAGAGACAATTCTTATTAAGAAAATCATGAAATATACTCAATTGAATGAGTTAAATGATGAATTGATGGAACATGTCTAGGTTCATGAAATATCTTCAAAACAAGTCAAATGGCAAGAAAGTTTGATTTTTGACAAGTTTAAATACTTGGACTTTGATAAAATAAAATTTGAGAGTAAAATACAAGAAAAAGAGTTTGCGATCGGGTCCGTAACATCGTAAACATACAGAAAGAAAAATCATAACAATTAAATCATAAACATGAATTATAAATAACATAAAATTCAATATTTTCAATAATAAAAACGGATAAAATTATATCGAAATTTTAAAACGGGTCGTATTTCGAATTTGAAAATTGACGAATGTAACGATTAATCTATTACTGTAACTAGGGATGAGCATTTGGTACGGTACCGGTACCGGTACCGGTACCGAAATCGGCACCAATTTGGTACCGTCGGTACCGAATCGGTACCAAAGTTTTGAGTTTCGGGATCGGTACGGTACCGGTACCGGTATTTCTCGAACTTTTGCCTTCAATACCGGTACCATCCCGGTACCGTAACGGTACTGAACCGAATATTTTGGTACCGGTACGGGTACCAAAATTTGACGATTTTCGGGATCGGTATTTTCAATACCGGTACCAGTCGGTGTACCAAGCTCATCCCTAGTGGTAACAATAACTAAAATTTAAGGAAAGTCCGTATGCTTTTAAGGTAACTTTTATTACTGGTTTTCTTACAAATTATGACACCTGATCCACAAGAATTCACAAAAACATAATAAAAAATCACATAATATCAATAACAATATCCACTCTATTTTACACAAAGTATTCAACCACAAAAAGGGAAAAAAAAAAAAAGTAAGGAACACAATAACTGTTTACATGAATAATTAATTCCAAACTAAGAAAACACACTATATCAGATGCGGGCCCTGCCACCTATAAAAAGAAAAGAAAAGAAAAGGTTAAGTTTTTAGGTAATTAAAAATTCTATGAAATTATCCCTTAAAAATAAACGAAAACCACTAAACCACTGTATGAGCATGATTACTGATTAGTAAGAGAGAAAAAGGATTTGGATAATTAACTAAGTAATCACTCATTGTATTATACTAAAATAAAAATATAAGTGTGTTATTTCATGGAGTGTTACAATTATATAGTATTAACTTAATTTTAATTTTCAATATCTTATATTTATATGCATTTAACCAATGACATCTGAGTGGTAAACCACCATGGGCCACGTGGCTTTCAATGAGATGACCAATACTTTAAGCTTTTTTCTTTAATCGATTTCTGTTTTATGTTTTACTAGCTTTTGAACCCGTGTATTACATGAGTTTTGTCAAATAATAAAGATAAATAAGTTTTATTATTTTATTTGTGATTCTTAAAATACTTGTGAATTAATTTAGTGAATTAATTTAGTGTAGACTTAATGGAAATTACAAACAGGGTTAATGAAATGTACTAAAATAGCATGATTTTGGAAACACTGGGTGTTGATTTGCAAAAAATTTAAAAAGTACTAAAGTTATGTAGTTGGTCAATCCTTAGGTATGAAAACGACACCTGATTCAAGGATAAATATAATCAACACTATGTTATAACCCATTTGACAAAATGATTTTAACCCATGAATAAATAGAATGAATGAGATGAGAGATTAGGAATTATGTGAAATATGAGTTTAACACCTAAGCTTTAACATTTTCTTTTATTAGTATTGTAAGATAAGATTCTTAAAATTTAATAGATGAATTACGATACAACTGCAATGTTTTCACATGCATAAACTATAAAGGTAAAAAACTAAAAAACAGTACTTCCTAGTGATGCGTTAAAACTGTAAGTAAATACTTATATAAAAATATCTTAGTCTATAAGAAAAGATTTTATTGACAATTATTCCTTGTTAGACTAGTTGTTGGTTTCTAATAAATTATGTTGTTCCAAAAGAAAACTAAAACTAAAACAAATGATAGAAAAAAACGATGGGAAATGAACTTAAAACTATCAGTATTTATTTACCAAGCATAATTAAGAGTGATTGATCACTTGGTGATTGCATAAATGGCATAAATAACCCCAGGGATCCATCCAAACAAAGTCAGCAAAACACAGATCCAGAACTCCACCTGCAATTAAATTTAATCAAGCACAAAACTAATTAATTATTTAAACAAAGTGACTAATTTCAACATAATTAAATTCTAGGTACATGACAGCCGAACTTGAAGAAAACACCGAGGGGCGGAAGGATGATTGCGAGGATGATGTCGATGCAGTTTAGTGTACCTTCCGACGGCATCTTCTTCGATAACTGATTAATCTGTAGGTGTTTGTATTTTGATTTACAAGTGTATTCGAATGCTTGTGAACTGTGATCGATATATTGGAAGTTTGGTGGTGCAGTTTGTCACTATTTATAACCATTGATGGGGTTGGATACGTGTTACCTTGTTATTAGCTTATCTAAAACATTATTATGATTTAATTAAAAAATAAAAATATACAAGATTATTAAGTTTGGTCAAAATGACTTAGATGTAATAATATGTGTATCAAATATGATAATGATACATTTAGAAATTTTGTTTGTATTGTTTTATCTTATTTTACATATCTATATACAGTAACTATAGAATGAAAAACCACTTGAGTTGTGAAAACCCTATGTAACATCGTTTTTTTTTGTTACATATAATATATGTTGTAACATTTAATACAAAACATCGAAACATTAAAAAAAATTGTTTTGCTATTTTTTAATATTTTTTTACTAATTTTTTTATATGTTTTTAGGAGAGAGAAAAAATTATATTTATATTAACATTTTTTATTAACTTTAATTGTGGACCACAAGATTTAATCTTTAATTAAAAACATGTGGTTAAGAATGAGTTTCTAGAGTTTTCACAACTCAAGTGGGTTTTTATTTTAACCTAACCCATAGTATATATAAACGAAACTTTTAAAAGCTCTCAGGTTGCTCCCTAAATTCTCTCAAGCTACCTATATGTAATATATCTATAATATATATATACGAAAACCCAAAAATCCTATGTATCCCGATATGGTCGCTCCCCCCTTTTATGGAAGCCACCAGATTTCTTGATTTTTAAATTGAGGCATCTCATTGATTTAACCCAAATTCATAGGTATGGGCCTTATCAAAACCAGATAGCTCTTAAACGGGTTATAACATCTCATTAAATTAAAATTAATCTTACCAATTATTTTATATGAAAATCTTACAAAATAGGAATATACTAAAATTTAATATCCAATTTAAAAAAAAAAAGATATTATTTATAATTAATAAACAATTTTATAGTAAAAAACATAAGCGGGTCATGGGTCACCAAATCCAGATAGCTTTTAAACAAATTATAACATATCATTTATTTATGAAACTCTTTCATCATCAAACCCTAAGTATATTATAAACTTTCTTACAATAAAAAAATTAAAATGCAAAAAAAAAATATTAAAAAACGAAAAATGTAAAACAATTATTCTCTCAACCCATCATATTGCTTTATTTGTAAATGAAGGCTTCTCACGCATTTGACCCGAATTCACGGGTAAAGGTCTCACCAAACCCAGATAGCTCTTAAACTGGTTATAACATCTCATTATCTTAAAAAATAATCTCATCAAATATTTGATATGAAAATCCTATAAAATAGGAATATACTAAAAATTAATATCCTATTTTATTTTTAAAAAAGATATTATTTATAATTAAGAAACAATTTTATAATAAAGAAAATAAACGGGTAATGGGTATCACCACAGATAGCTTTTAAACCGGATTATAACATATCATTTATTTGTGAAACCATTTTATCATCAAAGCTCAAGTTTGTTAATTATTAACTTTCTTACAATAAATAAAATTAAAATCCAAATATACATATATAAATATTAAAAACAAATAATGTAAAACAACTCCCATAATACGGGGGATAAAATCTAGTATAAATATAAATGAAACCTTTAAAAGCTTTCAGATTGCTCCCTAAATTCTCTCAAGCCATCAAGTTGTTTTATTTGTAAATGAAGGCTTCTTATGCATTTGACCCGAATTCACGGGTATGGGTCTCACCAAACCCATATAGTTGTTAAACGGGTTATAACATCTCATTAAATTAAAAATTAATCTTACCAAATATTTGATATGAAAATCCTATAAAACAGGGATATACTAAAAATTAATATCCGATTTTTTTTTAAAAAAATATTATTTATAATTAAGAAACAGTTTTATAGTATAAAAATATAAGCGGGTCATGGGTCACCAAATCCATATAGCTTATAAACAGGTTATAACATATTAATCATCATCAAAACCTAAGTGTATTGTTAACTTTCTTACAAAAAGAAAATTAAAATCCAAAAAATAAATATTAAAAAACAAAAAATGTAAAACAACCTCTGAGATATCGGTGGAATATCGGTAATTTTAATATCATGTAAAATTCATATATATAGCAATTTAACACTAATAATTCAGTATAATCTTCTACCATTAACACATTAAACTTTTGCAAATTGCAAAACACTAACAACCGTAGCAAGTAAGAATTGATTAAGACTTAAAACAATATCATTGAACACTAAAAATTGATAATTAAAACTTAAAACACTGATATCAGGAATATCGGTGATATATCGGTCAAATATTAGTCCAATATCGGTCAAATATTGGTCAATATCATTGATATTATCGGTATCGATATTCTAAACCGATATTTTGACTTATATATCGCCAATAGACCGATAATTGATATCAAGGTTGTAAAAGTCGTTAGGCGGTCCTAGGCGGTCGACTGGGGAGTCGCGACTACTCGGGAATAGTCAGGGATTACTCGAAAAATACCTACGGAGTACTCGGCTGAGGCGGGGAGTACTCGATCTAGGCGGGGAGTAATCGGGGAGTACTCGGCCGCCTACTCGGGAGTTTTACAACATTGACTGATATATCGGTGATATATCGGAGATATCAACTGCATAGCCCATGACCTGCTTATTTTTTTACTATAAAATTATTTTATAATTATAAATAATATATTTTTTTACAAAAAAATCGGATATTAATTTTTAGTATATCCTTGTTTTATAGGATTTATGTATCAAATATTTGGTGATATCAACTTTTAATATAATGAAATGTTATAACCCGTTTAATGGCTATCTGGGTTTGGAGAGACCTATACCCGTGAATTCGGATCAAATGCATGAGAAACCAACATTTACAAATAAAACAATCTGGTGGCTTGATTGAAAATAGGGAGGTTTCGTTTATATATATTTAAGATTAAGATTAAGAAATATATATATATGTGTGTGTGTGTGTGTGTGTGCGCGCGATGGATCATGCGAGAAGTGATATTAGAGCGAGAAGCGCGAGAAGTGAATCTCAACATTCAATACACAAATCAAGGCTTAAAACACAAGATGACATTATTGTAAATACTTTGAATATTTGACAAGATATTTTAGGCTTAAAAGGGTAAAGTCGTCAGAATAGTGTAGAGATAAAATAGGCAACTTATGCAAACCCTTGTTTCGCTCCCAAATCTCTTGACATAACTCTGCACGAAATCCGACTTTCCATATGAGATTGATACACATGTGCATATTGATGTAGATACGTACCTACATGTGGATATACGTACCTACGCATATGCATATTGATGTAGATACCTACATCATGTATGAAAAGAATTAATTGATGTAGTAAGCGTATGAAGAGAATATATTGATGTAGGTACGTGTGTAGATACCTACATCATGTATGAAGAGAACATATTGATGTAGGTAGCTACACATGTTCCTACATATTGATGTAGGTACACACATACCTACATCATGTATGAAGAGAATAGTAAATGTTTTGATTTTCATGTACATGTGAACGATACATCCTTTGTCTTGTAGTATATATTGATATATTGATGTAGGTACCACACACATACCTATACACATTATCAAGATCAGTTACCACTTCAATAACAATAATTAGCCATTTTTAGAATAAAATGATTTTAGATCAAATAGATTCCAATGGTTCAAATTTTATATGAAATAGAAAATAATAATAATAGTTTGTAACTTACCATTTGCTAGTAACTTATCATTAATTTAAACCATTAATGAGCATAAGTTACAAAACAAAATACTTTATATTTCACTAATATACCCTTGCATATAAATAATCAGAAAATAAAAAAGAAATTATGTGATTGGTTAAAATCTCTTCTCACACTTCTCGCAATAAGAAACACTTCTGAAATGAACCTAATCATATATACATACATACATATATATATATATACATATATATATATATATATATATATATATATATATATATATATATATATATATATATATATAACAAAACATATTTAATACTAAATAATAAAAGAATATTAAATTGCATTTAAAATTTTTCAGTTAAATTTGGTTTTAAACCGAACCATTGAACACTTATAACTGTTACGTGATTAACAGGATTTGCGTTCAAACACTCGCTGCATTGCGCCGGCACCGTTTAGTAATTTATAAACCTACAATTTCAGGAGTGTTTGTGCAGCATGAATTGTACCAGACGCTTCTAATGTTGTACACAATTTGGTAGTGTGCTTATTGCCAGGTGTACTGCCTCTATCTCTTTGGTTTACACGTTTCAGTGACGTGCTTTCTTGCAGACACAAGTTTCTTGACTCTCTCTTGGTACCGCATAACTGGCTTCTCTCCCCAGGCCACCATGTTCAACACCACTTTCACATTTTATGGACTTTAGCAAAATTGGTTTGAGGTATTTATTTTTTATTTATTTATACTTTTTTAAAAAACCTTTTTTTCCGGACTTCAATATAAGAAAACGTGGTAAAAGGACTTTCTTCGTAAAAGTTTAAGAACGTACGTTGTTTTTACGGTATTAACCTAAAAAAATGTTGTTTTCTCGCTAAAACTAGCCTAGGTGTATATATATACCTGGTGGAGATGAGAGAAAGAGATTTAGGGGTTTTGAGGTTGCCGACTGATACACATGAGGAAAATGAGATGAGATTTGTACGTCATATATGGATATATATACACCGATAGATAGTGCGTGTGTGGGGAAATTTATTGATAAGAGGTTGGCGCACGATAAATAAAGAGAGAGTGTAGGTTAAAGAGCATGCTTTATTATTGTTCTATAAAAGTCCGAAATTTACATTTTAATAAATTATTAGGGTTATTATTATATTTAACAAAAAAAATGTGTATTTGGATGAATTAGGAATGGAACATCAAAATTATTATAGACAGTTGAAATTTGAAATTTCGTCTCACTAAGGCTCTCTCGGTTGTTGGGGTCAAGGGCGAAGCTTGTATTTTTTGCCAGTATTTTTTCCTCAGTAGAGTAATTTATGCGTTTTCAAGTCAGAAAATTTTTATATGTAATATAAATTTATCTGTTTTTGTCCGAAAATTTTGAGTTCGGTCACCCTAGTTTATTAAACTTTTTATACGTATTAGTTCGGTCATTCCGGCGTTTTTGTCCAAACTTTGTGATGGGAGTGGTTTCAACGTTGTTAGAAAAGTAGGTTTTGTGATAAATTTTAAAAATGTTACAATATATGTGAAAAATTACTCAATTTAATTTTGAGAGAATAGTGTCCATGAACTTATTTAGAATGCATGTATTTGAAAAAAAAGACAATATATTCATAATAATAAATGTTACAATATATATGAAAAGTTAATTTAATTTTGTTATATGAAAAGTTAATTTAATTTTGTTAGAATAGTAGAGTGTCTATGAACTTATTTAGAATGCATATTTGGAAAAAAAAAGTCAAGATATTTATAATAATAATTTGCTATATAAATGATAATCAAATTAAAATGATATAAATTCTTTTTAGGGGAAATTAAGAAAAAGATTGAATGCCATTTTATCAAAATGGGAGCAAGTTGACTTTAGCAAAATTGGTTTGAGATATTTATCTTTTATTTTTCTTCAATTTTTTTTTGGACTTCAATATAAGAAAACTTGGTAGAGGTTCTCAATAAAAAAATTTAAGAACGTATGTTGTTTTTATAGTATTAACCTAAAAAAATGTTATTTTCTCATTAAAACCGTAACCTAGTATATATATTAGGTTATTTAAATGTTAAAAAATTGGAAAAATAAGTACTTTATCAAATTTATGTTTTTTAAATAATTTTACTTTATTTATAAAAACAGTTCAAGACTAAGAATGATATTTATCCTTTTAATAATGTTATTGTAACATTTTTAACAGTCGTTTAGATTATTGATGGACCAGTAGTCCATATTATTTGTATTGGTATAACCATTTTCTTCGTTCCCCGAGTATGAAACTATGGGTGCTAGGATGGCACGTCCCTGAAAGAAAACTAGTAAATCAGTCTGTCACATCAATCCCGACTCAGAGACCGTCAAGAGAAAACCTATCATAGATGACTAATTATCTAGCCCAATCTGATACTCCTATTTTCCTTTTCTTTTTTTTTTTGGTCACGTGTGGAAATTGAAACCAAAACCTCTTGATTTTTTTTAATAAAGTCTTTAAATGCCTCAACCACTTAGATTAGGAATCATTAACTCGCAATTAACTGTATTTAATTTAAAGGTGGATAACATACTTGATAAAACGTACCTTTATTTCAGCGATAAACCTTACCTTTATTTCAGCTAACCCAGACCTTATAAACTCCTAAATCTATACTAATATTTCTATGACCTTAACTATTTGAGAGGAAACAATATTTTTACACCATTGATGCAGTTAAGTTACAAGCCCTTTGAGATGCAACTCAGATATACAATACATTTCGCTCTATTATGTGATTTCACTTTGAAAACTTTCCAGACTCTTAATTAATTGTTAAAGCCATTTCGAACAAGAGACGTGATGATATAACAACAAAAACAAATCGTTGATTACAACATATATATATATATATTATATTTGAAACCTAACCAATCAATCCCTACCTAAATATGACCCTAGCGAAACACACCTTCAAATCACACCTGACACTCAAGCCAGACATCCTACATGTGTGTTCTCTTCATTCCTTCCGTTTCGATTTTGACATCTAAATAGATTTTTGGAGTTTGATTATGTATATGCGGTTAACACCTAGCAACACAAATATAACAAAGATGGTAATAACAGCTAATAAAAGAGAAATAAAAAAGTTACTCTACACATATAACAAGGTTTTCTAGCTTTAATTTTTGGGGAAGGTCGGTGTGATTAAAATAAATAATTTAATTAAATAAAAATGAAAATAATAAAAAAAAGGATATAAACCAATCAATCCATTTGTGAGTTCCTTGAGATGGCCACATCGTAAGGATAATTAAGCAAAGTTTAAACAAGCTCAAGCCTAATAAGCTGGTTTAACAGAAGATTAAGCCCAATATTCACTTATCAAGCTCAAAAGCTATATATTACGTATATATAAAAATAACCAAATAATAAGTATTAAGTTTTACACAAAACCTATAATAATAATATATGCATAAAAAATTATTATAATAGTATATGAATTAATTAGTATATAGTTAACAAATCGAGTCAGGGCTAAACTCAAGTCTGAATAAACAGAAACTCAAGTCTGAAAAAACAGCGCTCAAATTTTATAAATGATGTTTGAAATGACGAAGCACTAGTTCAAGCGGTCGTAAGTTAAAATGCTTAGCTCGGCCATTTACACCTTAGATGAAAGTTATAATATCAAAATCAAATTTAATAATCTTACAATACTAATAAAAGAAAATGTTAAAGCTTAGGTGTCAAGCTCATATTTCACCTAATTCCTAATCTCTCATCTCATTCATTCTATTTATTCATGGGTCATGGATCAAAACCATTTTGTCAAATGGGTTATAACATAGTGTTGATTATATTTATCATTGAATCAGGTGTCGTTTTCATACCTAAGGATTGACCAACTACATAACTTTAGTACTTTTTAAATTTCTTGCAAATCAACACCTACTGTTTCCAAAATCATGCTATTTTAGTACATTTCATTAACCCTGTTTGTAATTTCCATTAAGTCTACATTAAATTAATTCACAAATATTTTAAGAATCACAAATAAAATAACAAAACTTATTTATCTTTATTATTTGACAAAACCCGTGTAATACACGGGTTCAAAAGCTGGTAAAGTTATATAATAAATATATCTTTTGTCGTTTAACACGATTAATACGCGTTTCCGTGTTTTGCTCAGCTTCTCCTTGACGTCCGGATCCGGGCCCCATGCCACCCACCGGCCCATAAAGTAAAAAGAAGCTCATCCACCTGTCATATGCTCCCATTCATTGTGATCCACGTGCTTTTATCTGTAATACATGCATTTTCCTTTTAATTTTATGTTGTACTGATTGATCACGTTAACGTAAGAATATGAGCATGTTTGGGATTGAGTTTGAAAAATGCTTATTGGTTTATTGACTGTTTCAAAAATCTATTTTGAAAGCTAAGATTTTGGACTTTTGAAAAACTGTTTTTTAACCATTTCAAAAATCTAAAATAAAAAAGATTTTTTTGATAGCCAAACACATTTTAATTTATTAGCTTTTTTAAAACACCAATAAGCCAATAACCATTTTCTAAACTCAATCCCAAACATCTCCATAATTTCCATTTGATGTGAGCTTAGATACTATATACCTATTACATTTAGAATCGGATGCAACCGCCTAGCTTTCATTTTATTATTCCTGTTTTGTGAAGTTTATATTATATATTTGGAGAAAGAGAATAAGAAACGATGTTTGATTAAATGTGCCGTCCGTCACCTGAACCGGAAAACCGACTTATATAAATAACCGTTACCGGCGGTTATAAAACTGCCGGTGTAAATAATCATCACGTCGCACGTAAATACCTTTACCGGAGGGTATAAAACGCCAATTCACCGGCGGTCATAAAAGTACTGCGTCTAATGGTTTAACCGTCACGCCGATTCAACGGAAAACTGCTGGTGTAAATAACCATTACAGGAGATTATAAAACGCCCTCTCCAGTCATTTATTTTTTAAATCCATCACAAATGGTTTCCTAAAACAAAATTGCTAACCCCAATTTCGCCTAATCAATAGCATCTGACGAGTAACGATTCTGGAAATAAGCAGCGGTCCTTCGAACAAACAACGGCGCGACGAAAGTTCTCACAAGTAATATGAGCGGAACAACAATTCCGGTAGTAATATCAGCGGAACTTAGATGAGTTCAGTGGAATATCTTCAAATCTGATGGATACCCGTTTAAACTCGATCCGTTTCAAGAAATCCCTTCCATCAAATTTTTACTTGAAATGGGGGATTATGTTATTGCAAGGGTCGGCGGAAGAAACAAAGAGACGGTGGTAGTGAGAAGAAGAAGAAGATGGTGGGTTTGTTGTGATGTCACCAAGTTAATTTATCTTTCATATTACCCAATTTGTGGTTTGTTCAATTGTTCCTCACATATATGAATAACATTTCAACTCTAGGAATTTTTTTATAACCTTCACATATTATTTGTATAAGAACATTGAAAATCACTCTCATTATTTAATTTAAATTAATTATTAATTTATTTCTGTAACTAATTTTAAGTAATTTTCTCTTAAAAAAAACTTTTAATATGACGCTTTGCTAAATATATTAACTAATCGACAGAACAACCCCTCACATTTTTGCAAACCAAGAAAAAAGGAAGCAATGTATCCTACACTTTTAACTTTAAATTTTCCATTCAAATGTTGATTTTATTACACAGTTTTAAATGTGCCAAAACAAAATTTGCAAATGTCATGCATAGCACAAAATAAAAGTGATATTTGTAATCATACAAATATAGCTCTGCCGCATCGCGCGGATAACAATGCTAGTTAAAACTAATTATAATTCTATAAAACTCAGTTTTCTTTGATTTAAATTAAAGGTGTGCATGATCCACGAAACCGATCGAACTGTTTAAATCCAAGAAAATAGATCATGTCGGATGAATTTGGATTACGTGTTTGAAAATCTAGGTTTAACAATAATTTCGTGATGTAAAACTTGGAACCGAACCTAAAAAACAAATTGTAATAGTTTATAAATTATGCGTGCGTATATCATATTTATGCATTATTTGTATGATTTTCAAAAATTTTAATACAAACTAATGATAATAAAGAACGGATTAAACTGCTTAACCAACCCGGTCGGTTAACGGCTTGGTTTGCCAATTTCAAAGTTATAGTTTAATTTCGTAAAGTTACGAACAAAATAGCAGATTTTAATCATATGTTCTTCTTAAAAGAACATACCGTGTGTTAGTGCTTTAATTATGTCACAGAACATGTAGAGTGATGTTATTATTTCTACTTGACTTGTTAAGTTTAAATATAGCTAACAAAAATCTCGTAAAGTTACGAACCAAATAGCAGATTTTAATCACATGTTCTTCTTAAAAGAACATACCGTGTGATAGCGCTTTAATTATGTCACAGAACATGTAGAGTGATATTATTATTTCCTAGACTTGTTAAGTTTAAATATAGCTAACAAAAATTTAGAAAAGAACTGGAGATGCGGGGGATCGAACCCCGTGCCTCTCGCATGCAAAACGAGAACTCCTACCATTTGAGCTACATCCCCATTGTTGTCCAACTTAATTGTCTACATATATTATTTTAAGACATAAAACGACGTTATTTGTTTCTAAATTTTGATCTCATATTGATTAACTTGAGCTATTTTTTTTAACTAATTCACACTAAGCATTTACACTGAAACAACATTGACATAAATTAACCTTATGTTTTTTTTCTCTTTTGAACGCCAATTCAGATCACAAACGTACCATTCACTACAAATAAAAGGTCATTTAGTGGCACACGTTTTTAATGGCGTTTAGTTTTTATGACACTAATTTAGGTTTTAATGGCACTTTGTGTATGCCATCTTTGCTTATAACGCATTTTTAGTGGCACTTAGTTTTAGTGCCGCAATTTATGATTTTAGTGGCACTTTGTGTATGCCACTAAAAATCCAGCGTCTCACGTTTTTAATGGCATTTAGCTCTTGTAGGTTTTTAATGCCACTTTGCGTATGCCATCTTTGCTTATAACACATTTATAGTGGCACCTAGTTTTAATGCCACTAGTTTATGATTTTAGTGACACTTTGCGTATGCCACTAAAATCTAGTGTTGTGCGTTTTTAATGGCATTTAGCTCTTGTGCCACTAATTTAGGTTTTTAATGGCACTTCGTGTATGCCATATTTGCTTATAACACATTTTTAGTGACATTTAGTTTTAATGCCACTATATTATGATTTTAGTGGCACTTTGCGTATGCCACTAAAAATCTAGTGTCACGTGTTTTTAATGGCATTTAGCTCTTGTGCCACTAATTTAAGTTTTTAATGGCACTTTGCGTATTTCATATTTGCTTAAAACACATTTTTAGTAGCATCTAGTTTTAATACCACTAATTTATGATTTTGGCGACACTTTGCGAATGCCACTAAAAATATAGTATCACACGTTTTTAATGGCATTTAGATTTTATGCCACTAATTAGATTTTTAATAGCACTTTGGGTATGCCATCTTTGCTTATAACACATTATTAGTGGCAGTAAGTTTTAGTGCCACTAATTTATGATCTTAGTGGCACTTTACGTATGCCACTAATAATCTAATGTCACGCGGGGGTATGCAAAAAACCCGGGTTTCGGGTATTATCGGATTTATATCGGGTATAGGTACGGATTCGGGTTTCAGCATTGAAAGTGATACCCTATCTGTGCCCTACGGGTAGGGTCGGGGTCGGGTTCGGGTATTAAAAACCCGGGTTTAAAAAAACCAGTTCCGGGTTTTTTTCGGGTCCGGTTCCGGGTTCGGGTTTTTCGGCACCTCTAAGCTCGTGTAGTACCTTAAATGAGCTAAAGCTAAGCTCAAGCTCGGATATGCAGTGTAAAATTAATACATAAAAGTCCAAAAGACTTAGAATTTATAAAAAAACACACAAGGATCGTAAGGCTTGACAAGTCTAAATTAGTTTCCTATACAACACTCGAGCTCAGGGTCGATAACTAAACGGGCATCTTGAAAAAGCTCGTCCGTTTCGAGCTTTCATTGATCCAAGCTCGAGCTCGTAAGCAGCTCGGTTTATTTGCACCCTTATGCGTTACTAAAGTATAAGCTGGTCAACAAAGCTAAATAAATACAAATCAGACTAAAACTACCAAAAATAATTTTTTTGTTATGAAATTTAGGAAGGGAATAACTATGGTGCTGTTTGTTTTTGCAGACATAAACTGTCTGCAAGCTGATTTCATTTGTTTTCATGTCTGCAACTGAAGATGTGGTCTGAAGATCTGCAAGCTGAAAATATAAGACTGTTTGTTTTTATAAGTTGATACTGTCTGCATAACTGTCAAACTTATCTCACAAGATAGAAGTCATTTATTCAAGTTACATAGAAAATATAATAATAAAATTGTGGCGGCGGACGGTGGGTAGTGGCGATGGATGGTGGTGGTGGACAGTGGGTGGTGGTAATGGACGGTTTTGGTGGGTGGTGGACGGTGGTAGTTGACGGTGATGGCGTCCGACAGTGGGTGGTGGTGGTGATGAACGGTTGTGGTGGGTGGTGGACGGTGGTGATTGGTGGTGGCTGTGATGGATGGTGGTGGTGGTGGTGGTGGCGGACGATGGGTAGTGGTGGTGGATGCTGGTAGTGGCGGCGGACGGTGGGTAGTGGCAGTGGATGGTGGTGGACGGTGGCAGTGGGGGATGGTGGTGGTGGCGTACGGTGGGTGGTGGTGGCGGACGGTGGTGGGAGGAGTGGATGAGAGGGTGGCTTCAAAGGGATAAGAGTATGATTTTTTTGCGAAGATGTTTTAAGCAAGATTTCTTTGCTTTTCTTTTAAGATGAAAGAAGATAACTTAAGATCTGTTTTAAAAAAAAAACAAACAGTCTTCAAGGGTAATGTCTGCGCGCGTGCAGACATTAGCTCCCTTGAAGATGTTTGAAGAAAAAACAAACACCCCTTAATCAATACAGATGTGTGATTTCATTCAAATAATTTTTTTATAAAAAAATCAAAACCTACAATTATTTTGAATTATCATCCAAATAATTTTTAACAATTACTAATCAATTTCCATCAGTAGCGTTTTCTCACATAGTAATCAGTAAACAAATAATTATTTTAAACCCATATAAAACTTAGGGTAAAGTTAAAGTATAAAGGACAACAAAAATGAGAAGGGTGAGAAGTAATATTTTCCATTGATCTTAGATTTGAATGGTGGAGATTAGTTTAGGAAAATAAATTGATGAAAAGGGCACATGTCAATTCTCCCACTATTTTAAAACGTCTATAACTTTTTCATGCAACATTACTTTTAAAAAAAAAATTAACCATAATAACAAACGTTTTTTTATCTTTAATACGAGTATCATATTGTGATAAAAAAATTAAAAAAAAAACTAGTGAGTTCTTTATATTGTGTTATTAATTGTTCATTATAATTTTTAATTGGGTTTTTCTATGCATTGTGTTATAGATTTTGGTCATTGTGTTATCAATTGATACTCATATTAACGATAGCAATTAAAACAAAGATTACGTCATTATGTCTTTTTGTTTGTAATGGTGTCTTTGTGCTCATCATTTGTCTTACTACTTATCATTGTGTTTTAGTCATTGTGTATTACGTTCATGTCATTGTGTAATATGTAGTTTCCATTGTGTTTTACGTTTCAGGTCATTGTGTTATATGTATTCACCATTGTGTTTTACGTTTCAGGTCATTGTGTTATATGTATTCGTCATTGTGTATTACGTTTCATTGTGTTTTATGTATTAGATAATTTATTGTTAGTTTATCATTATATTTACGTATTATTATTACACAACCATATTATTAGCATTAAAAAAAAACACAATGATAATTTGAAAGACACAATGACGAAAAAAACACAATAACAAACAGAAATACACAACGACGAAAAGACACAATGACGAAAAGACATAATGACACAATGACGTAATTTTTTTTAATTTGTATATAACAAAGTGATACTCATATTAAAGATAAAAAAAGCTTGTTATTATGGTGAATTTTAAAAAAAAAATAATGTTGCATGAAAAAGTTATGGACGTTTTAAAATGATAGGGAAATTGACATGTGACTTGCATGTGGAGAAAGAAATATATAGTATTACTTTTATACCCTTTTACCTTTGGTCCCCACTTGACACATGTCAATCAACTATGGCTTCTCACACTTCTCATTTTTGTTGTCCTTTGTAGAATAAACTTATCACCCTCCATCCACCACTCAGATCCCCTAAATCCTATTCAGGTAATGTCTTCTTCATTCAGGTAACGGAATTCAATCTCATCTATTCAGCTAACGAAATTCAAGTTCTTCAAGCATTAAACTGTTAATATTCGTCGGTCTGAACGTTCGATTTTGTTTAATTGCTCATACCTCCAGATCTATAAATTGTTAATGTTCGCTATTATATAGTGATTTGTGTATGATTGAGCTGTTATGCTATTTTTCTTAATTGAAAATAGTAATTAGAGCTGTTTTATAAAGATCTGTGCATGATTGAGCTGTTAGGTTATTGTTTAGCTCGATTATTGAATTAGTCGATTGCTGTTTAGTTAGTTCTTAACTGATTGACTGTTGTTTACTGTTATATAGTGATTTGTGTATGATTGAGCTGTTATGCCATTTGTTCTGAATTGAAGACAGTAATACGAGAGTCAATTTGTTGTTTAGTAATGATGATTGTCAAACATGCAGTTTTTGAAGCAGATATGATCTACTCTTGTGTAATTGCTTGTTTATTGTAAATGAAGGCTTCTTATGCATTTAACCCGAATTCACGGGTATGGGTCTCACCAAACCCAGATAGCTCTTAAACGGGTTATAACATCTCATTAAATTAAAAATTAATCTTACCAAATATTTGATATGAAAATCCTATAAAATATGGATATACTAAAAATTAATATCCGATTTTCTTTAAAAAAATAGATATTATTTTTAATTAAGAAACAATTTATAGTAAAAAAAATAAGCAAGCCATGGGTCACCAAACCCAGATAGCTTTTAAACGGATTATAACTTATCAGTTATTTGCAAAACCCTTTCATCATCAAACCCTAATTATATTATTAACTTTCTTACAATAAAGAAAATTAAAATCCAAAAAATAAATATTAAAAAACAAAAAATGTAAGACAATCCCTGTAATATGGAGGATAAAATCTAGTCTATCTATAGTAATAAAAGAATACCACTTTATGCCACTTGTCACTCTCTCATCCATTCTTACAATTTTAAACTCATTTTTAATATATGGTTTCATTTTCGGATCCCGCATGGATCTTATCCGACTCAACTATTCATTTCGGGATCTATATATTGTTATAGCATTATTTGTTTTTATTCAACACAATCGCAACCCTCTTCGATTAGAAACCCTAGGTCCGCCTTTCTTTCCAAAATGTTTTCTTCGTATGATAAATTTAGCGTTTCTTACATACTAATTAAACACAAAGAATCTCGACGTACGAATTTGTTTAAGGAACCTTCATCTGATAAAGTTAGGGCTTCTTACATAATTCAATGCTACATGAAGTTAGGCCTTCAAGTGTGTTCTTCGTATCTCGCTACAAGAATTTAGGGCTTGAGGTGTGTTCTTCAATGCTGGATTTGCCAAGATTTTTGGTATATACTTTTATGAAATTCGGTGATCGATAGTTGCTCTGAATATTTAGTATCTGATTGCATTTTTTATTAGTCTAATTCACTGATGGAGTTACACTGTTTTAGTTATAAGTTTGTTAGAACAAACAATATAGGGTTAATCCATTTTACTCTATTATGTTGCTGGATCACGTGCAGGGATAAACACATTTTACTCTATTAGCCTATTTGATGGAGTTCCTAATCTTATGTTTTTGGATTATATGCTCAAATAGTTATAGAATTATTGTTCTTTAAAATGGTATATATAGCATGAATGATATGTTTTAATAGCTTCACTTTATAAGTATTGCTTACTTAAGAAGGTGTCACAAGTTATCTACTTATGCTTTGCATTGAAGAATCATGCAGTACTTGGATGTTGAATATTAAACTTTTACTTCCATTGATATGATTTTGGGTATTGTTTATTAATTTAAGTTTATGTTGATTAATATGGATTTGGTGGTAGTCTTAGAACCAAAACCTGAGGTGGTTTTCCTCCAAGAATATGGAAAATCTAAAGATCGATTTAACTCAACCAAAAGCAAACCCACCCTAGATCCGCCTCTACAGTCGGAAGCTCTGTTGATTTCAAAGGTAAAACTCATGAATAACATACTTTCGATTGTTTTTGTTTGGCAATTCGCTTGATTTACAAACATTTTAGTACGAACGAACCATAACTTTCGAAATATTAGGGTTTTTGAATGGTTCGTTTTGATTTACGTAACATATCAATTTAGTACCTTATGTTTTTTTTACTTCAATGGTAGGTAGTAAATTGATTTGATTTGTCTTTCTTTCAAGAAACGTAAACCCTAAATATTATTGTTTGTTGTTTCCTTCGGTGGTTGATGTAGTTGCATTGGATCCATGTGAGGATGTTTTTGACATTTCGCTTAAAAGGTTCTTATTGGCCCATGTTATTTAAACCCTCAAGCTTGAATTTTTGGTATATTTCATCAATTTTAATGCATAATTTTGAGTTCATTGTAAACTATCAGCCAAGATTTTAATTTAATATTTTGTGATTACATCAAAAAGATGTATAATTAATTGGATTTATTCTTATTTTTTAAAAATTTATACAATTTATGGGAATAAAAACTCTCAATGTCAAAAGCATAAAGAATGGCATATAGTTTCTTGTCCTCAATGGGTTACTTTTAATTTAATCATTTGATTGAATCTTATTACTATGTTTTTTAATCTATTTCTATAAAATGTCAATTTTAGATTAACATTTAATTGATTTTGTTATGTGTGTAGCTGAATATGCAATGATGGAATCAATGCAAGCATTGTCAGTAGTAATAAAGAAAACTTTAATATACAAATTTTTTACTTCTGTGGTTCTTATTCTTTTGCAGAATCGAGTATAGTTTCATAATTTTAACTTCTTTATTTATTTTAGCTGTTTTATTTATATCTTTATTTTAAATGAATACAAGGATTCTAATCTGCACAAGGAATTGGAGTTGTGTTAGTGTTATCTTCGTTGTTATCTGGGCACAAGAACAAAAGCCTTACTGGAATTTATTCTTTATCAGGTTGATACTTATGACAACCACCTATCTATTTATCTACCTTTTTATTTATTTTGATAATAGCATTACCTGTTTATTAATACATTATTAAGGTGTTTAATATGATTTATATTCAAAATATGAAACCTATACACAAAATTTTAAAATAATACAGTTAGTACAAATCATATCTTTAGTATGGTTTAATTCACAACCCCTATTAATGTACTTTGTTTTATTTTTACATGATGGACTTAAAATTCTATCATCAATTGATGTTATGCTTATGAACTTATGATGGTAAGTATCAAAATTTGATTATGATATGCTTTCTCAAATTCACATCTATATTCTTCAAACTATAAGTCAAATATGCAGTCCTACTTTCCGTTAGTTATTTACAGAATTTTAACATTATGTTTTCCATTAGCTGACCTTTAACATTAGTATGTCTTTTTTATTTATCATGGCAATTACATTTATATGAAGAAGGTATATTATGCGAGTGTTTTATTAAGATTTATGAATGGTCTTATCAAAAGTTCCAAGCATACATGGACAAAAGATACTGATTCTTTATAAACAGGGTATTAATCAATACAACCACAAATGTAAACTACAAAGAAATTGACACTTTTGGTTTCCTTGCGTCTGAAGCTGTGGAGCTACTTACCCGTGTTCAGCGGGTCATGCATAGTAATGTTATGACTCCAAGATCAGCAAATATAGTTTTCAAAAGATTGGGTTTTGCGATTCAAAAAGGGGTAGCGGCGCAACTTGTTGCCCGCTTGCCTTCTGTTTCGATGTAATCCAAAAGATCATTAAAATTATTCAATTCATATCTCATTTGTAGCATATTTGTGTAAAATTATTGTTTTGTAATTCATGTAATTTTAATGTAAATTGTCATTGTTTTAACAATATATGATAATTATGTTGTTGACTGTATTTCGCTTAATGGCTCAATTTTGAAATTTTCATCTATTACCCGTGTAATACACGGGCCACAAACTAGTTATCTATATATGGCTCCACCACAAACTTCTTCATTATGAAACTTTCTAGTTTAATTTCTTAAAGAAACTAATATAAAATCCTATATGTTGGATTAACCTACTTACTTTGATGATATTAGTTTGGTTTGCAATTAAAAAGTGCATGAACATGTCTTAGACTTGGGGTTCGATCTGATTAACCTGTTTATGCATGTTTATTTTGTAGATGCTGTGCACTTGACAAAGCTTGCAACGTGCTCAATACAATGCCAAAGAGAGATTTTTCTTGGAATAGTAGGAAGAAGCTTCTAGAAACTTTTTTTTTTTTACCAAATATCCTTCTTTCTTCTCATTCTTCCTTGATTCTGTTAATCTTATTATTCAAACGCATGCAGTATTTCAAGTACATCTGGTATCATCAATTGTGAAAAGATTGCAATCTCTGAGAAATAGATTTGAAAAAAAAAGCATGGCAAAATGAGCAGGGCGGGTTGGGTGACGGGTCAGGTTTGGATCAGAACACATAGATTTGTAAAAAAAAAATGCTTTAGTTTGGCTCAAATTGAAACGGGTAGTTCTAGAAAACTAACAGTCTCAATACACATAAAATAGCAATTGAAAATGAGAATTCTGAGGCATCAAAATTACTACGGCATATAAATCTTAGAGTTGGTTGCCAATGATGTTAAGGTTTTTATAGTATGTGTGCGACTGTCCTCATGAATTTGAATCCAAAGTCCCTATTTGTTATTATAAAATCTTAATGCTACATGAGTTATTGTAGAAAAATAGATACTTTGATGGTATGTGGTCAGTGCATGATTTGGTACCGGGTCTTGTTCTTGGGTATATGTTTTGTGAGTTATGATTATACTAAGTTTAATTTAGTTGAAAAGGTTTTTTTTTGTGAAACAAATTTGTAGTTGAGATATATTTTGAAGTCAAAGTAGCCTGTTTGACGTCCAAAGCAAAGCGTAGTTTAGGTATTTTGAAACGAGGTTTGAAATTGCTGGTTAAATTGGTTAAACAGAGGTCATAGAAATGGCTACCAATTGACTTTATCTTTATAGTCCAACAATAAACTCTCAAGTACATTTGACTTTTTAACATTTTGTTCATTTTTTTAAAGGCAGAATAGTTATATAAAAAGATAAAAACAACATGACACCACGACTAGCAAGAACTTTCGTTTTATCCAGCTTTTGACTTCTGACTCTGAGGGTAACTTCTGCTTAATTATGTTCAAAATTATAAGCAGAACTAGAATTTTTACCCCCCGCAACGTGTAGTCTATTATTTTTCGATGTTCAATGTGACGAAATGAATTAATTTAATGGTGTTACACATTTAGTTAAATAATAGAAAGCATATAAACTTCAAATAAATATACATATTTTGTTCTTATTTTTAGAGTCTGTTGATCATCATGAAATCTTAAATTCATCAATCTGAAACAACTGACATACGGGAGACGACAAATGTACCATGTGACTGTTTGCTTCACCTGTGATTAAAATGAAAAGTGTTATCCTTTTTTCTTTTTTCTTTTTACAAATTAACATTATGTGGCATGACTCTTGGAGATGTTGGCTAATTATATTCGCAGTGTCTTACTCGTTCAGCCTGTTTTAAAAAATTTATTCATTTTACCCACTAAGTTGATTCAGCCAGTTTATAGAACTTACTCGTTTGACCCGTATGAGCCAACCCGTTTCAGGATAAATTGTAAAGTGTTTGACCCATTTCTAGATCATTTTACTCATTTAAAACTTTACGGCTGGAAATATAAAATTCACTTAGGTGAACCGTTTGACCCATTCCAGGCAAATTTAAGAGCTTATTTAACCTATACTAACCAAAGATAAAGAATTTACTGATTTGACTTGTTGTATGAATATATACCTGGTGGTTCGAATAGCTGGAGTAAAATCTTTAAGCTGCTAACTATTTTCTACTTTCAATGATCCTTTTGTCGTTACTTTCTGAAAGTAACAAATAGAGAAATACATAAACAAAAGCATATAAAGATGTAAACCTAAAACAACATTAAGATAGTATATTGTAACACAAACTGTGATACGTGAGTCAATGCTGTCTTTGTTGCTGAAACCGATTAATCATATCTTTTGAGATATTCTAGTGCCAAAGCATCTGCAACTTACATAAAGTATAAACTCTTAATTAAACTATTCATGGTTACTGAAAATGGGAGAAAAATAACAATTGAAGTTAGTGTTACAACACCACACCTATGAGCTTGACTACAACACCAACGAACCTGATCTGAGCAGATGCGGAGATGGAGCGGTAAGTGATTCAATCTCTGATGACGTTGACGGCGGTCTGAGTAATTGAGTAATTTCTTTTTGTGGCAGTCTAATCTAAGATTTTGCAAAACGCATTCATTAAGTTGTCCTAGGAGTAAAATAAACAGAAGGATTCTAAAAGCATATAAGATATATCTGTTGCGTTTATTGATCAACAATACCTTAATTTGAGGTGTGTGGGATCTGCATAACCTTCTTCTTCTCGATTTCCACATTTCTCATTGTTATACTACATTATCAATTAAAAAAAATTATAACTAATACGATACATTGTTTACATCAGATTACAAGTAGAGTTTGTAGTAACCCCTAAGCATTACCAAACAAATGAAAATATCACACTTAAAAAAGGATGTGATCAAATAATTGGGTTACCTACAATGCAAATTACAGCTGGCATCTAACTGTGGTTAGAAACATCATACTGGCAAAAGCTAGTATGTATGCGAGGTCATATAAGACTGAAATTACGTTTGTCAATTGTGGTATCTGCGTAAGTGTCACGCATGTAAGTATATATTGTGTAATAATGTAACAGGTGATTTGGTCAAAAATTGACAAAGGTAATGAACTTGTTGTCCAAAAGACAGCAAATATGGAGCTTGGAGGTCTGATTGTGTTAACTCCTTGGTAGATGATTATAGACACATTGATGGCTAACAATGTTTAGCCATATTTTATATTGTAGAGGTTTAAGCAAACTTACTGATGATGAAATAAAAACAATACTCTACAAATTTGACTGGAAAACATGAAAACTGATTTGAACAACATGGTCTTCGGGTTCGGTTTCGTGTCGGGTCAGACACGCCAACCGTAGAACGTTCTATTGAAGTACGTTTATATGTGAAGTCAATAAAAAAAATTCAGTCTAAACGGGCCATATTACATGTTTTTTTAGGTTCAAAACGTGTTTAGGTTATATATATTTTTTAACATGGTCTTCGGTTTCGATTTCGTGTCGGGTCTGACATACAAAGCATAGAACGTTCTATGAAGCATAGAACGTTCTATTGAAGTATGTTTATGTGTGAAGTCAATAAAAAAAATTCAGGCTAAACGGGCCATATTACATGTTCTTTAGGTACAGACTGTGTTCAGGTTATATAAATTTTTTAACATGGTCTTCGGGTTCGGTTTCGTGTCGGGTTTGAAGCGCCAAGCGTTCAGATTCACTTCAGGTTAATATATATATAATTATATGGTTTTCAGTTTCGGTTTCAAGCGTCAAATTTGGGTCAAACGGGCCATGGTTATACTGTAAAGATGTGTGTCTAGTTCAGGAAGGTTCTGGTCGGTGCATTACATGTTTTTTAGGTCCAGGTTGAGTGCAGGTTAGATATATATAATTAGATGGTTCTCGGGTTCGGTTTCGTTTCTCGTTAGGCACGCCAAGCATAAGTTGTTCATAAGAATTTGTAGTTTATAACCAATTCAATCTCTCTAAGGATGCAGAATCCAATATAGGTGTTCAATATACATCCTGGTCGCTACAAACGTAATGCTACACTGAGGCATCTACAATTTGTATGTAAAAATTAGCTATAAGCATTTAATCAAACACCTTTTAAGCAGAACTAAGAGAAGCAATCCAAACGACCTATTTCCATACTCGTAGCTGGCATCTAATAAATTTGACTGGAAAACGTGAAAACTGATTTGAACAAAAATAAGAGTAAATAGAAAAGAATGTAAAGCCGCAGGTGCGACTTACCTCAACTAAAGCCTTAAACTGAGGGTCTTACCAATTAAGAAAGCGTAAGATGGTTTATCCGTCCGATGAATTGGACAGGCAGACAACAGCGGTAGATACAGGCGATGGTGGGAGGCTGTGAAGCTGGAATGAGGAACGCTGGTAGATTGATTTGTGTATGTAATCGTGGAGAAAGAATAAAACTTTGAAGAGCAACACGTGGTTGATGTTAGGTCATCTGTACATGAGTCAACACGAAATAGAATATAAAGAAGAAACTTACATAGTTAGATGCATGTAGTACAAATGTAGAAGCATAAGAAGGTTTATAATTGTTATATATATAATAAAGATCATGATAACCCATAAAATTGACTTTGACTTTGACTTTGACTTTGACTTCCCATCAGAAGTGACCATGTCAGAAGATGAATCATAAATGCATGATATACTTAATTAAGAAATTTAACCAACATATGTTCTTTTCATTTCACATGCTTACCAAAATTCATTTCTTTTGGAAAGATAGACATTCTAACTATATGCAAAATCCTCCTCTTAAATTTGAAGGATTCCCTTCCATTATAAATTGTAAGATCTGGCTTATCATGAAGAAGTAGAGTTTCCATGTAGGGATTGAAACAAAAGTTAAACTCTTTTCCATTCATCCCAAGAAGATTATCAATGTGTTTTGTGATGGGCTCATAAACAACAAGTTGTTCATGATAATCATCTCCTCCAATTTCCATTATAGGTTCACCAATGTTCCTAAACCCAAGTACCTGTATTGATACGTCTGCTTTGTTAACATTAAAATAAAATAGCTTTGTAAACTATTTTAGAACACCATCCTCCATCATCCACAAACTAAAAGCAGATACACCATCTTCAATCACAACAAGAGATTCCCTTAGCTTAAACATAGACAGATCATTTACAGACTCGTGTGTTAAACTATCTGGAAGGTTTACTTATTTAAATTCTTCACTTGTCAAATCAAATGAAATATCAGATTAGAAAACCTAAATTCACCATCTATCGTAATCCTATCACTAGCAATCCAATAAAGAAACCTTTTTACAACTACCTGGAAACAGCCAAGGTGAATTGATTAACGAGGGAGATTGCTACTTGGACTTCTCCAAGCCAAGGTACTTAATGTAGAAACCTCAACTTGCCAAGGAATGAGGGTCCAACTCAACCTACTAATATGTGAAATCTTGATTAGTCTCATGACAAACCCAAAAACCTAAAACGGTTTCATATCCCGCATCCTTTGACACATTAGGCACAACAACGCCAACCGTTTTTCTTGTTGAAATATTTCAAAGAACAACCATCCTAGCTCTTGAGATGGAACCACGTCCCTTTTCACATTCACCAAAGAAACACACCAAGCCGTGAGAGCTGCCGATTATACTAGAACGCTCAAGCACTTGAACCAAAAGTGGTTTCTTCAGATAAGCAGCTTTCTGTTGGGAAACAATATTGTCAAAAACAACGGAAACATATTTGTCCTTAAATACATAATTTTTTCTTCTTGACGAAAACAAAGATCTTCGAGAAAGATTATTGCGACTGGATCAAGTCCCAAGCCAATCAATAACCGAACGAATAAATATATATATCAAACTTCACTTATTATTATATCAAGGAAACTAGCTCAAAACCTTAATACAACAAACTTTGAAATATGAATTTGGTGGGTGATATCTTACTCTAACTTGCTAGATCTATTTATACTAGTTAGCCAAACTTGGCAACTACATTCATTTATGTCCAACAACTTGACATAAATGTCCAACCACATTATTCATGGCAACTACTTCATTAAAGCCCAATCACTTGACATTATGTCCAACTACTTGACATTATGTCTAACCACCAACTAGCCTCTTAACTCCATACACCATAATGGAATACATAGGCCCGAACCTTAAAGGTCCAACTCGGTTAATTACCAACATTCACCCCCTTAATTTCTGAGTTGGATTTCGGGAGGTCTTCAACTCTAAGTAACTCACGCATCTCCTTGGATTTGAGTCTTCCAAGGGCTTTGGTTAGAATATCAGCTTGTTGTTCTTTCTCGTTTATATGCTCGACCACTACATCCCCTTCTTCAACAACATCCCGAATAAAATGATATCGGGCCTTGATGTGTTTGGTCCTTCCATGAAAAACAAGATTTTTAAAGAGTGCTATGGCTGAAGTATTATCAATAAGCAAAAGTACTCCTTCCACTTGTTTCCTGGTTACTTCACTTAACAGAGCTTGAAGCCATACGGCTTGACAAGAGGCTGCCGATGCTGCCATATACTCGGCTTCACACGAAGACAAAGCAACTGTGCCATGTTTCTGTGAGCACCACAAGATAGGTCCTTTGCCAAAATAGAACACATGCCTGGTGGTACTTCGTCCGTCGTCTTCATCAATGTTGTGACTGTTATCACTGAACCGGTTAACAACTTGGTACCGCCCTGTCGATACCATATGCCCATGCTTGTCGTTCCCCGAACATACCTCAGAATCTGTTGCACCCCTACATGTGAGATTCCTTTGGGTCTTGCATATACCGACTAACAATGCTAACCGCGTATGCTAGATCAGGTCGGGTATGAAGGAGATACCGAAGACATCCAACACGTCTTCGATACTCGGTTCCATCAACCGAAACCCCCCTCTCGTCTCGATCGAACTTAACCCCAGAATCCATCGGATATTGAGCCGAGTTACACGTTTCCATACCGGCTTGCTTTAGAATCTTTAACGCGCAACTTTCTTGCTTAATTGAGATCCCATCATTACCTTGATTCACTTCAATACCAAGATAATACGACAATTTTACCAAATCACTCATCTCGAACCGTTCCCGCATTTAACCCTTGAACGCCTTTACTTCTTCAATTTTGGAACCGGTTACCAAGAGATCATCGACATATACCACAATAATCAATATGGACTTGGTTGATTTCTTCATGTATACGGCTTGTTCCTCGATACATCTTTTGAAACCTATCTCACTTAGAACTCCATTTATCTTTGAGTTCCAAGCTCTTAGAGCTTGTTTTAACCCGTAAGGAGCCTTTGAGAGTTTATACACTTTATGACTCTCTCCTTCCTTTACGAACCCATCCGGTTGTTCAACAAACACTTCTTCTAGTAAGTCACCGTGTAAGAAGGCGGATTTTACATCCATGTGATGTACCTCCCATACTTCACTCGCGGCTAGGGCTAGAATAAGACGAACCGCTTCGAGTCGAGCTACGGGTGCGAACACCTCATCGTAATCGATCCCGTGTCGTTGCACGTACCCCTTTGCAACTAACCGTTCGGATTTTTCTTGACTTTTAAAACCCATTTTACCCCCAATAGACTTCACCCCATTAGGACAAACCGTAAGCTTCCACGTGTTGTTTTCTCGATTGAATCCAACTCGGCTTTCATTGCTTGAACCCATTCTTTACTTTCTTTTGCTTCTTCATATTTTGTTGGTTCGTCTTCAATTAAAAGCATTAAATCTTCATCAAGTACATAATCATTAAGGTATCTTGGTGGAACCGACACCCGTGTGGACCTTCTAAGTATCGGACCTGAATCGTGTTCCGAAACTGAGTTGCTGCTGTTGTTTGGTTTAGATGATGAGCTCGAGCTGTTGCTCGGTTCAGATTCCAACTTGTACTCGTTGACTGTCGTCACCAATGAGAGGAACGAGCTCATACCCACTAGGACTGTGACTGGTTGGAGAGTCTGCATTGATTACCACAGACTGAATGATGCCACGAGGAAAGACCACTTTCCTTTACCTTTCATCGATCAGATGTTGGAGCGTTTGGCAGGCTAGCAGTACTACTGCTTCTTGGATGGTTTCTCTGGGTACTTTCAGATTCCTATTGCTCCCGATGACCAGGAGAAAACCACGTTTACCTACCCACACGGTATGTTTGCCTATAGACGTATGCCGTTCGGACTGTGTAACGCTCCAGCCACATTTCAGAGGTGCATGGTGGCTATATTTCATGACATGATCGAGGACTCCATGGAGGTGTTCATGGACGATTTTTCTGTGTTTGGGAGCTCTTTTGATCATTGTCTCTCTAACCTTGAGAGGATGTTGGCCCGATGCGTTGACACCAACCTAGTCCTTAACTGGAAGAAGTGTCACTTCATGGTACGCGAGGGCATTGTTTTGGGGCATCGTATTTTGAGTGCAGGGATAGAGGTCGACCGAGCGAAGGTCGAGACCATTTCTAATCTTCCCCCGCCCACTTCTGTGAGATCCATTTGGAGTTTCTTGGGTCACGCTGGGTTCTACCGTCGGTTCATCAAAGATTTTTCTAAGATCGCGAGACCCATGACCAAACTTCTGGAGAAGGATGCCCCAATTTTGTTTTCTGAGCAGTGTATCGAGGCGTTTGATCTTTTAAAAGACAAACTCGTTAAAACCCCAATCATGATTGCTCCCGACTGGTCGCTTCCCTTTGAGTTGATGTGTGATGCGAGCGACTTCGCAGTCGGAGCGGTTCTTGGACAGCGGAAGGATAAGCACTTTCATCCGATTTATTATGCGAGCCAGACCTTGAATGGTGCACAGGAGAGTTACACCACCACCAAGAAAGAGCTTTTAGCTGTGGTGTTTGCATTCGATAAATTCAGGTCCTATCTTGTTTTGTCCAAGACGATTGTGTACACGGATCATTCTGCCATTCGTTATCTCTTTAGAAAACAAGATTCTAAGCCATGTATTATCCGATGGATCCTGTTGCTTCAAGAGTTTGATATTGAAATCCGTGATAAAAAGGGGGCCGAGAATGTGGCGGCCGATCATCATTCGCATCTTGAGGGAGCTGAGTTAGGAGAGCCGGGGGTCAGGATTAATGACCACTTTCCGACAGAGAGTCTCATGTTTGTTTCGGCTCAAGATGAGGGTTATCCATGGTTCGCCGACTTCGCGAACTATATTGCAGACGGGTACTACCCGAAGATGCCTTACCAGCAAAAAAAGAAATTCTTTGCTGATGTTAAGTTTTACCTGTGGGACGACCCGTATCTTTTTCGTATAGGTGCTGACTAGTTGATCAGGAGGTGTGTCGACGTTAAGGAGGGATGGCAGATTATGAGCCATTGCCATGTTGGACTGACAGGAGGCCATCAAGGTGCGAGTTTGACGGCGAAGAAGGTTTTTGATTGTGGTTTTTATTGGCCTTCGATTTTTAAGGATGCGCATGTGTTTGTGAGGAGTTGTGATCGTTGCCAGCGTGTTGGCAACATTTCGTCGCGAAATGAAATGCCCCAAAATGCTATTCAGGTTTGTGAGGTTTTCGATGTTTGGGGCGTTGATTTCATGGGACCGTTTCCACCCTCGCGTGGGAACAAGTTCATACTCGTGGCGGTTGATTATGTTTCGAAGTGGGTTGAGGCCAAGGCCTTACCCACTAATGATGCACGAGTTGTACTCCGTTTTCTCAAGAGCCTTTTTACTCGTTTTGGTGTCCCGAAGGCATTGATCATTGATAGAGGTACTCACTTCTGCAATGCGCAGATGGAGAAGGTGTTGCGACGCTATGGGGTTACCCATCGGCTTGCAACTGCCTACCACCCACAGACTAGTGGGCAGGTAGAAGTGAGTAATCGGGGGATCAAACGTATTCTTGAGAAAACGGTTGGTTCGAATCGTCGGGGTTGGTCCGACAAGTTGGATGATGCATTGTGGGCCTTCCGTACAGCCTACAAAATTCCGACCGGTTCCACACCGTTTCGGATGATTTAAGGGAAGGCCTGCCACCTGCCTGTTGAGTTAGAGCACCTTGCGTCGTGGGCCCTCCAGAGGGTCAATCTTGATATGCCCGCCGCGGAGGCCACTCGGTTCCACCAGTTGCACGAGTTAGAGGAGCTGAGAGATCACGCCTACGCCCATTCGTTCAGGTATAAGGAGCGTACGAAGGAACTGCATGACAAAAATTTAAAGGGTAACAAGCAGTTCAAGTGTGGGGATTTGGTTTTATTTTATAACTCCCGGTTGAGGTTATTCCTGGGAAAGTTGAGATCCCGATGGTCGGGACCGTTCACGGTCACTGAGGTTTTCCCGTATGGCACTGTCGAGATAGAGAATAAAGGCGGGAAATTTAAGGTGAATGGTCATAGACTGAAGCACTACTTTGGCTAGCCGATGGCTGATCAGACTGTCGAGATATTCTACCTTGACTCGCTCTCAGAGATGTAGACGTGATGCATGCACCACTCGGGAGACTGCCCGAGTTGTAGGGTTTGTATTTTTGTTATATGTTTGTGCTATTTGTTTTGTCTATTTCAGGATGTTCCAACATGAAACTGCTCGTACTCAATCTCCATTCGAGTCGGTCGATTTAAGGGGTATTCCATTATTAAAAAATAAAAAAAATAAAAAAATAAAAAAATAAAAAATAAAAAAATAAAAAAATAAAAATAAAAATAAAATTATAAAAACCAAAAACACAAAAATATGTTTATTTCTTTATGTTTTTATTTTTATTTTATTTTTATTTTTATTTCTTTTCTTTGTTCTCATCGAGGATGATTTCGTTCTAAGTGTGGGGATGGGGTTTATTTTACTTAGTTGTAGAAAATTTTTGTTTAAAAAAAAAATTGAAAAACTTAAAAAAAAATAGTCCCTTGAAATTTGTTTTCTCTACGTTAAACAGGAAATGATATTATTACCGAGTAATGGTTATTTTATAAATTCTTGGTGTTTTTAAAATGTATATATATAATAAATAAGAACAGTGCCCATTAGACCCACACGTAATGTATGGTAACCGAACGGTTTAGACTCAGTAATCGATGTGTCGGTAGGCTCAGCCTTTGAGAATGAAAGGGCGGTTTGGTTGTTGACTTAATTGAACCTTTTAAATGGCCTGACTTTAGTGGGAAACATCTTTGGGGTTTTGTTTGTTTAAGTAAGCCCCTAACAGGACTGGAATGAAAAGCTGGGTTATACTCAAGCCTCGAGTCATTTGATCACCTTTATATAAAAACCTAATTTTTGTATATTTATTTATATGTATAACCTTATGTACACGTATCTATTCCTGCAAATAGCAGAAGACAGTTTTGCTCAGCCCTTTGTTGCGCGGCGGCGCAGACCTGAGCCTTGATGCAGTCTGTAATATCGTCCAACATGGTGGACTTTTCAAAAAAAAAAAAAATTGCAAAATGCCAAAAGGCAAAGCAAAAAGCCAAAAGGCATAAAAAAAAAAAACCACCATGATGGAAACTACTGTCGGTCAATCAAGGACCAAGCTAGAGTTTATAGGTTTTGCGTTAAAAATGTTTTGATCATGTGGCAATAGGTTTAAGTCAAATTGGGGTGATCCGGCCCGGTAAAACCATAATGGAACGTGGTGAAGTGGCGGCAGGGCTTTCAAGTGTGAGTCCTGCTTAGTCATACAAACTAATGAAATTGTCACGCCTTATTTGCCTCGGTAAGTATTAGGGGCATGGGTTTAAGTGGATAGCAATACCGGCAATCGACCTTATCTAGCTTATTAGGTAAAAGTTGGAAGAAATATTTGGGTAATGGGTCACTTGTTCTATTACTTTAAAAATAAAAAAAATATAATAATAATAAATAAATAAATAAAATCAAGAGTGTCGGTTGAACTCGGTTATGATCCTTTGTAGTATTCTTTTTCAGGGACGAAAAAGTCTTAAGTGTGGGGATATTTGATGTGTTTTAAAACACACTTATTTTCCGCACCTTTTATCTACATATTATATTATATTTTATGTGTTTTAACTTGTTTTATATAGGTTTTACATATTAATCTTCATCTTGTAGGTTATGGGTGAAAGAGTGAAGAAACCGAGCTTCTTGAGCAGTTTACGAGCCTTATACGCATGAGATTTCAAGAAACAACTCAAGGCCCGGCCCGATTACATGTTATACAAGCCCATGTCTTACAATAATCAAGATATAAAAAAAATAAATAAAAACCTGAAGAGCCCCTACCCTATTCCGATCGGACTCAGCAGCCAAGAGGGAGAAGAAGAAAAAGTTTTGTGGAGCTAGGTCTTGGAGTTGTGACGGCTAGGGAAGGAAGAAGAAGGCAAGGACAAGTCTCGGGATCATTCAACACCGTTTTTTACAGCCGAGAGCAGCCCCGGAACATCTCATATCCTTACATCTTTTTCATTGTTCATACACTTTGAGTTTCTTGCTTAATTGTTGAATTGTTTTGCAATTACTTGAGAGATTGAATTGTTTATGATTTGTATTGATCATTGAATGCTTGAATTGATGTTTTAGATGAGTTATATGATGATTTTATTAAGTGTTCATGGCTGTCCAAATATGATTAGAGGCTAAACTTGTTAGTTCTAACTAGGAATGATGATTATTGTTAGTGTTTGATGAGCTTGTTGGATTGTTTGATTGATAGATGTTAATTTTTATTGTAAAGTTTGATTTAGACATGAAATAGGTTCTGTTTAAGGGCTTGAAATTTTGGGTAATTCATTGCTTAAACCCTGTGTCGCGGTTAATTAGTTTTGTGTTGATTGATCGGTGCATTGTTTGATTATAGACTTTTTGTTTAGGGTTTGTTTGCGGTAGGTACAACCGTATGGTTTTGTTGCATGATTTATTGGATTAAGTACAACGGTTAGACACCTTCTTAGAGACCGAGAGGTGATAAGAAGTTAGGGTTGTCTCATTACCTTTGCATGCTAGAATAAGAATTGCGCGAGAGCGAGTTCGTTTCTTGTTAGGTTTAGGTGTTTTGAGCGACTAGTTGATCTATTTTGGTTTAAGTTGAATTGTTCCTCTATCCTTGGTTGTGTAGTATTCATTGCCATTAGGGTCGAGTGTTGGTGAGACCGAGAGGTGAGTCAACATTAGAACACGTTAACAATTGTTTCCCAGTTTGGTCGTTTTAGCCGATTTTGAGTAATTTAGGCTTGTTGAGTGAGACCGAGAGGTGATCCAGTGAGCCCGAGAGATCCTTAGTCGTGTCATCTTGAGGGACCGGTGTCTAGATGTCATTCAATCCATTAGCTTGTTAGGCCTACAATTTGATTCAGACATAGGTAGACGTTTTTCTCCATCCGAAGTTAACACAGTTAGTTTGTCGTTAAGTTTTCTATTTTAGGTAACTTTTGTCAGTCAGTCTAGTTAGTTCAGTTAAGCTAAAAGAAATCAAAAATCAATTAAATATTATTCTTAGGTAGGTCTTGTCTAGGGTTTTAATCAAACAAAAACTTGGTGTGCGTCGGATAACCCTCACAACTAAGCTTTAAATTTAAACGAAAATCCTAACCAAACACAACCGGCAAGTGTACCGATTGCAAGTAGTATAGACCTAGGAAGTCCGAGTATCAAACACGTAGACACGTAAGAATGCTAATGATTACAAACCCTAGACAAGACCTACCTAAGAATAATATTTAATTGATTTTTGATTTCTTTTAGTTTAACTGAACTAACTAGACTGACTGAAAAAAGTTACCTAAAATAGAAAACTTAACGACAAACTAACTGTGTTAACTTCGAATGGAGAAAAACGTCTACCTAGGTCTGAATCAAATTGCAGGCCTAACAAGCTAATGGATTGAATGACATCTAGACACCGGTCCCTAAAGATGACACGACTAAGGATTGCTCAGGTTCACTGGATCACCTCTCGGTCTCACTCAACAAGCCTAAACTACGCAAAATCGGCTAAAACGACCAAACCGGGAAACAATTGTTAACGTGTTCTAATGTTGACTCACCTCTCGGTCTCACCAACACTCGACCCTAATTGCAATGAATACTACACAACCAAGGATAGAGGAACAATTCAACTTAAACCAAAATAGATCAACTAGTCGCTCAAAACACCTAAACCTGACAAGAAACGAACTCGCTCTCGCGCAATTCTTATTCTAGCATGCAAGGGTAATGAGACAACCCTAACTTCTTATCACCTCTCGGTCTCTAAGAAGGTGTCTAACCGCTGTACTTAATCCAACAAATCATGCAACAAAACCCTACGGTTGTACCTACCGCAAACAAACCCTAAACAAAAAGTCTATAATCAAACAATGCACCGATCAATCAACACAAAACTAATTAACCGACACACGGGGTTTAAGCAATGAATTACCCAAAATTTCCAGCCCTTAAACAGAACCTATTTCATGTCTAAATCAAACTTTACAATAACAATTAACATCTATCAATCAAACAATCCAACAAGCTCATCAAACACGAACAATAATCATCATTCCTAGGTAGAACTAACAAGTTTAGCCTCTAATCATATTTGGACAGCCATGAACACTTAATAAAATCATCATATAACTCATCTCAAACATCAATTCAAGCATTCAATGATCAATACAAATCATAAACAATTCAATCTCTCAAGTAATTGCAAAACAATTCAACAATTAAGCAAAAACTCAAAGTGTATGAACAATGAAAAAGATGTAAGGATATGAGATGTTCCGGGGCTGCTCTCGGCTGTAAAAAACAGTGGTGAATGATCCCGAGACTTGTCCTTGCCTTCTTCTTCTTTCCCTAGCCGTCACAACTCCAAGACCTAGCTCCACAAAACTTTTTCTTCTTCTCCCTCTTGGCTGCTGAGTCTGATCGGAATAGGGTAGGGGCTCTTAGGGTTTTTATTATTTTTTTATATCTTAATTAGTGTAAGACATGGGCTTTTATAACATGTAATCGGGCCTGGCCTTGAGTTGTTTCTTGAAATCTCATGCGTATAAGGCTCGTAAACTGCTCAAGAAGCTCGGTTTCTTCACTCTTTCACCCATAACCTACAAGATGAAGATTAATATGTAAAACCTATATAAAACAAGTTAAAACACATAAAATATAATATAATACGTAGATAAAAGGAGCGGAAAATAAGTGTGTTTTACAACACATCACTCGTTTTCGTTATCGAATTGCACAATTTCCTCTCCCCAATCGATAACAAAATCTTGCCACACACGCCCATCAACCGTTTCATTCGAATTCTCGGACCAATTCCACCCTTTCCCTTCATAAAATTTAACATCCCGACTCACCACAACTTTCTTTGTGGTCGGGTCGAACAAACGAAAAGCCTTGGAACCATTCTCGTTTCCAAGATATACCAATTTCTTGCTCCTATCATCGAGTTTCTTTAGGTGTTGGGTCGGAATTTTTGCAAATTCAATACAACCAAATACCTTTAGATGGCTTATATTCGGTTTCCGTTCTTTGAATGCTTCATATGGTGTCATGTCTTTTACCGCTTGGGTTGTTACTTGGTTTAGAACATAAGTCGAATGTCTAAACCCTTCACCCACATAACTCGTGGTACATTCCGAGCCTTCAAAATACTTCTACGTCATCTCTATTAAGGTTCGGTTTCTCCGTTCCACCACACCATTTTGTTGAGGTGTGTATGGGGCAGTGAGTTGACGAGCTACCCCATGTAACTTGCAAAATTCCATGAACTCATGAGAAGTAAATTCTCCACCCCGATCCGTGTGAAAAGATTTTATTTTCACTCCGATCTCTGTTTCTACACTTGTTTTTAAACTTTTGAATATACCAATTGCTTCATCTTTCGCTTTCAACATGAATGACCACATGTATCGGCTAAAGTCATCTATCAAAACAAATACGTACCGGTTTCCAGTTAAAGTGGGAGGGGTAATCGGACCACATAAATCTCCATATATTAGCTCCAAAATCTTTGAAGCCCGAATCGAGGCTTGGTCCAAAAACGAGTCCCTCGTTTGCTTTCCCATTTGGCAAGCTTCACATACTTCATGTGTCGGGTTTATAGTCGGTAACCCGACCACCAGTTCTTTGCTAGCCATTGACTTCAATGAGTCAAAATTGACGTGATCTAATCGGTCATGCCATGTTTGAGAAACCGGGTCTTTGTTTACATGTAAGCACATGTTCTTTGCCACACGCATCTTGACGTTATAAAGTCGGTTTGTATTTGGTACTTTCATGATTAGCCTACCGCTAGCATCATACATCCAAAGATCGTTCCTTTTCAAAAGAACCTCACACCCATTATCTGTAGCTTGACCAAAGCTCAAAATATTACACCAAAGACTAGGTATAAAATAAACGTTTGTGATTTGTTTTACCTCCCCGTTATTGCAATGTAACAAAATAGTGCCTTTCCCTTCGATTTTGACTAAGGGAATTATCACCGAAATAGACTCGGCCTACCACTCTTTCATCAAGATTAGAAAAGAATGACCTCTCTCCCGTCATGTGATTGCTAGCACCATTATCAAGGTACCAAATCCCTTCTTACAGTCCTTCGGATTGGTACCGGCTTGGTAAAACTTTCTCCGCATTTAAGTAGACCGACTCATCTACTTGTTGCAACATCATTAGGGTTTCTTTGGCCTCGGTTAGATTTGCTTCCTTTCTTCGTTCGGGACACGAGGAAGCGAAATGACCCATTTGGTCACATCGGTAAGATTGTAACTTTGACCGGTCTTTACCCTTATGTTTTTCATCGGTTTGTTTGAAGTTGTCTCGGGTTCCCGGTTTTGGCTATTATCTCGACCTCGACCTCGACCCCTACTCCGATTTCCACCTGCTCCTCGTCCCCTTCCTCTACTTGATTCATAATTCCGTTTATCGGAATAATGAAACAACAGTTTACCTTGATCTACGGATTGGGGTTCTTCATCTTTGGTTGGTTCTTCATAAGCCTTGAGCCAACCCACAACGTCTTCAAACCCAAACGTCTTTAGATCTAGGATTTGTTCAAGCGAGGCAACAATATGAACAAATAAACGACATAAGCTTGTGAGAAATTTCTTAACAATTTTCTGCTGCTCAAACGTCTCCCCGAGCGTGGCAGAATTCGAAGAGATCTCCGATATTCTGTTTGCATAATCATCGATCTTTTCTGAATCTTTCAACTTCAAGGCATCAAACTCAGCTACCAATATTTGGAGCCTTGCTTCCCTTACCATTTCGGCACCTAGATGTCGGGTTTTGAGTGCTTCCCACATCTCTTTTGCCGAGTTCAGACTGCCGACTTGCAAAATCTGTTGTTCGGGTATAGATTGGAAGAGTAGGGCGGTTGCCACATTATTTTTCTTTTCATCAGCTGTACCGGGATCTATCACACCCCATACGCTATGAACATTAAAAATAACCTTCATGCAAAGTGCCCATACCATGTAGTTTGTTGCTGTTAACATTGAGCATTGAAACGAGCCTGAGCTGCTGCCCTCCTTGGCCGGCGGCGGTGGTGATGAGTCACCCATGACTTGATCAAACACAACTTTGTTTAATCGATTTGTTACAGCGGTGACGAACGCTTACCGATTGGTCCTTGAACGGCTCTGATACCAATTCAAGTCCCAAGCCAATCAATAAACGAACGAATAAATATATATATCAAACTTCACTTATTATTATATCAAGGAAACTAGCTCAAAACCTTAATACAACAAACTTTGAAATATGAATGTGGTGGGTGATATCTAATTCTAACTTGCTAGATCTATTTATACTAGTTAGCCAAACTTGCCAACTACATTTATTTATGTCCAACAACTTGACATAAATGTCCAACCACATTATTCATGGCAACTACTTCATTAAAGCCCAACCACTTGACATTATGTCCAACCACTTGACATTATGTCTATCCACCAACTAGCCTCTTAACTTCATACACCATAATGGAATACATAGGCCCGAACCTTATAGGTCCGACTCGGTTAATTACCAACACTGGAATCAGAGCAGTTGATCAGAGATCTTATAAATAGACGTTCTAGCCGTGGGTGGTGGCCGATATAGTGAGCATTAAATTCAGAGCTATCGATCAGTGACTTCCATGATTTTGAGACCAATCTCAACTGAAGAACCGATTTGACATGAAGGCTTTTGAAGATTTCCAATTGGATGTCGAATGGTATGTTGTCAGACATGTTGCTTTTGATATTTAGGGTTTACGAGAGAGATGAATGAATGGAAGGGGCGATTTTTAAACAGCAAGTCTGGGTCGGCTAACTTATTATTATTATTATTATTATTATTATTATTATTATTATAACCTATGGTTTATGGAAAGTAGGAAACTATTTAGTTTCCAAATTAAAAAAAACTTGTTTCTAAAATACCTTTCGGTGGCTTCATATACAAACTAGGATAATGGACCGTGTAAAACACAGGCGGAAAATTATAAATTTATTAGGTAAATTTAATATTTAAACTTATAATTTGTAAACTTGAAATTAATAATTTTTAATCTTATAATTATAAACTTAATCTTAAAAAGCATAAATTTTATAGGTTTAAAACCTAGCAATTTATAAGTAATGAAAATTTTAAATTATAAGTATTACAATATTAATATTCATATTTTATCATTTGCCATTAACACTAAAAATCTACTATTGATAACTTTAAACCATAAAATAATATTGAAAATACCATTTAGATATCATGTTTATTATAAACCATCCAAGTTAAAAACTTTTTTTTGTCATAAAATTACATCTCAAAATATCTATATTACTTAAAACATCATACAACGTTTGCAAAACTTAAAAACTAAAGAAACCTTTGAAATCGGAAAATCCACTGCTTGAAAACGTTAGCTTAAATTCGATTCCCCATGCATTTAACAACAATTAAAAATTAACTGGTGAAAAACTTTATTTCAAATACAAAAAACACTTAATACTTGATTTAAAAACAAGTCAGCAAGATCATGAATAATATATGCGGAAAATAAAATAAGGAATCATCCAAAACTGTGGAATATTATATCTTTACTTTAATAATTACCATACACTATTTGAAATCTTGTTATAATGTAAAAGATTGACTTCGAAAATTTTTGCAATAATTTTAATGTTATATATTTGAAATATTATTTTTTGTTTTATTATTTTTTTAATAAAACGTTAGTTAATTATCATAATTAAGAATGTCAGTTACATATTTTAACTTTAAATTCTAGTATTTTAAATTGCAAAAGAAAAACTATTTTAGGAAATTGAATGATAAAAGTCCATTAAGTCATTATTGAATTTAATTAATAATGAATTAGGTGGAAATATTATAAATAGTAATACATTGTGTGGTATCCTATGTGGACAAGCTAGTATGGTGTCATGTGGACAATATGTTTTGTTTTAATAATATAGTTAGATTTGATTAGATAGGGTTGTTGAAAAAGCTCGCGGCTTGAAGCTTAGACTCGTAAATCGCTCGATACAATCTAGAATAAAATTAGCTAAAAAGCCTTGATTTGAAACAATTAGAGCTCGGGTCATTTTTGTAACCGAGCCGAACTCGACCCAAGCTCGGCTCGGGTCATGGCTAGGTTCGCATCAACTTTCGAAATATCAAATATACAATTTCTTTTATACTTTAAAATTTAAATATCATACTTAGAAGATGTTTGGCATTGAGTTTGAAGATACTTTAAAATATTTATTGGTTTACCGGTCTTTTTAAAAAGCCAATAAGTTAAAATGTGGTCGTCAATCATAATTTTTTTTTATTTTAGTTTTCTGAAAGGGTTAAAAAGATGTTTACAAAAGCCCCAAATTCTGGCTTTTTAAAATAGTTTTTTGAAAAAGTTAATAAGCCAATAAGCATTTTTCAAACTCAATCCCAAACATGGTCTAATAACCTGAATGAATATTTTGTTAAACGTTGTTTGCTTTTTAAAAAGCCACATCTTTTCTGAAAGACAAGCAACTAAATTTAATACAAATACATCCTTTTTCTTAAAGCAATTATGAGTGATACTAAGGGTATGCTTGGCAAAACTAGGTGGTGGCTGTTAGCTGTTAGCTGTAAGCTGTAAGCTGGTGGCTGGTAGGTGGTAGCTGTAGCTAGTAGCTGTTAACTTTAGCTTTATGTATATATATATATATATATATATATATATATATATATATATATATATATTTAGGTGTTTGGCAGAGTAACTGGAGCTTTTAATAAAACTAGTTGGGTGCCCGAGCGGTGCGACGGAGTGCGCGTGCAACCTAACATCAATCGTATAATCAGTGTCGGTACGTGATTCACTTGATAATAGTGCACACATAACCCGAATGCAGACATGTAATTCATGCAAAAGTAGTAAGCATGTAGCCGGTGGCCAAAATCAAGAAACAAAGCTGAAATACACGGTAATTTCAAATAGATAATTTTTTAATCCAACCTCTTTTGATCTGAAACATTTTCCGACCTGGAACCGTTTTAATCTGAAACATGTTATGACCTGGCCCTTTCGACCTAAAACCGTGCTGACACGAACCGAACTATATTAACCCTTTTTGTATCAACTCGTTCCGACCCTAAGTTGGTATTACACATGACTCGAGCTTGCCTGGCTCAACTTGTTGTCAATCCGAACCGGTAATCACGTAGTATACTATTTTTTTAAAGTTAAAGAAGTATAGCAATATCATACTCAAATTAAAAAGAATAAAATTCTCTTTTTAATGATGTAAGTTGTTTAAAAAAATAATAGCGTGTGAAAAAGTTATGGTCTTTTAAAGACTCATGGGGTAGTTAGTTGTGATTAAGGGTAAAATATATAACTATTATATAAATTAACAAAATTTGATTAAAGTTCAAGTACCAAACTTGTAAATTCAAATGTAAAAGTTTCTATATTTTTCTCAAACGCGAGTAGTAGTATCAAACTTGTAAATTCAAATGTAAAAGCTTCTATATTTTTCTCAAACGTTAGTGGTAGTAGCGTTTAAATATGGAGATTTTTCTTCAAACTTAAAAGCTTGAAACTTTTTCAACCAAAAAAAACATTTTTATTAAGAGTTTTTTTCTTAAAAGCTTGAACCTAAGGCTCTTAAAAACTTCTGAAAGCTCTTTACCAAACATACCCAAAGAGTTTTTAAAATGTTGGTTTATATATTGTATTTTAATATTCATTAATGGATCCCGAAATATAACTTAACTCCGACTTATCACCTAATTTAATAAAAACACAAACTTCTCAATTTGTAAATATGAATAATAAACAAAAATAAATAAGAAAAATCTATACCTTGATTAGTTACTTGTATGCTTCAAAAGCTTTCTTTCCTTAATTCTACTTATAGAAAAAGTAGTAATTGCAACATTTGTACCTTTGCCCTCTCAAGTTTTGATTATTTAAACAATAGTTACAGTTTTTTACCCTGCAATTTAAACCAACCACCCCATAAACTTTAAACGGCTATAACCTTTTAATACATTAATATTTAAAAAAAAAACAATACCATAAAAACAAGAATTTTTATTCTCTTTAATTTGAGTATGGTATTGCTATATAGTTTTCAATTTTAAGAAATTAACAAGTTACGTGATTATTAGTTAGAACCGTCAACCAGGTCTGGCGGGCAGGTTTTAGTAATGGGTCAGAACGGATTTGGATCATAACAGGTTAGGATCCGAACGAAACGATATAAAAAAGGGTTAGTTTCGTTTGGGTAGGGACAGGTTCAGGTCGAAAGGGTCTTGGTCAATACGAGTATCTTGTAATTAAAAGGAATTCGGGTCGGAATAAGTTTCCGGTTAAAAGGAGTTCGAGTCGGAACGGGTTCTGGGTCAATTCAACTTTGCTTATGGTTTTCAACACTTGTTACACGCTTTTCAGTGTCATTTACGCGAATAACGTAATTTACATGTTCCTTGGTCGATGAACACATATCCAATACGTAATGCACGTAACCCAACCTCCAATACGCGCTTGTAGAAATGGTAAACTGAATATTTCATTAACAAGATACAACCAATTATATACAGAGGTAATTGCACAAATTAAGGACTTTACTCCTTTCTAATTTCTCTTGACTATGGTATCTTCTAGATACACAACACATATATTTGCTAATATCCCCCTCCCCCCAGGTTCAAGTGGATAGGTGGTGAACCAACACAAAGTAGAAAATGAGAATGCTCAAATAAAGGACTTGGTAGGCTTTTGGTGAAGATGTCCGCCACTTGAAGCTTGGCAGGAACAAATTTTGTATCTAGACGACTCGAGGCAACCAATTCCCAAACAAAATTATAATCAACGAGCTAGTCACCGTTCAAACCACCAAAAATCTTTCCAAACCCTTTTAACTCATGTTTCACTTTATATTGTTCATGTTTCTAAGATTATGGTGTCTTGGAACCAAACTTGGTTTTATACCGAGATCGGGCCGACTTACATTCGCTTAAACCCGAGTTTGGAACTTTAATTAATAAAAATCCTCAAACTTGTTTTAGCTACTGATTTTATTGAAGTCATTCATATATTTAAATGTTTTAGTAAGTTGGATGTCGATTTGTTACTTTATCAAGTCTCGAAACCACTAAACCGAAAAAATCTTTATAAATCGAATCTTTATGTTAAATGAAAAGAATTTGCTGTTTAAATATTGACACTTTAATAGTGTCATGCGCATTGAAACAATAACGTCGCACCCCGGCATGTTCCGCCACTTTTATTCGGGGTGTGATAGTTTTTTTCAGAGTTAATATTGTTTAACAAATTAAAATATTGAATATGATTCGTAACGTATAAAATCATCACTAAATGTAATACTTTAATAAAATGTCTATATGCGTAGCACGTTTATAGGAGACGGGATTTTGGCTAAGAAATAGTGTGATCTGCCTGGAGGGCATGAAGCTCTCATAAAAGATACGCGAGCTATATAATTTCTGCCGCAGTGTTTTCCATGGATTATACTCGGATTCGCAACTGGAACAAGAATTGTTGTGTCACACCCCGACATAGGGCCTAGAAGTGTAACTAATAGTTTGTACATGTTTTATAAATATGTCAGAGTTATGGGTTTTGTTTTAGCGGAAGACTTTAGTTTATTAAAATATTAATTTTATACTGAAAACTTACCCAGGAATTTAATACCCAGGTATTTGAATTACGAAACACTGTTTCATATGTAACAAGGATTTATTAATAAAATGGGCCATCTTCGTATATCAAGCATTTATCTATGTGAGTGACTCTAATCCTTGCTACCTGTGCTAAATTTGATTCCCTGAAATGCTGGGAAAGATATATATCATCGACATGTTGGTGAATCGTTGACTTTAAAAATATTTAGCAAATCTTTTAAATGACAAGATAGTTTTTTGTACAAGCTCAATGGAAACGTCTTTTATTTTGGGGATTTGTACCACTGCCATACACACACATTCAAGGGTTCTTCGAGCCATGTAGCCCTTTGGAGAACTGTTATGGCTGCTAGCCTGCGGCCACGTAGCCTTTCTAGACAGATATGTTTTGATCTAGACACATGCGTACTCGGGTTGAGTTCCTTTTATTTTCTATCTTTTATATGAGAGATCACGTAATCTATTATAAACATTTGACTGACTTATTAAGATAAACAACCCGTTTATCTAAATGAGTAATTGTAAAAGGTTTAACGTATACACTTGTGATTGTCTGTTTTGAATGATGTGGTGATCTCGTTTGAAAAACCTTTATAAATGAATGACGCTTAACCTATAATAAAATAGGTTTACATAAATACCTGGATCGTCTCTTAACCCGGCTACAGACCTTTAGTCTAGTTTTGATAACTTTAAACTTTGATATATCATTAGTTTGAATAAAATATTAAGACCTCTAGTCTTTTTGTTTATTTACCAATCATGTGTTACGTTTCTTCTTCATGAAGAAACGCCAATTGACTATAACCTTGGTATATAATATCTTATGTTTCTTAATCATGAAAAAACAATATTTTAACTATACCCCTTGCATAATAACTTTTTGTTTCTTAACTATGAAGAAACTATATTTTAATGTTGGGATTTTCTAATATGTGCCCTAAGAGCACATGTAAGAAACATTTATTATGAGAATATTCTTATTAAAACTACCACTTGACATTAATTCCATTAATCTTGTAATAACTATCATATTTAATATTCTATTGTTTTCTCCTAACTTTCACTCCATTCATGACTACCAAATAATTTTTTATTAATTTCCACTAAAATTACTCTTTCACTTCTAATCTCTCACCATTTTTCTATAAGTATTCACTATTAAACAACCATTTTTATTATCTATGTATTTTTTTAATTAAATGATATAAAATATTACTATTATTTCACAAACGGATGGACATGTTTTTTTAGATCTAAATGAGTTTCCTATTGAAGAAGATGTTATTGAATTTGTCAGGATACTTTGTCTTTATGTCTTGAGTTCTTTCCCATACAGGTTGCTTTGAAATTCTTTTTAGTTATTGGCTATCACGATGGAGTCGAGAAGAGGCTCAATTCAATAACGTCCTCAATCAAACCAAGAAGGAACTTCAGATATTACATCATCTTTTGCAGAAAATAATGATCCTATAACTAGTGCAGTTGAGTTGGTTCAATGCCGTATTATCTAAAAACAGAGGGATGACCTACGTAAAAGCAAATGAAAAGTAGAAAGAATTATCAAGACAAGTAAAACATTGCAAACTTTGTAAATCTTCTAGTCACAACTTCAGCACATGTTCAAATCGGCATGCTTCTAATATGTACAGTGAAGTAGATTGCAACCCAATTTTTCATTGTAAATGTTAAAAATGTTTCTTCTTTTATTATTACATAATAATGAAATTACTTCTTCTCTGGTGCCCTAAATTTTATATTTTAATATTAGTAAATTCACTGTTAGTTTCGGTGTAAAACAAGACCACTTTCATATTTTAATATATTTTGCACATAAATGAATAGAAAAATGGTGGGAAATTAGAAATGATGAAATAGTAATTTTAGAGGGAATTAATAAAAAATAATAACCTAAGAGGGACCCCTACCGGTATGGGTCCCTCTTAGGTTATTATTTTTTATTAATTCCCTATAAAATTAACTAATATTGAAAATGTTTAATGAAAAATACTGTGTTACATAATAAAATGTTTGATACGACCATTCGGTTTAGAAACGAATTTTGTAATCGTTAGTATTCTAACAACAGTGCTAGAAACAGTTTTCGGTTAACCGTTGAGGTTTTATGTCTAACAAATGTGTTTTGAAATGTTTCTTACTAAACCTTTCATTTTAAAATGATTTTTATAATCGTCTGTTTTCTAAAAATTGTGTTAGAAACGGTGATTAATAAAAAACATCCATTTAAAACCAATTTTGTAATCGGTTATTTTTCTAACTTGTGGGTTAGACCAGGTGTATTGGTATACAACATATGTTTAAATATCTAATATACATGTAATATACGATTTATTATATATAAACATATGTGTTTAAAACATTTTGTGTAAACGTAATTTTCTAACAGGCGTGTTAGAAAATAGTGTAGTGAGACGTACATGTGTATTTTGGTGAAATAATGCACAAAAGCTTTCACGTGTGTCTATTCATATTCTTCCCATTAAGATACCAATAATAAAGCATTAACTCGGTATTAATGGAGTGACTTTTGGGCTATACATTAGAAAAACCAACAATTTAAAGGTTGTCTCAATGTGTAATGCTTCATGTATGTATAGTTTTTCCTCTAATGTGCGCGTTAGAATTGTTTAAGTTCTAACAAGTTTGTTAGAAGATTTTTATTTTATAAACCATAGTAACCAGAAATGTTTTATGTAAACATTTAATTATCTAGCATGTGCGTTAAAAACAATTAGAAATGGTTTCTTTTATAGACTCCATCCTTGGAAAACGGTTTGTGTAAGCGTTCAAGTTATAACGTGCGCATTATAATATTATTTTTGTACTTGCGTGCTAGAAACCGTTTTAGTACATGGGCATTAAATCTAAAACGTATGAAACCATTTGAGATTTTAGGTTTTGATTTTTGATGTTATAAACCCTTATTGATATTATTAATATAATATATTGCAATACTAAATAAATGTTTAAGAATAATTATTTTTAACAAAGTTTTGCATATTTTAGATAATTTAAAATGATTTGCTACCCATCTAAAAGTAGTTCATGTTAAACTAAGATCACGCTTTCAAGGATACTCTATAGTGAAAACAACTACGTGTTGTGAGAAACAAAATTGACTGTTCAACTTTCATGAATTTAATGTAGTAATTGTAACAACTTGAAGCTGTTTTGAACATATTTGTTCAAAAGTATAGTCTTAATATTAGAATGAGGATATGAAGATATGTGTGAATGGAGTTCTATTTGAGAGAGTTTCTCAATACATAACCTAAAATGATATCATTGAGATGATTGCTGTCAGATGATGAAAGTGTTGAAGATAATAACACTTTAAGATTTGATGTCTAGATGCCATCTGTTTATCCATTTGAATTATTATTAAAGTGCTTTACACATTATGTTGTATTTTGGTTGAATTATTATTTTGTGTTCAATATCTTCGGATAACACATGCAGTTTTATAACCAAATATAACAATATTTATTGCGACGAACAAAATTACTTTATAGAATTTTTAATGAAAAATTTATGTTTTAAAAAAAATTAATAATTTTAAATGGATAATGCAAAAAGAATATTGCATAAGAAACAACCTGTGAGTTGTTGCACTGACAAAAGTCTAAGACAAGGCATCAAATGTATAACCACGTCATGAGAGGGTCATGGAATAATGTGGTGAGTGCGTTAAGATGAAATACGCAAGAATAAAGTATTTAACTCCTTGGAGATTCACTAAGTGTGAACTGTAACATATGAATTAATATATGTTAATGATCGAGCTATTTAAATCCTTGGATATTCATCTTGAAAATTCACCGAGTGTGAATAATAAAAGATTTATTATCTTATTATTGTAATTGAATTTAAGTATATCTCAAGAGATTTATTATAATATGCTTACAATAGCGATGAATATATAGATGTTTCTACTTTCATCCATTTTGTTTGAACTATATGAAAGTTTCTCTATCATTTTGGGAGAGTATCTCAATAATAGTTTCAAGAGACAACAATAAAATGTCTAAATCACTTTATTCAAATGTGAATTCCAAGAGTTTGAGTGTCAATCTAGTTGACTCTATCTCAACATAATACTGATTGTAGACGAGTAATGTTCATTTTGTTGGTAATGAATGTATTCATCAAAATGATTTGGATTAAGACTTATGTTCAAAGTCCATATAAGTCAATGGTGAAGCCTTGAAGATCAAAGGCAAAAGAGTTATGTGTCTTAAATGAATGAAAAAGTTATGTATGTTATATATACAATAACTTGTGACACTTTCCTGAATATTAAGGTTTGGGGATTGTGAATAAGTCTCATAATTTTGTCTAAACAAAGGATGGAGTGTTTCAAAATGATATTGTAATGGTTGTGAAGGATCAGAATGATGCATGTTCTTTTCACATGCTAAAGTTTTATAGTCTAAAGCATGCTAGACTTATACTTGTTAATTATGGTGCTTTATAAAGACTAATTAACGCTTGAAACATCAGCAACACAAGAATGAATTTGTGTATAGACAAATTTAAGGATATTTTCATTTAATCTAAGGAAATGATATAACTTGTGAGGATCTTAAGAAGACCTCAAACTTCTTAGATATGTCCTACAATTATAATCCTTCAAGATTTGTGATGGTTTGTTAACAACCTTATGACAAGTTTAGATTAAACACTAGCAACTGGTGAAAGCTTACACCAAGGCATGTGTGGCTCTATGAATAAGCATCGATAAACTAACTGATATAAAGAAACTGTCTTGTTCAAATCATTATTGTGGATGTGTGGTCATAAGTAAAGTTAATCAAACTAAGTCAAAATGCAAGAAATGTGGGGGAAGTAAGTTAAGAAACAACCCTTTTGGGGTATATAGAAATGGTAATTGAGATTATTTCTTAAACTTGTGTAGAAATGAAGAACCTTTCTTTATCATATCTGGAAATTGGATGATGTTAACCAATAACACTTAAATGTGGGAGTGTCTTGCATTTGAACTTGGAAGGTTTAGCAATGAGGATTATTTTAAAGCAATCTAACATTGCAAACATACGACTAAGTGGAGGACAAAAGGGTCGTAGTGCATAATGGAGACGTGCTTGCCTTAATGTTAAGTGTATCTTACAAAGACAAATATTATAACCAGATTCAGGTGGCCATTGTGGTTATATTCTTAGAAAGTTGATAATAGGCAATAATAACTTATAAGTTAAGAACACATCATGACAACTGATCTCAACTACATAAGTTATCTGTAGTGACTAGACAAAGTCAACGATAATGTTATGGATCCAACAACCTAAGGGTTTAGTAGAGATCATGTTGCGGAATGAGACTAAAGCCCATGAAAAAGGGTATATAAAGAAAAACCTAACTTAGTTGACTGGAGATCACGAGATCTAAGTTCAATAGGACAACCTAATTAAATATTCGAGAGTGGTCACTGTGGGGGCATAAACCTATGTATAAGTTGACACATATACTAATATATATATCCTCCTAAATTATAAAGGGAGTCTAATTACTTCCTAGTCCATTCCTATAACAATAGTGACATGTTGTGAGGCTAAGCATAATATAAGGTTAATGATTTGTGTAAATCATTATAACCTTAATGCTTTTAATGATTTCTGGATAATCACCTATGTGAAAGAGAAGTGGGGTCGCTTGGAATGAAATTGTGGGGTGCGCAATTCCTAGAGATTTCACAGAACCAGACTAGTGTTGCAAGACCATAATGGACACGACAATGAGGGGATGTGCCCGACTAGGGAGAGTATTATGTGAAGTTTATTGTCGTCTACACAAATGGGGGTTTGTTCAAGGACATCACATCTACTAACCACTAGGAGACTAAGTATGCTTCACAAAGGAAGGTTCAAAGCTAACACCTACCTATCCTGCAATACTTAACTATCAAAGTTCCATTGGATAATTTGTGTGTGTTTGATCGATCTCCATTCATGTGCGGGATTGTAGGAAAATATTTTAATGAATGTGAGATCAATGCAAGACTTTTCATGTGCATCTTGTGAAACTATTCTTAATTATGTCCATAATGAGAAGTAAGTTACAATTAATGTACATAATTAAGCTTTATTGTTAGACTCTTCATGAGTCCTTATTTTTATCTATAAATAGAGGCTTTGTGCCTTGTTAAAAATTAGAAAAAAGAAGAGTAGTTTTAAATAAAAAGGATGATCATCAAAAAGAAATATTAGTATATTTCTTTATAAGAATTAGTGGATATGTGTACTCTCTAAACTTTATCTTCATATTTCTAAGTTCTAACACACTAAACTATCCGGTGTAACATCGGGCGCGCGGCCTTTCCCTGCAGTACATACTGCTTCGGCTGTTGTACCCTGGGAGACAGACGGGCTCTTTAGTAGAGGCCCAAAATCTGTTTTAAGGGACTTGTGTTGAACACGAATCCTCAACCACAACCATCAACATTAGTTTTTCCGTCCTTGTAGCAATGGATCGTACAAGAAGGCATGACTCAAGCACTCGTCATACAAGAAGATGCGAATCTCGTTGAAGACTATATAAAAGATTGTTCAAGAATACGCCATACGAGCTTAGTTGAAGACCAAATGTGATAATAACTCAAGACGAATATATTATTTGAAGACCCGTTAAAGTACCCCGCTAGAGAAACCGGTTTCAATCCCAAACACCTTCTAAGCCTCTTTAAGTTAAGAGATAAGCATTTCTTAAGAAAATATCAAACACGTTTTTAATTGATTGAACATAAAAAAATTAGGGTTGTTGAAGTCAAAACCAAATCATCGGCCAAATTTTGAGTAAATAAATTAAGTTAAAATAAAGCTTCTAAGGAGGGCAACAACCCCTATCAACCATCTCCTTTAACTGAGCCTCATGTCTTTCATCTGAGAGGAATTTGTTTACATTGCTCAAGGTGTTTGAGAGTGTAAGTGTTTTTCCTACGAAAGCTTCATTTTCCGGTGAGGTATTGGATTCGCAACCACCAATCCATGTGTAAACAGAGTTGCTTAATTGTAAATTTGGAAAAAAAAAAAAGTAAAAAAAAGGCACAAACCAACCAAAATTGAAGAAACCACTACCTTCGCTGGCCTAAGTAGTGAACCAAAGTTAATTTACCCAATGACAGTAGAGCTTGTATGAAGATGAAGCACAGAGAGTGAAAGAGACTGGCAGTGTAAGAGACCGAAATCGCCATATGCCGCCGCCACATACGGCCGAAAGTACTGTTCACAACAATGTCCTTTCTCCCTCTACAAAATGATGGATAAACCGATAGTCAATGCCGGTGTATTACCAGAGATGGCATCCCAGAGATAAAGAAACTGTCAACAAAGAGAGAGAGAGAGAGAGAGAGAGAGAGAGAGAGAAAGTTACGGTAATGAGAGAGCTTAATAGGATCTAGATCTTGTGATTACAACGATATATTCGTCATGTATGAATACGATTAAGCTATATTACTTTAAGTGTGTGTAATGTGTGTGTTGAGAGAATATTTGGACAGAGTAACGAGAGGGAAATCAGGAATAATCGAACTGTTACCTTAATGAATAGTTACAGGGGTATATATAAGGGATGACCTCATTCGATAAGATAAGCTTAACGAATGAGTCATTCGTTACATTAAAAGACTAACGAATGAGATAACTCATTCGTTATACATTACATACCAAAATGCCTTCATTCGTTATGTTCCATTCGTTAATCTTGGTTAACGAATGGAGCTTACATTATACGAATGTGACACATTCGTTACGGGGTAACGAATGTGCCTTACAATTAGGCGAATAAGCATATTTACATTAAACCCCCTTATAAACTAAACTATTACATTAATACCCTGATAAAGACCGAGACGTACAAAACATGTATCAACAAACTCCCCCTCGTCTCGAGCTCTTCATCTTCATCAATGCTGGAACATCCTCGTCTTCCAGTCCACACAACTATGATTCTTGTATGCATAACAGACACGAACAACCTTCTGAAATTGCATAGCAAGTTCGTAGTCACTTATGTTAGCAAATCTGATCTGACTTGTAAATAAGGCATCGTTGTCAGATTCAGATAAATTAACCAACCACATCGGATCAATCACTCGAACAGTCTTCGTTTTTGACCCGAAACCAAATACAATAACCGCTACACTCGTTTTATTATCTTAATACCAGTAATTGAATGACGTGAACAGACTCTGAGGGAATGTCTTCATCGGAGCCCTCTTCATTGTCTTTGGCAGCTTCACCTGTAGAATCATCTTCCTCCAACTAGTGCGTTGATCAATCTCATCGATGTACTTGTGAGTCGGCAGTTGCGGCTTGAAAAACTTGAAACCATAACGGGTTTCATGCAATAAATGAGCATAGAACCACTCAGCCCACTGATCATTCCCACGATTCATGAATGGTCTGTTGGCTAGTGTTCTAACATCCCATCTTGGCATAGATAATATATCGTATGGGCATTTGAACTAATAAATACCATGCTCCCACTTAACGATACATACCTTAAGGTCAGAATCAAACGGCCACGCGACCAAATCACCTTTTACATCGTTTTCCGGCTTGTACTTTTTCATCTGGTATGCCGATGCTCGAGCCTTTGCCATTTTGACTTCTTCCCGTTCATGATAACGAAAGGTCTCGATCATCTTGTTCATCTTCTATACATTATGTTCGAACATACCATCCAAAGCACGTTTGCGCTTTTTCTCTGTCGCCGATAAGTGACTTGTCACTATAGCTTTATTCCACTTATCTATCTCTTCACGTAAGCAACGTTCAGCTGCATCAAAATGTTCTGTGGTGAAAATCGGAATACTTGAGTCGTTGTTGTTGTTGTCTGTGTAGAACTCAGGGTACTCTTCAGCAGTAACGTCCTTTACCTCCACTTCATCATAATTAGGCACATTCCTGCGTGGAATGCCTGTATTAGTACTTTCCTCTATCTCCACATCCACATCCACATCCACGCTCTTACCCAACTCTTCAACCTCATCTTCGTTTAGATCCAGAAGAAAGGCTATTTGTTCTTTTGTTAATGAATGACTAACAAATTCACCTTCTACGATCTCATCTGCGTTCACCATACTGTACACAATCTCGTCCATACCCACAAACAGAAGCATGTTAGCTGGAATAACGTCAATTGGTTTGGATCTCGTGTAATCCTTGTATAGCATAATCTGTAGATTACTTGCTTCAGACCCACCACCAGTACCTGAATCAGTCTTATTACCTGCCGACGGTGCTGAACTACCCTCGGTTGCTGATCTACACCTCCTGTTCCATCCTGATCATCCTCATCATTCTTTAACTTCTTCAACTCGTCATCTTTACAAGTGAGTTGGAGGATGATTTCGTCTTGTTTGTCCAATCTCTCCCCTGAGCAGCAACAAAGGCTCTAAGTTCCCTGTTTTCTCGTTGAGTAAACTGAATATGTCTTAAAAAATTCCTTTGCGCTAGCTCATGGGCAGCTCTGTCAGCTTGCTAAGTCTGTTGAAGATGCAACAGATTCATCATGTGAAACCATTAAGTTTGAAGATTCATACCAAAGAAGTTAGGATGAACTAGTTGCAAGGGACCCTGAGGACGAGTAAATGTCATAAATGAGTGCTCAGGTCTTGGCAACTGTGTAGGTGTAACTAGAGTCTCTGAAGTAATAGGCTGTGGTGTAGGCATGCGAGCCAACACTGTTTGCAATACGTCTCCAAAATAAGGATCAGACCTCGCAGTAGTAACCAAAGTCATAGACGGAGGCATTGGAAAGGTAGGCATTTGTACAGGAGTCAGAGATCGAGTAAAAACAGGAGTAGGAGATCTTGGAATATACTGAGGCACAGGAGAAGTAGGAATAGGAGCTGAAATAGATACTGGTGGAGTAGATTTCTCGAACGGTTGACTTGGTATGTCGATTCCTGAAGCTCGTCGAACACGTTGCTTCTACTTTCTCACCCTTCTCAATCATCGGTTCTTTACCCTTACGCTTTCTCTTTTGTTCATAAGTTAATTCAGCCGGTGGACCCAGTCCACCATCACCACCATCATCTCCACCATTTCCACCATCACCACCTTCACGTTCAGAATCGGAATCATCATGAATCCAACGATCATTAGATGGCGCAACATAATCAATGTTAGCGAGATGACCGATCAATCGTTTAAACTTCGGTCTTACTTGAAGACTTTGACCACGGTATGATCTCAAACGTCTCATCATTTCTTCATTCATGTGTTCAAGCCTCATCACATCGCTTTGATCTTTAATCAAATCAGGTACCAGATCATTTATCATCATTTGCAGAAATCTGGTATACATTAGAAACTTATGACGGCTCGTGATGTTTTCCTTCAGATGATAATAAACCAATTCCGAGAAGTTGAATGGTTTATTCAATACGAGAGCAACAAAAGCTGATTGGAGCATCACTCGGCATTCATCGAATCCACCTTTACGTCCTCCGAGACAGTGAATCAACACATGAAGCAAGTACTTGTATTGTTCACACAAGTTTGCGTTGTTATACATTGACTTGCCCAGATCGCCATTATACTTTACCCTTCCAAATAATCCACGTATCAAACTCCCATCAAACTCACACCTATCGTCAATTGCATCACGAAACCCCAACGAAACACGAATCACCCCATTCTTTTATCTTGAATTACTACCTCGATTTGATTCTCAGTATCATTGTATCTAGCAGTATTCCAGAAAGCTCGAATAATCTTCTGATATTTAACCGTACGAGTAGAAATAGCCTTATTAATTCTCGACCATGTAAAAAAACTAATCATACCCCCAAATATCGGAGAGTCTTCAAAGTTCGGCTCTAGATAGGCACAAATGTTGTGGCTCTTGTTCCATGATAGAATCACAGGAGCTTGTTCAGGTTCAGGATTATCTGCTGGTTGTTGCTCGGGAACAGGGTTTTGAATATTCTCGTCTGCTATTACTGTTAAAACAAGCAAACATTAGTAAAATATTCAAAAATATTATAATCTGATTAACGAATGTATATCTCATTTGTTTTGAATTAACTGTTGACATTCGTGACTATAACGAATCAAATAATACATTAATACATTCGTTAACATAACGAATTTGGTTTTATTACCTTCACAAATCATCGCTGATTCGTTACTCTTATTCGTATGAGTGTGACAATCTATTAGCTATCTTAGCAATTTTAATATTTAGTCGTTAGCAATAAACGAATATGATATACTTATTCGCTAAGCAACTAACGAATCAGTTCTGTCATAAATTATATGTCTAACGAATCTGAATTGATTTCTCATTTGACTAACATTAGTCAAATTACCATTTATTTTGACTAATTACAGTAAAAAAGACGATTAAGAGCATTGACGAAACCTTTGATTTCTTATCACATTTCACAATTAACCTCAATAACCATGTTCGGAAACTGATATAATACCTGAGACACATATCATTAGTGACAATTTTGATTCAGTTATAAGGTTTATTAGATGTTAACTGTTCGATTGATATGCGAATATAAAACTAATCATTTAACTCCTAAACACCAATGAAATTTCATGAATGTCATAGGATTGTGATCGCCATTACCTGTTGAACACGAAGATATCAATCAATTAGTCTAATAAGCAAATATCAGATTCTGGAAAATTTTTGCAAGAGTTTGGTTTAGGTAGACGATGAAATAGTGAATGGACGAATGAAAGGTCATTCGTATGATATTGGGATTATAAACCCCAATAATTTCACGCTTTTCGGGGTCATTCGTTCAAATTTGAACTAACGAATGACCTCATTCTTTAAATTAAGATCCTGATTCGTTCAACCTTTTAAACGAATAAGTTGTCCATTCGTTAAATTTTAACGAATCTTATAATTAATCCTCTTAGTCGTTAACCTTTTAACGAATATAGGAGTCAATCGTTAAACTTTTAACGAATGATACGATAAAACATTTCATTCGTTAAAGTGTTTAAGCGAATGTTTTCCATTCGGTATGTAAAACGGAAGCGAATGTCATTATAACGAATGAGAGACCTCATTCGTTAATTTTAAATAACGAATGGCTTTACATTCGTTAAAACAATTAACGAATCACCAAAATCCTTAACGAATGAGATAAAAATCTCATTAAGGAATTAAATAACCATTAAAACAAATTAGGGTTTTAATCAAACAATTAAATAATCAATTAAATCCAATTAGGGTTTTAATTGCAAACATTAAAAATACCCGATCAACCAAGATCGGAAAAACTTAAATTAAACGGATTTTTACGTTAAAAACACAACTGATACCAGTTGTAAATACATTAAGCACGATTAACTTAAAACTCGGGGTAAAACTTCTTTTCCTTTTGTTTTTATTTATTCGCTAGTTTGGTAAATCGAAATTAAAGCAGAAAAATAAAATCTTTTTGTACTTTTTGAAATATTGTCAAACAACATAAAACAGTAAACAACTATACTATCAAAGCAGTACATAATTTTGTGAGTCGAGCAGGGAATCATATTGACCAAAATTTCCATCCATCACAGTTTTATTTCAGTTTTTATTATGACTGTCGTTAAGTCGATTATTGGTATTTTTGTCCACTTAAATCTTCGAACAAATTTTTCAGAACTTTCAGTGATATTATTAATTGGTTCAATTAAGCACAAATATCAGAAATGATTAGCTCCAATCTAGATTCAAGCTTAATTTGATTTTCTCCAAATCACCCCAACTTGACTTAAACCTTAGAACCAATTTGATGAAAAATGATTATTTTTAAGTAATCATAGTCCGTAATCCCCACTACAAGATATACCCCCGTTATCAAGCAATACCCTAAGGTCCGGTCCCATGGATGAGTATGCACGATTTCATCTGTCAGTTTACAAACATTGTGTCCCTTGTGGTCCGTTTCTTAATGGTAATAAGACGTGAGCAAGGGGACGATGTATGACTCACAGCGTGGTTTGATCAAGTCTGTAATTCATTTTTGTACATAGAGTACTTTTTGCGATCAAGTTTAGAGACTTAAGCAGTTACACTGCGGGTTCGCTTTTTCAAGCATTCTTAATATTCATCGAAATGAATACCAGATGTAAAACCGCATAAAGACCCAATGAAATCCGGAACCTTAAAGCATCCCATCAATACGGTATTTAAGGCCACAAGACCATACATCGTTGAAGCGTTAACCACCAACTAGATACTTTTTGTTAAAATAGTTTTCAAATTGATTACAAGGCTTGAGTATGACCGGATTATTACATTTCTGCCAGCATCATCAAGACCTTATATAGAACCAATATTCCTTTTTATTCAGCAATTTATGTTTATATCACTTACTAGCCCGTACTTGTTTGTCAAAAGACCTACCAATACATCAATGCAATTAAACACACAGTCTTTTATAACTTACTTTTTACTGGACTTAGGAGCAAATGACCAATGTACTATCATTTTCCCTTTTTGCTTGAAAACTCATTTTGAGGAGCATTTTTCATTGTTTTTGGATTTTCAATATTTGAATGTTTTTGGAGTTTTTAATTTTCTCTGTACAAACTGAAAACACAATATTTTTGAATTTTCAATATTTTCTCCCCCTAAAAACAACAAAAATTGAACTAAAATACGAAAGAAAAAAAAAATTGATTTAACCAAGCTTTTGAATATCTTTCAAAGTTTTAAAACCATTTATACCCAGCAAATATTGAAAACGTGTTTTGTCAAACGCTTTGGTATAAAGGTCAGCCTTTTGAAAATCCGTGTGAATTTTATCAATAGAAATTAATTTCTTTTCAAAACAATCACATATAAAGTGATAACGGATTTCAATGTGTTTGGTTTTCGAATGGTGAAACGGATTTTTGGTGATAGATATAGCGGCCGAATTGTAAAGATAGGAGTAGTAAGAAACTTCAAACCATAATCCTGCAAGTGTTGCTCGATCCAGAGAACTTGTGAATAGCAACTCGAGGCTGCCACATACTCCGCTTTGGCTGTAGAAGTTGAGACTGTCGTCTGCTTCTTACACTGCCAGGAAACAAGCCAGTTTCCTAAGAAATGACAACCCGCTGTCGTAGACTTGAAATTGATCTTGCATCCTCCATAGTCCAAATCAGTAAAAGCGGTGAGGTCAAACTTATCGTCCTTGGGGTACCACAACCGATGTCTGGATTTCCCCTCAGATAATGTATGATACGCTTTACTGCCGCCAGATGAGTCACTCGGGGACTCGATTGGTACCTGGCACACAAAAAAACAGCAAACATGATATCAGGTCGAGATGTAGTCAAATACATAAGAGATCCGATCATATCTCTATACAGGGTTGGATCTACGGTATCCTCCAATTCATCCGGTGATAAATTGTGACCCACGGAAAGAGGTGTTGAAGGAATTTTGCCATCGGATATCTTGAATCGGCTCAAGACATCGTTCACGTATTTGGTCTGATGGATAAAGATCCCAGAATCAGACTGGTGAACTTGCAATCCTAAGAAAAAGTTCATCTCTCCCATCGAGCTCATCTCGAATTTGGTTTGCATCGTCTTCTCGAAATCTTTGCACAGGCTGTCGTTCGTCGAACCAAATATTATATCGTCCACATAGATTTGGACGAGGAGCAGATCATCACCCATGTTCTTATAAAATAAAGTACAATCCACAGTTCCCCTCATGAATCTACTTTCAATCAGATGGTCAGCCAACATGTTGTACCAGGCTCTCGGGGCCTGATGTAAATCATAAAGGGCCTTGTTTAATCGATAAACACGCTCTGGAAAGTCTGGATCCTTGAAACCAGGAGGCTGCTTTATGTAAACTTCTTCATGAATAGCTCCGTTTAAGAACGCCGATTTCACATCCATCTGATAAACCTTGAAATTTTTATAGGCTGCATAGGCAAGAAAAATACGTATAGCCTCCAGTCGTGCCACATGAGCATATACTTCAGTGTAATCAATGCCTTCTTGTTGATTGTAACCAAGAACGACCAATCGTGCCTTATTTCTCACGATTACCCCGCGAACGTCCTTTTTGCACTTAAAAACCCATTTAGTCGGAATAGCCTTTTTCACACGGTCGGGTTTATCAATTAAGTCCCATACACCTAGTCGAATAAACTGTTGCAGCTCCTCCTGCATTACCTCAACCCAAGATGGTTCCTTGAGTGCCATCGTGACACTTGTCGGTTCAATATGTGATAGAAAGCAGGTATACTATGCAATACTAAGGATACCCGAAGAGTGCAAATCCACATAAGCACAAACTATCGAATCCTCAGTAGGAGATAAGTTACACTCAACTTGTTCATCACATACATTAGCTAATTGGTGTCTCGTACGAACCCCGTCGTTCACATCACCAATTATCTGTTCCTGCGGATGATTAGAATGAATCCTTAAGGTAGGATTAGCAGGTACAAATACGTTATCACCCAGATTGGTGATATTTTCCTCTGCCGTGTCCAAAGAGACAGTTGGAGAGTCATCATCAATTAGAATACGCTCGTTTATGTTTGTAGCTTCATCTAATGCAACTGACGATTAATCAACAAAATCAGCTTCATCGGAAGACTCAGAAACATCGTTCGATGTCTTTGATACGTTAGGAAAGTCATTCACATCAACAGACGAAGAACTAGGAATTGAAAGACATTGTTCTTCCAAATAAGATCGAATAAAATCTTCAGATATTTCTTCAACTGTTGGCATAAACGAATTAAATAATCCGTCGTAATCAAACATCCAGTCGGGACCCTTACCTGTAGGTGGAGTGGTATAGCTTTGGAAATCAACATGGTACCTCTCTTCTACACAACCTGAAGAGATATTGAAGATCCGCTTCTTCGGAGAATTGTGTCCCAAGAAATAATCCTCAAATGCCTTTTCTTCAAATTTACCGCCATCTCTCTTCAAAATTGTACAAGGACACCTAAATGGTTCCAAATACTTTAGATTCGGTTTACGATTATTCAGAAGTTCGTAACTTGTCTTCTTGAACTTCTTTACTGTTAGTACGCGATTCAGTGTGTAGCACGCTTTATTCACATCTTCATTCCAGAACTGAACGGGAAGCTTAGAATCAGCAAGCATCGTTCCCGCAGCTTCGATCAACGTACGATTCTTTCTTTCAGATACACCGTTTTGTTGAGGAACATACGGCGTACTGAATTCACGATGAATTCCCTTTTGTATGCAGAAGAAATCCAATACATTATTCCTGAATTCAGTTCCATTGTCACTACGAATTCGTCTCACTTTCAGTTTGTAAAGTGATTCGATCTTTGTGATAAGATTCTGAATTAATACAGGAGTCTGATCTTTAGATCCCATAAATAACACCCAAGAATATCGTGAAAAATCATCAGTCACAACTAAGCAATAAAAATCACCCGCGATGCTAGCACGATTCACAGGACCAAATAAATCCATATGAAGTCGTTCTAGGGGTGTAATAATCGAATTAATCGACTTACATGAGTGCGAATTCTTCTTTTATTTTCCCTTCTTGCAAGCGATGCAGTGATCATTCAACTTGAAGTTCTTAAGGGTTACACCATCTACCAGGTCATTTGAAACCAAATGATTCATTTTTCGCACATAGATGTGTCCCATATGTCGATGCCAAAGGATCGTTTCTTTCTCCTTGGATTTGGAGATAAAACACTTTTCTGAAGAAGAAACGTTTACATTAAGATTCATGTCTAGGACATAAATATCATTCGATCGAGGTGATCTCATGACAACCATTTCTTCAGGAATTGTGTATCCCGGTTGAAGGATAACACATTCCTTGTCTGTGAAAACTGTGGTATATTGTTTATCACAGATTTGTGAAACACTTAACAAATTATGATCCACTTTTTCACAATAATTAACTTTTTCAAACGTCACTTTCCCGTTTGCAACTTCTCCTTCCTTTGTTATCATCCCACCGTTGTTACCAGCAAACGCCACGTAACCCCCTTGAATATCTTTGACATTATTCAGAAGATCCAGGTTGCCAGTGATATGCCAAGAACATCCACTATAACCGCCATTAACATTTAAATCAAACTCCATCAAATCAATCGATTCTCTTATCCAATTCAACTCAATTCCTAACCCAAACCTCCAAAACCATACATAATTACTTTATATCAATTCCGAATTACACTTATATCCATTCAATTACTGTTAAAACTTATGCTGTGTTTATCCGAAGCTTAATAGAACACCATACAGATCAATACCAGTTCATATTAACTCAATGAACTATGAATTGATAATGAATAACATCAAATGATTAGATCACAGGCTTTGATACCACTTGAGAGAGCTTAATAGGATCCAGATCTTGTGATTACAATGATATGTTCGTCATGTATGAATACGATTAAGCTATATTACTTTCAGTGTGTGTAATGTGTGTGTTGAGAGAATATTTGGCCAGAGTAACGAGAGGGAAATCGGGAACAATCGAACTGTTACCTTAATGAATAGTTACAGGGGTATATATAGGGGATGACCTCATTCGTTAAGATAAGATTAACGAATGAGTCATTCATTACATTAAAAGACTAACGAATGAGATAACTCATTCGTTATACATTACATACCAAAAAGCCTTCATTCGTTATGTTCCATTCATTAATCTTGGTTAACGAATGGAGCTTACATTATACGAATGTGAGACATTCGTTACGGGGTAACGAATGTGCCTTATAATTAGGTGAATAAGCATATTTACATTAAACCCCCTTATAAACTAAACTATTACATTAATACCTAGATAAAGACCGAGGCGTACAAAACATGTATCAACAGGTAAGAGAATAAAGTGAGATAATGAATATTATTAGGTTATTAACGGTTGGAAAGAGATTAGTCAACAAAAATTGTGTCAAGCATTGAATGAATTATTTGATGAATAGTGTTGTGTGACATATGATAAAATGTTGATTTTCAATATATATATATATATATTGAGAGAGAGAGAGAGAGAGAGAGAGAGAGAGAGAGAGAGAGAGAGAGAGTATTGAATGAAAACTCATTTAAGTTGTGAAAATCTATGAAAACCATATGTAACATCGTTTTTTTTGTTTTTTTGCACATGTAATATATGTTGTTACATTTAATATAAAACGTCGAAAAATAAAAAAAAAAATTGTTTTTGCCATTTTTTAACAATTTTTTTCTAATTTTTATATATGTTTTCAGGAGAGAGAAAAAGTTATGTTTATATTTACATTTTTTATTAACTTTAATCGTGGGACACAAAATTTAAACTTTAATTAAAAACATGTGGTTGAGAATGAGTTTCTAGAGTTTTCACAACTCAAGTGGGTTTTTAATTTAACCTAACCCTATATATATATATATATACACACATATATGACAAGTGTGATTTTACAACCAAATTAGTAAAATGGGACTAGGTGCTAGTAAATATTGCTTGAACAAAGATATTTGTTGCGAGGAAAAACCCTGTTATCCTTAGGATAACAAGAAAAAAACCCGGGTGGTGAAAACTATCACCACCGATTTATTAATAATAAAGTGGTTACAAGTGGTGGAGCTTAATCGGATCGTGATTACAATGAACGAGTACTCTAAGTATCGAGTGCTAAAAAGTGTGTGTGTTGTGATCCAAGGTAATCTCTATTTATACAAGAATAAAGCTAACAATATGCCCTATATTTAAGAAAACTTTTGGACTAAATCAATTAGCCGTTAATCTCGTTAGTTAACACGTTTCCTTTGCTGCTACGATCTAATAACGGCAAGAGCGAGTCTTCGGGAGATCATATCAACGGTCTTTGACTTGGTAAACAAGGAAAGTAGCAGACAATGTGTTAGTTATATAAGATAATTAGGATACCTGTTACCTTGGAGGATACCGCATCCTAGATTTGTTCTGAATAATGTTTGCTGAGGATACTGAAAATCCGAGCCCTAACAATTGTCTCCAAATTTAACAGCTGTAGGTAGGGGTTACAGCTGTAAAATTTTCAAATTTTGAATTTTGAATTCCCGGATGTACGGTGCATTCTTGTTACATGTGTCAGCCGTCCGTTACCCTTGAATGCTTATATTTATCCAAGATAAATACTCTTTATCTCATTCATCCATCTTCATAGGTAATCTTCCTGATCTCTTTTACTTTTCATCTTCTCAAATCATGAGTCCTAAACCTCGTCCTTCCGGTATTGAGGATTTTGTGTCTCAGAATCTCCTCGCAAGTCATGCGAAAGAGATATGTATTTTTGGTAACACTGATATTGCGAATCTTCAATGTCGAGTTTGTTTTCCTTCTGGAACTATTTTTAGGTCTTTTGATGTCGCGCTTTCTTCTGATCATGTTTCAAAAACCTGGATATGCTTCCCGTTTTTCCGATTAAAATCGGCTTTTCGTACCCATTTCCTGCCTTTACCACTGAGTTCTTTTCCAGAACTGGTCTTAGTTATGCCCAAACCATGCCCATGGTTTGGAGGACCTTGTTTGTTTTGGAGAGATTAATCGCCGACCATGCTCTTGATTTCAGCTTTTGTGAGCTTGCTTCTATGTATGACCTCCGCAGTCATGGTTCCTTCAGATACCTTCTCAAGACTAGATCCGGCCGTACCCCACTTGTTTCTAAAAATACCCAAAATAACTATCAGTGAAAGAGACAGTTCTTCTTTGTTAGGAGAGATAGTCTTCCTCATCTTGAGGATCTACCGTATTTTGGGTTGCCAAAAGTAGGATACATTATCTTGAAGATATATGCCGATAATTTTTATAAGCTGATATGTTTTTTGTTTTTTGCAGCTTTGAAGTTCTTCGAGATTGCCCCTCCCACCAGGGAAACTGAGACCAAGCTTAACTCTTTCTTTCTCATTGACGAGGAAGAGAAGACATTTTATCTTCAGCCATGCCTCCAAGAATCATCGCCATCAGCAGGCTCCGTTAGTGTAAATATTTTAAGGATTAGGGATACTGACCTGTATAATCGTAGGTAAATCTGCCTCAGTCTTTGCTTTGGACGACATCGATAGCATGGTTTCTACTCGTAGCACCAAGAAAAAAGAAGCTGCTCCCACCTCCGTACCAAAACCTGAGAGCAGTCGTGCCAAAGGTTCAAAAAAGAGGAAGACCCAGGAAGTTTCCGAATCTTCTCCATCCTGTAACCTTGAGTTTAAAAAGGTATGCCTTCCGATAGTATTCTCGTATTTTGAAGATAACATATGTTGAGGAAAGTTTATTTTGAACAGGAACTGGAACAGTTATCCTCCAGCTTTAATGACCTTCATAAGGAACTTCTTGATGCCAACACCCGCATAGCCGAGATGCTGAAGATTGTGAATGCCAAAACCGGCCTTCTTGACGTCTGGTGCAGATCCTAGAGGTTTGATGTGTTGTAAAACACACGTATCTTTCGCACGTTTTATCTACGTATTATATTATATTTTATATGTCTTAACTCATTTTAGATAGGTTTTACATACATTTATTAATCTTGTAGGTTTTGGGTAAAAGAAAGTAAGAAACCGGGACTTTTCGAGCATTCTACAAGCCTTTTACGCATACGTTTTCAAGTAAACAACTCAAGGCCCGACCTGTATGCATCATGGAGGCCCAAGACCATATTATATTATATTATATAAAAAAAAAACCCTAAGTCTAGCAAAAAGTTCCGATCGCAGCAGCAGGAAGAAAAAAAGAAAGAAAAAGTTTTGTGTGCTAGGGTTTGGGACTTGTAGTGGCTAGGGAAGGAGGAAGACACAAGAACCAAGCCTCGGGAAGGTTTTTCATCAGTTGTAGAAGCCAAGAACAGCCCGGAATTCATTCATATCCTTACATCTTTTTCATTGTTCATATACTTTGATTTACTTGTTCAATTGATTTAGTAGTTTTGCAATTACTTGGGATATTGACTTGTTATTGATTAGTATTGGTTATTGAATGTTTGAATTGATGTTTAAGATGAGTTTAATGATGCTTTTATTTAATGTTTATGGCTGTCCAAAGATGATTATTGGCTAAACTTGTTAGTTCTACCTAGGAATGATGATTCTTGTTAGTGTTTGATGAGATTGTTGGATTGTTTGATTGATAGACTTGAATTGTTATTGTAAAGTTTGATTTAAACATGAAATAGGTTGTGTTTAAGGGCTGGAAATTCTAGTGATTCATTGCATAAACCCCGTGTGTTGATTGATTAGTTTTGTGTTGATTGATCGGTGCATTGTTTGATTCTAGACTTTATGTTTAGGGTTTGTTTGCGGTAGGAACAACCGTAGGGTTTTGTTGCGTGATTATTTGGATTAAGTACAGCGGTTAAACACCTTCTTTGAGACCGAGAGGTGATAGGAAGTTAGGGTTGTCTCATTGCCTTTGCATGCTAGAATAAGGATTGCGCGAGAGCGAGTTCGTTTCTTGTCAGGTTTAGGAATTTTGAGTGACTAGTTGATCTATTTTGGTTTAAGTTGAATTGTTCCTCTATCCTTGGTTGTGTAGTATTAATTACCATTAGGGTCGAGTGTTGGTGAGACCGAGAGGTGATCCTTCATTAGAACACGTTAGCAATTATTTCCCGGTTTGGTCGTTTTAGTCGATTTTGTGTAGTTTAGGCTTGTTAAGTGAGACCGAGAGGTAATCCAGTGAGCTCCAAGCGATCCTTAGTCGTGTCATCTTTAGGGACCGGTGTCTTGAAGTCATCCAATCCATTATCTTGTTAGGCCTACAATTTGATTCAGACCTAGGTAGACGTTTTTCTCCTTTCCTAAGTTAACACGGTTAGTTTTCCGTTAAGTTTTCTATTTTTGGTAAGTTTTGTTAGTCAGTCTAGTTAGTTCAGTTAAGTATTTAAAAATCAAAAATCAATATAATTATTATTCTAAGGTAGGTCTTGTCTAGGGTTAGTGATCTTTAGCGTTCTGATGTGTCCACGTGTTTGATACTCGGACTTCCTAAGTCTATACTACTTGCGATCGGTACACTTGCCGGTTGTGTGTGGTTTTAGGATTTTCGTTTTAATATTAAAGCTTAGTTGTGAGGGTCATATTTATAGGGTTATTAGACACACATCAAGTTTTTGGCGCCGTTGCCGGGGACACGGTTTTAGGCGATTTGAGAGCAATCCGAGTTAGGACTTACCTTTTGTGCTACTTGTAATTATTTTTGTTTTATTTTATTTATTTGTTAGAATAGTTTAGATAATATTATTCCTAATTATAGTTCTATGCGACAGACTCGATCTCTAGGACCACCCGACACGGAAGCATTTCCCGAGCCAGAGAGAGAGTTTCGTGAGAGACATCGTCCCGTTTCACCCTCGTCCACTTCTTCATCCGTTGACCCCGACGATAGGGATAGGATCATGGGCGACATTCCACCACCGAGGAGGACAGTTTCGGACCGGGCCCGACCGGCCAATGCTGGCGCGAGATCCAGCATCGCACCACCCGCAATTGGAGTTGCGACGAATTGGCAGATCCCGTCGAACATTCTGAATACCATTGCTCATTCTGCTCAGTTTCACGGGTTGCTTCATGAGAACCCGCACTATCAACTCACCCGCATCGTGCGAATCTGTGACACTTTCCATCTCGCGGGCGTTTCCGAAGACGCCGTTAAGCTCCGCGTATTTCCATTTTCTCTCGCTGATCAAGCGAGTCTGTGTCTCGAGTCCCTCCCACAGGGCTCTATAGCTACATGGGCTGCCATGCAGACCCAATTTCTTGAAAAATACGATCCTCCGGCTAAAGCCGCTCGTCTGCGTAACCAGATACATTCTTTCCAGATGGAGGACACACAGAGTTTTTACGAGACCTGGGAGCGGTTCAAGAATCTGTTAGCGTTGTGCCCCAACCACGGCTTGCAAGATTGGGCGGTCGTCGAAAAGTTCTACAATGGAGTGACGTACGCGACGCAGAGTATGCTCGACACGGCGGTGGGAGGAAATCTGTTGACAACAAAGGACCCCGATGAGTGTATCGCTTTATTCAATGGGTTAGTTATTAGTGGGTACCAGAGACCACGCGCTAGAGGAGGTAAGACCGTTGATTCCATCTCACGAGGCATGCATTCGGTGGACACGACCACCGCACTGACGGCACAGGTCGAGGCGTTGGCGAAGATGGTGAAGGACATGCAGACGAAGAGCAAGTTGTGTGAGATCTGCAGAGGGGGGCATGATACCGTTCAGTGCCCAGTCAGTTCCCAAGAGGAGGCCGTAGACTTCGTAGGAAATCCAAACCGAAATCCAAATTCTTTCAATTCTTATAATTCGGGATGGAGGGGAAATCAGAACTCCAACTGGAGGAGCGGCAACCAGTCCGGTTTTCAGCAGCGTCAGAGCCTATTTCAGGATGCCGGTGAGGGAGCGAGCAGTGGGGAGAAGAAGCCCACTTTGGAGGAGATAATGGCGCAACAAACACAGATGCTGTCACAACTTATGTCACGAGAGGATTCCCGACACAAAGAGACGCAGGAGAAGCTTCGAGAACACGAGCAGTTCATGAGGAATCAGGGAGCGTCAATTCAGAGTCTCGAGCGGCAGATGGGTGAGATAGCAAGTAGGTTGAACGAGAGGCCGCAGGGTTCACTACCAAGTAACACCGAGCAGAACCCAAAGGGATTCGCTAAAGCTGTGACAACGAGGAGCGGTGCAGGGGCACGAGAGGAGCCCGGGATTCAGCAGAGAGGAGTTGTCGAGGAGCCTGCAGTAGTTGTAGAGGAGCAGGTGGATGAGGAGATTCAGATGGAGTCTCCACCGGCCCAGGTGCATCGGAGAAGCAGCCCAGGAAGTTCAGCACTGGCTGAGAGACAGCAGCTACCGAGCGAGCCGCCGAGAGTCTACAAGCCCAGAGTACCATAACCCGGAAGACTCCGCCGAGACAGAGATGAGGAGCAGAGTTCCAAATTTCTTGATCTTTTGAAGCAGCTTCACCTTAACATTCCTTTCCTTGAGGCACTGACTCAGATGCCTAAACACGCGAAATTCCTCAAGGATATTCTTTCGAATAAGGAGAAGCTTGCTGAGGTCGCTTCCATCCCATTGAGTGCTAGCTGTTCTACTGTCTTACAGCGAAAATTACTGGAAAAGATGGCCGATCCAGGGAGTTTCACGATTCACTGCATCTTGAGTGATGATATAGTTATTCATGCGCTGGCCGATCTTGGTGCCAGCATTAATCTCATGCCGTATTCTGTGTATCGTAAGCTGGGTCTAGGCGAACCGAGGCCTACCAGGATGAGTATCCAGCTTGCTGATCGTTCTGTGAAATACCCTCGAGGGGTGGTCGAGAACATGCTGGTTCGTGTCGACAAGTTCATCTTCCCGGTGGACTTTGTCATTCTGGACATGAACGATGATGATAGCGTACCGCTTATTTTAGGCCGACCATTCCTTGCCACTACACAGGCGTTGATCGACGTCTGTGAGGGTAAGTTGATTTTGAGAGTTGGGGATGAGAACGTCACCTTTGACGTTCGACAGTCACTGAAACACCCCAAGTCTGCTGATGACTCCCTGTAGTTTATTGATACCATCATGGAGCATGTTGATGAGTTTTTCAGCGAGATCTGTGGAGGATCTTCCTCCAACACTCAGATTCTCGATAGGGACATTCCGGAGATTGAGATGGTTGCCATGACCGACCAGTCAACGGAAGATGACGCCGAGTCACATCACCCTGAGTCTGAAGTGTCTGCTGAGATCGTACGTGACGATCCAATGGATCGACCTTCTGTCGAGAGCCCACTCCTTCCTTAGAGCTTAAGGAGTTACCTGCCCATCTGGAGTACACGTTTTTGGATGAAGAGAGGAAGTTACTGGTTATTGTCGCATATGCTTTGACGGAGGTCAAGAGAGAGAGATTGTTGAGGGTGCTTCGAGAGCACAAGGAGGGCATTGCATGGAAGATTATCGACATCAAGGGTATCAACCCTTCGTTTTGCACGCATAAAATCCTCATAGAGGATAATTATATGTCACAACCCGACTAGCATAATGCGGAAGCTTAAAAAGGGAATGTAACAGACACCTCTGGTATCAACAACATTGTTTATAAAGAAACATTACAACTAATTTATATTATATTACATTGGTCTATCTTTTATTACAAACTAGGTGTTACACCAAGATATACTCATAAGCTACTCTAGCCATACTGGTAGCCTTGCCTCTATTCACACTGCATCGATCACATTAGTAACAGGTAGCACACAATCACGGATTTTCCAACTTCGGTAACCCTGAAAAGCAGTTTAAAACGGGTCAACTACTAGAGTTGGTGAGTTTCACGAGTTTCAAGAAAACAGCAATGAGTGTTCACAAGTCAACACTTGTAATTATGAAATAAGTATGTATGTATGTAAATGATGTATGTGATGTAATTATGCTAAGCTACAGTGAAGCCTGGACTGTTCGTGCTGCGTGCCTCCATTTCCCACGCTCAATCAACCACTGTGGCTCCCCTTCCGCCCACAACATGCCCGGTAGCTATGTCTAACACTACATAGCCTGTATGTTTAAATATGGTCATGTGCAAACGGCGCTATGTGACACGGCAATCAGGCCGATTCCGTTTGGGTTTGTCAAACCAATAGTACTATTCACAAGCCACCAGCTCGAAGTTAATCACTGTGATTGTGGGGACTTTCCTGTGTTAGCTCTTAGATAATTCACATCAGTACATGTTTCAGGTGTGTATAGATATAAGCAAACATGCTTTTCACCCCAAAAGTTCGTAAAACAGTTTAAAAGTGGGGTCATGAAACTCACAGTTTAGTCGATAATCAGTACTGTATCAGCTCGTGGTTCGTTTGGTCCGCTATCAGTAGTTCCTATAATCAATATTATAATAATATTAATATTTTAATATTATTATAATCTCAATACTAAACTGGGCTGTATAACTAATCTTGGTGTAGCTGGAACGCCCAGAAAGTGGCAATAGGCTTAGGTTGTGATGTTGTTCAATGTCTAATACTTAAAACTGAACTTGGCTCAGATTCCCGTTTTCCTAGCTGGGCCAAGTTGTTCGTTTACGCGTTCAGAAAACAGTTATGAGAAAATAAGCTTGGGTAAATGTATTGGTTAATGAAATGATTAAGTTATAAAGAAAGATCACATACTGGGGTCCCGGATTAGCCACGGGGCCCGTTTCTGTTTATACAGTTTGATTTGAGAAGAAACGCGCACAATCCACCCGGATTGTCCAGGTTTCTCATAAAAAAGTTCATTTTTGCTTTATTAGCTCAAAAATATGATTTTTGATCACTCTTGGTGTTTTGATATTCCCGCAGATTCACTAGTCGCGAACTTGCCGGTTTTTATAAAAAACTGAATTTGTTTAATATTCAGATTAGCATAATTAATTAATCGTTAATCATTAAATTATGAAAATTTAACCACTTATCAATTACAATATGTAGATTTTTATAAAAAATATTTCTGGAATTTATTTACTGATTTATTAATTTATAAAAATTCATTTTATCAGCTATATTTCGTCTGAAAATCGTCCGTTTACCCCAAACAATTTCCAAAAATTCACCAAAAATTCCTGAATACTCAATTCATGCCCCAAAACAACCTGTATCAATTCCAGAATGTAAAAAGCTTGTGCGGTATTCTTTTCGGCCCAAATTCGGCTATAAAAATTCACACGAACGCAAATAAACAAAACACCTTTAAACTTCTCCAAATGATCCAAAAATTAATATGTGATCAAAATACATCAAATCTGAGTTCCCAGAAAAATTTCATAATTCTTGAAGTACTTTAGCTATTTTTCCAAAATAAACGTCCAAATTCGGTAATAAATTCGCCAAATATTCTCGGATGGTCTAAAAATTACCAAATTTAAACTGGGACTCACTGACATGATCCCTGATGTCCCTGCAAAATTTCAAGTCCTAACAATATGCACATCACAACCTTAACCTAAATAGCCCGTAAGCGAATGTTTCGGCATTACCTTAGCGGGTTTGGCTCGTTTCCGACCTTTTAATCACGTTTTCAGGTTCTTGTGCTTCTAAGCAAGCTAGGTAAAAGTCCTATATCACAAACCAAGCAATATTTCATCAACATAACAGCCTGTAAGTTAGGGTTTCGGCTAGTGCACAAAAACGAACTTCTGAACCGTAAAAACGTCGTTTCAACCCTTTAATCCGTGTTTATGGCCAAAAAAATTATCAAAACAGGTTCCTTACCATGTGTATGATCAAAACATGTTTATGGACCATTTTTAGAATTTTTACACGGTTAGGAATGATTTTTAGTAACCAAGACATGTTTTTATGGTATTAAACAAGTAAAAAGCTACTTATTTAAGCTCCTTACCTTAGGTTTTCTTGCTGTTTTTGGCTGGAGCAGAGTTGTATCCAGAGTTTTCACGAAATTATGTGGAAAAATGGCTTGGATCTAGTTTATATGTGAAAAGGAAATGAAGGGGGGTGGGGTGGCGGCTGCGGCAGGAATCCATGGGCCCATTTTTGGGCCCATTTTTGCCCAAGTTTCTGATTTCTCAAGCACAAATACGAAAAGCCCGGTCCAAATTTAGTTCGGGTTCGGTTTTTGGCGCGAAAAACTTATCGGGTGCGACAAACAGCGCGAAAACGAGTGTTTTTCGGCTAGTTTTGTGTAAAATTATAAAAACATACTATATGTTTGTAAGAATCAAAAATATTTTCACGGGTCGCTTAAAACATTTCAAATAAGTGTTTGGTAAGTCTTTTTCGGCTTAACGGATGATACAATGCTTGGTTTGTAACTATCTTTCGCGTTTAAATCTATAGCGGGTGGTTAAACGAGCATGTTTTCGTTTAACTTGTTTGCTATCAAACTAAGACCATATTTCTAATATTTTAGCTCATATTGATCGTATATCACTTATAAATGCCCCCCCCCGAGATATCTGGGTCATAACCCGACCCTTTCGGTTAATCGTTCGTTTGTTACGCAAAAGGCGTTTATTTGCTTAATCAGTAAATACGTACTGAGGTGTACCTTTTTTTGGCTCAAATGTCACATTATAGGAATGTCGTTCAGCCGCAGCGACGGCTTAATCCGAAGATGCAGGAGGTCGTGAAGAAGGAGATCATCAAACTCCTTGATGCGGGGATCATTTTCCCCATTTCCGATAGTTCGTGGGTTAGTCCAGTCCAAGTGGTTCCTAAAAAGGGTGGCATGACTGTCGTCACCAATGATAGGAACGAGCTCATTCCCACTAGGACTGTGACCGGTTGGAGAGTCTGCATCGATTACCGCAGACTGAATGATGCCACGAGGAAAGACCACTTTCCTCTACCCTTCATTGATCAGATGTTGGAGCGTTTGGCAGGTCAGCAGTACTACTGCTTCTTAGATGGTTTCTCCGGGTACTTTCAGATTCCTATTGCTCTCGATGACCAGGAGAAAACCACGTTCACCTGCCCGTACGGTACGTTTGCCTATCGACGTATGCTGTTCGGACTGTGTAACGCTCCAGCCACATTTCAGAGGTGCATGGTGGCTATATTTCATGACATGATCGAAGACTCCATGGAGGTGTTCATGGACGATTTTTCTGTGTTTGGGAGTTCTTTCGATCAGTGTCTCTCCAACCTTGAGAGGATGTTGGCCCGATGTGTTGACACCAACCTAGTTCTTAACTGGGAGAAATGTCACTTCATGGTACGCGAGGGCATCGTTTTGGGGCATCGTATTTCGAGTGCGGGGATAGAGGTCGACCGAGCGAAGGTCGATACCATCTCTAATCTTCCCCCGCCTACTTCCGTGAGATCCATCCGGAGTTTTCTGGGTCATGCTGGGTTCTATCGCCGGTTCATTAAAGATTTTTCTAAGATTGCGAGACCCATGACCAAACTCTTGGAGAAGGATGCCCCATTCGTGTTTTCTGAGCAGTGTATTGAGGCGTTTGATCTTTTAAAAGACAAACTCGTTAACGCCCCGACAATGATTGCTCCCGGCTGGTCGCTTCCTTTTGAGTTGATGTGTGATGCGAGCGACTTCGCGGTCGGAGCGGTTCTTGGACAGCGGAAGGATAAACACTTCCATCCGATTTACTATGCTAGCCGGACCCTGAATGGTGCACAGGAGAGTTACACCACCACCGAGAAAGAGCTTTTAGCTGTGGTGTTTGCATTCGACAAATTCAGGTCCTATCTTGTTCTGTCCAAGACGATTGTGTACACGGATCATTCTGCCATTCGTTATCTCTTTAGCAAACAGGATGCTAAACCACGCCTTATCCGATGGATCCTGTTGCTTCAAGAGTTTGATATCGAAATCCGTGGTAAGAAGGGGGCCGAGAATGTGGCGGCCGATCATCTTTCGCGTCTTGAGGGAGCTGAGTTAGGAGAGCCGGGGGTCAGGATTAATGACCACTTTCCGACAGAGATTCTTATGTTTGTTTCGGCTTAGGATGAGGGTTTCCCATGGTTTGCCGACTTTGCGAACTATCTTGCGGACGGGTTCTACCCGAAAATGTCTTACCAGCAAAAGAAGAAATTCTTTGCTGATGTCAAGTTTTACCTATGGGACGACCCGTATCTTTTTCGTATAGGTGCTGACCAGTTGATCAGGGGGTGTATTGACGTTAAGGAGGGATGGCAGATTCTGAGCCATTGCCATATTGGACCGACAGGAGGTCACCACGGTGCGAGTTTGACGACAAAGAAGGTGTTTGATTGTGGATTCTATTGGCCTTCGATTTTTAAGGATGCGCACGCGTTTGTGAGGAGTTGTGATCGTTGCCAGCGGGTCGGCAACATTTCTTCGCGAAATAAATGCCCCAGCATGCTATTCAGGTTTGTGAGGTTTTTGATGTGTGGGGAATTGATTTCATGGGACCGTTTCCATCTTCGCGTGGGAACAAGTATATACTCGTGGCGGTTGATTATGTCTCGAAGTGGGTTGAGGCCAAGGCCTTACCCACTAATGATGCTCGAGTTATACTACGTTTTCTCAAGAGCCTTTTTGCTCGTTTTGGTGTCCCGAAGGCGTTGATCAGTGATAGAGGAACTCACTTCTGCAATGCGCAGATGGAGAAGGCGTTGCGTCGCTATGGGGTCACCCATCGGCTTGCAACTGCCTATCACCCACAGACTAGTGGGCAGGTAGAAGTGAGTAACCGGGGGATCAAACGTATTCTTGAAAAAATGGTTGGTTCGAATCGTCGGGATTGGTCCGACAAGTTGGATGACGCGTTGTGGGCCTTCCGTACAGCCTACAAGACTCCGATCGGTTCCACACCGTTTCGGATGATTTATGGGAAGGCCTGCCACCTGCTTGTCGAGTTGGAGCACCGTGCTTCTTGGGCCCTACAGAGGATCAACTTTGATATGTCTGCCGCAGAGAGCACTCGTTTTCACCAGTTGCACGAGTTAGAGGAGCTGAGAGATCACGCTTACGCGCAGTCATTTAGGTATAAGAAGCGGACGAAGGAACTGCACGATAGGAAGTTGAAGGGTAGCAAGCAGTTCAAGTGTGGGGATTTGGTTTTATTGTATAACTCCCGGTTGAGGTTATTCGCGGGAAAGTTGAGATCCCGATGGTTGGGACCGTTCACGGTCACTGAGGTCTTCCCGTACGGTACTTTTGAAATAGAGGATAAAGGTGGGAAGTTTAAGGTGAACGGTCATAGATTGAAGCACTACATTGGCGAGCCGATGACTGATCAGACGGTCAAGGTATTCTACCTTGACCCACTCTCCGAGACGTAGACGTGTGGATGCATCACTTGGGATCCTGCCCGAGTTGTAGAGTTTGTATTTATGTATTTGTGTGATGCTATCTGTTTTCTTTGTTTTTTTTTTCTTTTTCAGGTTGTTCCAAGATAAAACCACTCAATCTGCATTCGAGTCGGTCGATTTAAGGAGTATCCTCTATATATATATATAAAATATATTTATTTGTTTATGTTTTTGTTTTCCGTATTGTACGTCGCTACATGCGAGCGATTTTGAGTTTTGCAGGTTATATTATGCACATTGTAGCTATGGTGGCGTCTTGGAACAGGTTTTCCCGAGGTTGCGGCCACGAATGAAATGCTATACGATCGTTTGGACACTATTCAGCTATTGAAGATTCTGCACACAAACCAGGGGAGTAACCCGTTCTTTGTTTTTACTCTTGTATATTATCTTTTTATTTTATTTTTATTTTATTTTATTTCTTTTCCTTATACTCATCGAGGACGATTTCGTTCTAAGTGTGGGGATAGGGTTTATTTTACTTAGTTGTAGAAATTTAAATATATATATATATATATATATATATAGTCCATTGAAATTTGTTTTCTCTACGTTAAACAGCAGATGATATTATTACCGAGTAGTGGTTATTTTATAAATTCATGGTGGTTTCAAAAAAATATATATAATAAATAAGAATAGTGCCCATTAGACCCGCACGTAATGTATGGTAACCGAATGGTTTGGACTCAGTAATCGTGTGTCGGTAGGCTCAGCCTTTGAGAATGAAAGGGCAGTTTGGTTGTTGACCTAATTGAACCTTTTAAATGGCCTGACTTTAGTGGGAAACATCTTATGGGTTTTGTTTGTTTAACTAAGCTCGTGACAGGACTGGAATGAAAAGCCGGGTCATTCTCAAGCCTCCAGTCGCATGTTCGTCTGTATATTATAATCTTTTGTATATGTGTCTATTCCTGTGAAGCTCCGTACTTTGTTGCGCGGTGGCGCAGACCTGAACGTTGATGCTAGCAGAAGACAGTTTTGCTCGGCCGTCTGTTGCGCGGTGGCGTAGATCTGAGCCTTGATGCATTTCTGTAGTTTCGTCCAACATGGTATAATAATAAAAAAAAAATGCAAAAAGCCAAAGGCAGAAAAAAAATTATTTTAAATCAAAACCACCATGAAGGAAACTACTGTCGGTCGATCTTGACCAAGCTAGAGTTTATAGGTTGTATTTGAGTCGAAATGTTTAATCATGTAGCAAAAGGTTTAAGTCAAGTTGGGGTGGCTCGGCCCGGTAAAACCATAATGGAATTGGTGAAGTGGCAGCAAGGCTTTTAGGTGTGGGTTCCACTTAGTCATACAAATTAATAGAATTGTCACGCCTTATTTGCCTCGGTAAGTATTAGGGGCATGGGTTTAAAGTGGACAGCAATACCGGCAATCGACCTGATCTAGCTTATTAGGTGAAAGTTGGAAGAAATATTTGGGTAACGGGTCACTTGTTATAATATTTTAAATAGAAAAAAAAATATTAATAATAATAGTAAATAAATAAAACCAAGAGTTGTCGGTTGAACTCGGATACGATCCTATGTAGTAATCTTTTTCAGGGACGAAAAAGTCTTAAGTGTGGGGATATTTGATGTGTTGTAAAACACACGTATTTTTCGCACGTTTTATCTACGTATTATATTATATTTTATATGTTTTAACTCGTTTTAGATAGGTTTTACATACATTTATTAATCTTGTAGGTTTTGGGTAAAAGAAAGGAAGAAACTGGGACTTTTCGAGCATTCTACAAGCCTTTTACGCATACGTTTTCAAGTAAACAACTCAAGGCCCGACCCGTATGCATCATGGAGGCCCAAGACCATATTATATTATATTATATAAAAAAAATAAAAACCCTAAGTCCAGCAAAAAGTTCCGATCGCAGCAGCAGGAAGAAAAAAAAGAAAGAAAAAGTTTTGTGTGCTAGGGTTTGGGACTTGTAGCGGCTAGGGAAGGAAGAAGACACAAGAACCAAGCCTCGGGAAGGTTTTTCATCAGTTGTAGTAGCCAAGAACAGCCCGGAATTCATTCATATCCTTACATCTTTTTCATTGTTCATATACTTTGATTTACTTGTTCAATTGATTTAGTAGTTTAGCAATTACTTGGGATATTGACTTGTTATTGATTAGTATTGGTTATTGAATGTTTGAATTGATGTTTAAGATGAGTTTAATGATGCTTTTATTTAATGTTCATGGCTGTCCAAAGATGATTATTGGCTAAACTTGTTAGTTCTACCTAGGAATGATGATTCTTGTTAGTGTTTGATGAGCTTGTTGGATTGTTTGATTGATAGACTTGAATTGTTATTGTAAAGTTTGATTTAAACATGAAATAGGTTGTGTTTAAGGGCTGGAAATTCTAGTGATTCATTGCATAAACCCCGTGTGTTGATTGATTAGTTTTGTGTTGATTGATCGGTGCATTGTTTGATTCTAGACTTTGTGTTTAGGGTTTGTTTGCGGTAGGAACAACCGTAGGGTTTTGTTGCGTGATTATTTGGATTAAGTACAGCGGTTAAACACCTTCTTTGAGACCGAGAGGTGATAGGAAGTTAGGGTTGTCTCATTGCCTTTGCATGCTAGAATAGGGATTGCGCGAGAGCGAGTTCGTTTCTTGTCAGGTTTAGGAATTTTGAGCGACTAGTTGATCTATTTTGGTTTAATCTATCCTTGGTTGTGTAGTATTCATTACCATTAGGGTCGAGTGTTGGTGAGACCGAGAGGTGATCCTTCATTAGAACACGTTAGCAATTATTTCCTGGTTTGGTCGTTTTAGGCGATTTTGAGTAGTTTAGGCTTGTTGAGTGAGACCGAGAGGTAGTCCAGTGAGCCCGAGCGATCCTCAGTCGTGTCATTTTTAGGGACCGGTGTCTTGAAGTCATCCAATCCATTAGCTTGTTGGGCCTACAATTTGATTCAGACCTAGGTAGACGTTTTTCTCCATTCCTAAGTTAACACGGTTAGTTTTCCGTTAAGTTATCTATTTTTGGTAAGTTTTGTTAGTCAGTCTAGTTAGTTCAGTTAAGTATTTAAAAATCAAAAATCAATATAATTATTATTCTAAGGTAGGTCTTGTCTAGGGTTAGTGATCTTTAGCGTTCTGACGTGTCCACGTGTTTGATACTCGGACTTCCTAAGTCTATACTACTTGCGATCGGTACACTTGTCGGTTGTGTGTGGTTTTAGGATTTTCGTTTTAATATTAAAGCTTAGTTGTGAGGGTCATATTTATAGGGTTATTAGACACACATCAAGGTTACTGAGGGGGCGAAGAGGTCTGCTGCTATTTCCATCTTCCAGTCTCGGCTCAAGATGGCTAAGGAGGCCAAAGATGCTGGTATTGATACTTCCTTCTGGGATGTGGCTTCTTGGGAGAAATTTTTGGCTAAGATTAATGATGAGGATGTGGAGGATGCTGGTCCTAGTGGCGTGGAGAAGGTTGTGGAGGAGGCAGTGGATGTGGCGATCGAGGGCGCGGTGAAGGCGGTTGGTGATGCCGATCAATTGGGCAGTGATGGTGGTAAAGAAAAAGCTTGAGCCCAATTTTTTATGTGTTGGTGTTCGTGTTTGTTAGTCTGATGTAGGGTTGTCATGGTCGTTTGAACAATTTACTTTTCTGTCTTGAAACAATATTATGCTTAGGATATTAGGATACATGGGTGGAGGGATCTTGACTTTGCAAGACGAAGCCCATGATATCTTGACTTTTGGACATATGGCAGTATTCGGGTGGAGGGATCTTTGATTTTCAAGACGAAACCCGGGTGTTGCCTTTTAATTTCCTGCACTTATGGTTAGTAATAATATAATCTTTTGGCTTTAAGCATTGTGTTCAGTAACTTACAAGTTTTAGTTGGAATATTACATGTCTTTAATTTTTTGAAATAAGTTATTGTTTCGAATAATGTATCTTCATAACACGCTTCCTGAGTATTTTGAGAATTATCGTTTCAGAAAAAGTATCTTTTAAGATTTTGAATTAAAATATCCTGAGGATCATATATCTTGAACATAAAATACTTTTATATTTTTAGAAAACATAATCAAAAGACTTATTAGGAATTGATATAAAATGTTATAAACCTTAGATAACATGAAAATGTTATAAACCGTATGTGTGACACGTCTGCCACTTATCTTAAGGATTCGGTATATAGCCAACAACAAACGGATTATCAGCTGGTCTGGTATGCCTGCCTCGAACTATATCCGAATCATCGTGCATTCCAGGCGTTCGTTGGAAAGGTGAAAACCTTTAAACCTTAGAAGATATCCAAGATATCTTATTCGTGCGCTCCAGGAGTTCGTTGGAAAGGTGAAGACCTTTAAACCTTAGGAGATATCAGGGATATCTTATTCGTGTGTGAGGTGATCAGCCTCTGACTATTGTGAAGATAACATATCCTTGGGATAACTGCAAAACACTAAACTCTTGATGAGGGGTGGGTGTTAGCCTGGCTAACACCCCTCCGATGTTTAAATCAGTAAACTTGATTTAGAGATAATAAAGTTCAAAAGTATAAAAGTAGATGAGGGAACATACCTTTATCCTGAGGATACGAACATACCAGTCAAGGATACTAACAAAAATATGCTTTAAGGTGGATAGCGTTCCAGGCTCTTGGTATAGGAACACCTTCCATAGTGATTAACTTGTAGGCCCTTTTTCCTGCTTCTAAATCGATCAAGTAAGGACCTTCCCACTTTGGAGGTAGCTTTCCATCTGCTGGGTTAGTGGTATTCTGAAATGCCTTTCTTAACACCATATCTCCTACTTGGAATCTTCGAATCCGAATATTCTTGTTGTAGGACTTGGCTATCCTTTGTTGGTATGCTGCCATTCTGATCTTGGCGAGGTCTCTGAGTTCATCAATGGTATCTAGGTCTTCAGTAAGGCATTGGTTGTTGGAGTCAGTATCTTCGATGCTGGTTCTTGCTGTGGGGATCACCATCTCCGTAGGGATAACTGGTTTGGCCCCACCAAAGACAAAGGTGTTTGTCCCGTTGCATTTTTTGGAGTGGTTCTATCAGCCCAAAGAACAAATGGTAGTTCTTCAGCCCATTTTCCCATGCTGGATCCCAATTTCTTCTTTAAATTTTTGATGATGATCTTGTTACTTGACTCTGCTTGACCATTGGCTTGAGGATGTACTGGAGTTGAAGTCACCATCTTGATTCCCCAACTTTTACAAAAGTTGGCTGTTCTACTACCGATGAACTGTGACAGACAATCTCTGCCGGGATACCAAATCTGGTTAGGATACTGCGTTTGATGAATGAGATCACATCCTTTTCTTTAACTTAGACAAATGCCTCTGCTTCGATCCACTTGGAGAAGTAATATGTCATTGCCAGCATAAAGACCTTTCCCACAATGTCCATCCCCCATTTCATAAATGGCCACGGGGATATGATAGGATATAATGGTTCAGTTGGTTGATGCAAGATGTTGCTGTGTCTTTGACAAGCATCACATTTTCTGGAGAAGTTCATTGCGTCCTTCTTCATTGTTGGCCAGAAGTAACCTGTCCTCAGTATTTTGGATACTAAGGCTATGCCCCCAGTGTGGTTTCCACAATCACCTTCATGTATATCCTTGAGAACTTCTTGTGCTTCTTGATATTCCAAGCATCTCAAGTATGGACCTGCAAGTGATTTTCTATACAAAGTGTTATTTAGGAAAATATACTGGGTTACCTTCATTCGGAAAGCTCTTGGATTTTCTCCTTCTGGAATCTCGTTATCCTGAAGATACCGCATTATGGGATGGGTCCAGGATATTGGATTATCTTCAGGATTCGAAGTCTCCAGGACTTCTTGGTTCTCCTTCGTTGCTGGAGTCAAGATATGCACGATAGGTATCTTGACATCATCTGGTATCTTGAGAGTTGATGCCAAATTTGCTAAGGCGTCTACTTCAGTGTTCTCTTCCCTTGGTACCTGTAATAATATATTGAATGCTGTTGACCTTTGTGATCTTTGACTAAGACAACACTTATTGCACTTTCAGAAATAGCTAAGTACAAGGATAATGGTTCACCATCAACTGGCTTCATCAGGAGTGGTGCTGAGGATAAGTATACCTTCGAGGATAAGTATACCTTGCCCTTTCTTGCTTCTCTCCCCATTCGAATTTTTGATTCTTCCTCAAGATATCATAGAAGTCTTTACACTTCTTTGAAGATCTTGAGATAAATCTGTTGAGAGATGCTATTCTACCTGTTAACCTTTGGACATCTTTGACATTTCTTGGTGATTTGATATCCAGGATAGCTTTGATCTGCTCAGGGCTTGCTTCTATACCTCTCTTGGTAACCATATATCCAAGAAACTTTCCTGCTTTGACACCAAAATGACACTTGGCTGGGTTTAGCTTCATGTTATACTCATCCAGGATGTCAAATGTTGTTGCCAAGTCTTTGAGATGATCCTCAGCCTTTCTTGACTTTATCACCATGTCGTCTATGTAGACTTCCATCGTGTCCTCCAGTTAGTCTTTGAACATCATGTTGACTAGCCTCTGGTATGTTACACCTGCATTTTTTAGTCGAAAAGGCATTGCAGTATAACAGTATATGCCTGTGGGAGTCATGAAGGTTGTATCTTCTTGATCTGAAGGCTCCATCTGAATCTGTTGGAATCCTGAGGATGCATCCATGAAGGTTAGCAGCTCGTGGCCAGCAGTAGCATCCACCATTGAGTCAATGTGTGGGAGTGGAAATGGATCTTTTGGACAGGCCTTATTCAGGTCTGTGAAGTCCACACACACTCTCCACTTTCCATTTTTCTTCTGGAAAACACTAGATTGGCCAACCATCTAGGATATTGGACCTCTCTTATCATCTTGGTCTTGAGTAGCTTCTGCACTTCCTCTTGTATGATAACGTTTCTCTCAGGAGCAAACTTCCTTTGCGTTTGATGTACCGGCCTGAAAGATTTATCTATACCAAGTTTATGAGTAATTATAGATTTAGATATACCTGTCATATCTTCTTGTGTCCAGGCGAAGGTAGAAGCTCTTTTCTTTAGAAAGGATATTAACTCCATCTCAATATCCTCAGGAATACTTGTTCCTAATAATACCTTGATCTCAGTATCCTGAGGATCCAAAGATACTTCTTGTACATCCTACTCTCTTGCTTGCAGCACCTTCCCCGGTTGTTTCTGTAATTGCTATGCTTGAGTAGGCTTTGTAGTCCACTTCATTGATGAAGCATAACATTCCTTGGCATCTTGCTGATCACTTTCAATTTTCATGACTCCCCAAGGACTTGGTAGTTTCACACATTGATGATAAGTTGAGGGTACTGCCTTCATACTGTGGATCCAAGGTCTGCCTAATATCACATTACAACAAGATAATGAGTCAATAACATAAAATTTTTGTAGAGAGTTAGTTCCTTCAATATATATTGGAAGTTTGATTTCTCCCAAAGTGTTCTTGGTCTTCCCATTGAATCCTACTAGAACTGAGGATTTTGGGACAATCTCCGTTTCCGGGATATCCATCTTCTTTAAGGCATCCATTTGGATAATGTTCACAGAGCTTCCTCCATCAATGAGTATCCTGCGCACAAAATAGTTAGCTATACGTAAAGTGATTACTAAACCATCATGGTTGGGATCCACAAGATCACATCGGTCCTCCTCGTCGAAGGATATGATCCTTTGAGTTATCAGAGTGGAAGTGCGGAGAGGTCTTTCTCCGTTGTCCATCTTTGTTTCTTTTGAACACTTCTTGGCTGCTGAATATGAGGTTCCACAAATGTCGGATTCTCCCGAGATAAAGGATACAACCTTAGCTCCGGGTGGAGGAGAAGGTGCCCTTTCAGGTATCTTAACAGGATCCTGACTCTTATCTTTGTTCTTTCAAATAGTTCCTTTAGGTATCCTTTGCTGAGCGATATCCTATTTCTTTCCGAAGTGCAATGCAATCTTCAGTGCGATGGCCAAAGTCTTCATGGAATGCACACCATTTGGACTTGTCTTTGATGGATCCGGGCTTTTCGTTTTTCTTAGGCCATCTGGCCTTATCACCTAGATCCTGCATGGCACAAATCACACCACTAATATCAATGTTAAAACAATATTCAGAGATTTTAGGAGACTCTTCATCGTCTTCATTTTCTTCCACTGTATTTATCCTGGGATTATCTTGCTTGGAATAAGGCTTGGGCCTAGTGTACTTCTGTGGAGTGTCTGACTTTCTATTGGTAGATTCATACTTCGGGATAACCGAGCTTCCATGAGCTTTTTTGTCGTCCTCTAGCCGAATATATCTTAATGCCCTGTTTTTGACTTCATCAAGATTCCTGCATGGAGTCATGACAAGGTCATCATAGAAAGGAGAATCCTTCCTTAGTCTCATATTGAAGGCTTGGACAACAGCTGCTATGTCAAGGTTGGGGATCTCCAAAGCTTCCCTGCTAAATCTGGTTATGTAATCCCTTAAGTATTCATTATTACGCTGAACAATTCTATATAAGTCACCTGTCATCTTCTCAAAAGATCTACTACAAGAAAATTGGTTATTGAACAAATTAATCAAATAAGAAAATGATGTAATAGTGTTGGAAGGAATACTCAATAACCATTTGAGGGCTGGCCCCGCTAATGTTGAACTGAATCCCTTGCATAAGCAAGCTTCTTTGATGTCAATGGGGATGGGGTTGATCTCCATCCTTTCTCTATACTGAGCTACGTGTTCCTCAGGATTCGTAGTGCCGTCGTTGAGCTTCATGTTGGGAATTTGGAACTTCATGGGGATTTCTACGTCACATATAGACCAAGTAAACCTATATAACTTATGGCTACCTTCAGGCACTTCAGCTATGGGATGTATTATCCCTGGGATACCGGAAATCATATCCTTCATTTTCTGCAGTTCCTTGGCTATCTCGGGGGATATTCCCTTATCCTACACATGTCCACGGTTATTGTATAAATTAGCGTTAAATAAACTGTTACCAAGGTCATGGTTAGGTCTCTGGTATCCTGAGCCTTGACGGCTAGTTCCTCCATTGAGGGTATCTTCAGGATAAGGTGACGCCTGCATTGGGATATCATCCCCGACATGAACTTTAGAGGACACCATGGGAGATCATGATGAGAATATGCCAGCTGGTATGGTTGGACGAGGCTGCATGTTGATGGAATCTAGTCTCGTTGGTCTAGGTAATTCTGAGGATACCAGAAGATAAGTTCCTCCGTATCCTGATTGCTGTTGAGACGGAGTCCTTGTTGATTGTGTCCCCAAGGATCCGGGATTCTAAAGGATGGTTGATCCTGGAGAACCAAAATCAAGAACGCTGGGCATGATTGGAGTAGCTTCCTGCCCTGGCTTCTTTTTGATTCCTTCAATCTCCATGTGTGTTTTGACCTGTTTCATCAAAGCAAAAATATCATTGTTAGAAATAACCGGATCTATCCATGTAAAGGATCCAGCGAATGGTGGAAGTGCTCCTTTGGGCTGAGTGCTCTTCTTTGGCACTGGTGGAGGTCCTGAGTTGATGTTTGAAGCAGCGGTGACCACCAGAGCAAAGACTAAACTGGTTTTTGGTTGTGAGCCCATTGTAAAGAGAATGAAAGTGAATGAAATAAACGGATTTCGAGGATTGAACCACCGTAGCCCCACGGTGGGCGCCAAATTGTTTTGGTCAAAAATTGACAAGTGCGATTTTACAACCAAATTAGTAAAATGGGACTAGGTGCTTGTAAGTATTGCTTGAACACAGAGATTTGTTGCGAGAAAAAACTCAGTTATCCTTAGGATAACAAGAAAAAACCCTGGGTGGTGAAAACTATCACCACCGATTTATTAATAATAAAGTGGTTACAAGTGGTGGAGCTTAATCGGATCGTGATTACAATGAACGAGTACTCTAAGTCTCGAGTGCTAAAAAGTGTGTGTGTTATGATCAGAGGTAAACTCTATTTATACAAGAATAAAGCTAACAATATGCCCTATTTTTAAGAAAATTTTGGATTAAATCAATTAGCCATTAATCTCGTTAGTTAACACGTTTCCTTTGTTGCCACGATCTAATAACGGCAAAAGTGAGTCTTCGGGAGATCATATCAACGGTCTTTAACCTGGTAAACAAGGAAAGTAGCAGACAATGTGTTAGTTATATAACATAATTAGGATACCTATTACCTTGGAGGATACCGCATCCTAGATTTGTTCTGAATAATGTTTGCTGAGGATACTGAAAATCCGAGCCCTAACAATATATATATAAATATATATATAGGAGTGGGATCTAGTGAAAACTCCTTTTAAAGATAAAACTTAAAAACTTCTAAAAAACTATTTTTAACTCTTCTTTAAAATTTTTTTTGAAGTTTCTTTTTTTTTTTCAATTATTCTTATATGTTGTTACTGGTTCAAAAAAAAAAAAAAAAAAAACCTTGTCGGTAACCTCGTTGGTGTAGTGCACATGTGTAATTGTGTGCATTGCATATATGTAAAAGTGTTTGTATTGCATAGAATACAACACCATTGTACATATTTGATACACACTATTGTATATATGCAATATAAGAATAATACGCGCATCAAATACACATTAGTACGTATGTGTAATACAACATTAGCGCACATGTGCACTCCATCGACTTTTATTTTATTATTATTTTTATTTCTATATAATACAACACTACTACACATATACAATACACAAATATTGAATTTATGCAATTAAACACTACTAAACGTAAAAATACATAGTAATACACATGTGTAATATAACAGTATCTCACAGTAATACGTATGTGCATTACAGCGGGTTTTTATTACTTTTTTTTTATTTTTTTTATATTTTTTGAGCAAAGGGTAAGGAAATATAAGAATAATGGCAAAAACAGAAATTTGAAAATATTTTTTACTTTTAATTAAAAATAATTCTTTAGGAGTTTTTAAGGTTTCTCTTTAAAGATGAGTTTTCTCTTGATCCTCTCCCTATATATATATATATATATATATCTATAATATATATAAACGAAAACCCAAAAATCCTATGTGTCACGATGTGGTCGCTCCCCCTTTTATGGAAGCCACCAGATTTCTTGATTTTTAAATGGAGGCCTCTCATTAATTTAACCTAAATTCATGGGTATGGGTCTTACCAAAACAGATAGCTCTTAAAAGAGTTATAACATCTCATTAAATTAAAAAAAAAAATTAATCTTACCAATTATTTGATATGAAAATCCTACAAAATAGGAATATACTAAATTTTAATATCCAATTTAAAAAGAAAAATATATTATTTAAAATTAATAAACTATTTTAAAATAAAAAAACATAAGCGGGTCATGGGTCACCAAATCTAGATAGCTTTTAAACGGGTTATAACATATCATTTATTTATGAAACCCTTTCATCATCAAACCCTAAGTATATTATTAACTTTCTTATAGTAAAGAAAATTAAAATCTAAAAAATAAATATTAAAAAACGAAAAATGTAAAACAACCCCCGTAATACGGGGGACAAAATCTAGTATATGTATATATATATTAACAGAATAATTATTTGAACCTCTAAGCTAGATCGATTTAGAAGAAACATTAATATCATATATATATATATATATATATGTATATATATATATATATGTATATATGTATATATATATATGTATATATGTATATATATATATGTATATATGTATATATATATATATATATGTATATATGTATATATATATATACATATATATGTATATATATATATACATATATATGTATATATATATATATATATATATATATATATATAGAGCAAGGTTAGAATAAAAAGGACTAAATTCATAAGAAGTGTAGGAAACAATATGAACCATTAGATTGAATATAATACATAGGGGTAGGATGGTCCACATTGTTTTTCTTTATTTTAAGAATTAAAATCACTAATTATTATTCATCCTATTTTCAAGAAATTATTGATTTGTTAATAAAAAAATGCTATTTTTTGGATCTCAATTCCATTAACATTCCAGAAAAGTATACGAGATGTTCAAATCATTATCAGATTGTTTGTTATCTTTTATTCAATTATTTTGATTGAGAACCCAAATGTTTCATCACTTCAACCTTTTCCGTTATTCACCCTACATCTCCGGTTGCTATCCGACCAACACCACCACATCAAGCTTTTGTAGATCCATTCCCGAGGTAATCATATTCATCATTTCTACTATCTTATTTCAAGTTAAGTTACATTAGTTTCTTAATCGAAAATAACTCATGGTTTAGTATATGATTGTTTATAGCTTGCAATTTCCTCGTTGAGTGGTGTTGTTCGATGTTCTTGGATTTATACGGAGGTGGCGGAACATGGCGGTGTACGGCCGGTGTACGGAGGTGGCGAACACGACGGTTATGACGGAACACGGTGGTTTACCGACGGCGGAGGTGGATGGTGGTGACGGTGGAGTGGGGGTGTACGTCAGCGGAGGCGGTGGTGGTGACGGAGGAGGTGAATGGTAGTGACGGTGGAGTGGGGGTGTATGGCGGCGGTGGTGATAGTGGTGACGGTGGAGGTGAATGAAACATCGCCGGCTTAATATGCTATGCTTTAATATATGTTTTTTGTAGTTAGAATTGATACTAATTATGTTTTAATTATTGCTGTGTTTTTGTTAAGTGTGTTTTTGTTCTTGTTGTTTTTAGTGCTCTTGGTGTTCTTGATGTTGTGTTCTAAATATGGATTAATATTTGGTGTTGTGTTTTAAAACACACTGTAATACAGATTTCGAGGTGTTTTTGGTGTTGTAATTTTATTTTGTTTCCATATATAATACAACACACTAGACAATTATGCTCTTAGAGTGTTATAAAACAAGCATTAAAATAAAACACACCGCCTAAAAAACACACTTTCCATCTAGACCATCAGATCACTAAATCTAACGCACCAGATTACTTCTTACACTTTTTAGACACACTTCACTTCTTATTATAACTCCACCCTATATGAATATATATATACTTATAAATAAAAATAAGTTATGAAACAAGGGTAAAAAACAAGGAAAAACAATAACTCTGGGTTCGGTTTCGTTATAATAAAGTTTATATAATGTTATATATGCATAATGATAACAAAATATGATTATAGAGCATAAAAACAATAATATCAGAAAAATAGGGCTAGGGAGACTCGAACCCGCGCCCTCAGGCCGGTTAATTGGTTTAAAACAAAATGCACGCGCCTGCCATCCAAGTATTTAACTCATTTAGTATCCTAACTTAAATAATTATATAACAACTTGTCTTGTTAATCATACCCTAGATTACTAATCGGGTTGATTAGCTTATATCTCTTACTATATATAATGGATATTGGAGAGAGAAAGTTGAAATTGTTGAAATTAAGAGTTTTGCAACCCTTCAAACTTAATGTACAAGCCAATGTTGCATAACTTAAACTTTCAAAGTTTTACAAGTGTGTTTGCAAAACTTACATTCAATTATTGATTACACGTTCAGCCTCCCTAAATTTAGCACCCCGGCTTAAGCGGAATTGATGCTAGACTGTCGCTATCTAGTCAAAAGTATTAAAATTAGTGTTCCTAATCACCTAAGCAAGCTAGGGTAAGTAGGGTGTCGAACCACGAGGAGTATGTGGTCAGTGTGCAGTGAAACTGATTCCTAACATTATGATGTAGTTCAATTAATAGTGCTGATCACACTAGCAAACAATTTGGGTTTTATAATAAACAAAGTAATCAAGTATTCAATTAATTAAACAAGAAAATCACACCCGGGAATTCAAGTAAGCAAACTAACTGCAAACTCATGCACTTAACATATAGGAATGTCTAGGATTTCGGGACAGCGGCGGCGGCGGTAGGAGGAAACAAAAGGAATATTCTTTGGAATGTTTTTTCTCTCGTATTGCGTGCGTAGCCAACGTACCCTATAATGGAAACCTAGGACGCTATTTATAGACCCTGACATTCTTTCTAGAATCCCTAATAATTACATAATGAAAGACAAACACAAATACAAGTGTAATAGTCTTCGAGCATGATATGTATCTTGCTCGAGCAGACTCAGTATGCAGGGTATGCTTGATGAGTGTCTTCGAGCATACTTTACTTAGAATATTTTTCAGAGAAAATATTCTCATCTAGCAAGCTTCATTCTTCTTGTCCAATCCTTGCTTTGCTCGAACCAGTCCTTCGAGCAAGCTCATTCTTCTTGATGTCTTTAATCCTGTCTTGAGACTTATTGAACAATATTTAGTCGTCCTCGGGGGACTGAACCATGCTTGAAGTTCATGATTGGAACATATGACATCTTATTTCATCCATGCTTGTCACCATGTGCTCGGACATCCTGTGCTCGGATCACTTGGTTAAAACTTAAATGATCAAGTTGTTTGCTCGATTGAAAACTCATACTCGATATAAGAACACTCTTGCTCGTTAAAGTGTAGCTTTCTCGAAGCCTTCAACACTTAAAAGAATTTACCAGAAATGGTTCTGAAGACCATGCTCGAGATAGTAAACCATGCTCAATAGTCCAAGCTTGCTCGATGTCCATACTTAGCCGATTTTCAGAGGAGGTTGAGAAGATTCCAATCTTCCTTAGAAAATTTCCGATTCAACAATCTCCCCCTAGAATGGAATAAACTCAGATGCACCAAAACACACCAGCATATAGTTACACATGTATTAGCCTTCTAAAGATAATCAGTTTAGGCATTACAAATCAAATTCATACATAGTTCAAATTTCAAAACATAATACAAATTAACCGACAAAAATAAAGATAAACAGGAATAAATTCGATCATCCTTAAGCTTCATCCTGTTACCTTCTTCTCTGGCTCCTTTCAATAGCTTTTTCCTTTTTCAGTTTCACAAAGGCAGCCTTTTGCTTGAACATATCCAGTTTAACTCCATCTTGAGAATCAAAAGGAAAATTTGCATAAATGATGTCTTGTAAATCATGGATGTGTATGTATTGTAGATCATCATCGTATTCAACCACAGAAATTGTTCCTCCAGATGCATTTCTGAGTGATAAGGAGTCGCTATTTCGGTTGTAGGTGAGATCGACTATTCAGCCATTTTCCTATACTAGTGAGTTTGGCCCAATCATATCCTTTCTCATTACTAAGCATTCCTTCAACGTTTGTCTTTTGGTGCTCGAGCTGCTGGCTTGATTAGGTTTACTTCTCTTAGACTTCCAAAGTGGCAATTCGGAGATATGCACTTCACTGACCCATTTTATTCTTCTTTCTTTGTCAGCTTCATTGTGAATCTCTCTCCTTTTCTGTTTAAGGAATGGAAAACCTTTTTCAGCTTGTTCTTTTAAGAATTTTGATAGGTCATTCCTTTGTTGTCCAGCAAGTTGACTTCTGTGTTGATTATCATAGAGGTCTAGTTCAGCCATTTTCTTCAATTGTTCTTTTGAAAAATTTCTCAAATCATACCTAAAGATGATTAGAGTCTCTTCATTATCATCAGTAATTACCCTAAGGTCTTTGATCTTTTGTCAAAGTAGAGATGTGTGGGCAAGTTTACCTTCCTTGATAGTTCAGTCCTTACAATCTCTGACCTTATGGCAATTCTGCTCGAGCTAATTGGAGGATTTTTCTTTGCTTGCTCTTTCTCTGACTCTTCATAGCATTGCCTGATAGTTTCATCATTTTGCATCATTAATCTTCCCATATTGGCACCTCTCCTGTGTAGAGCACTCATCATTTCAGCTTGTACTTCCTTTTCCATGTTCCTCCTATCCTCCAAAATCTTTCTTTGAGTTTCTTCATATAGCCTTTGCTCTCTATGGTATATGTCAAATATTTGATCATGAGGCATGCTATCAAATTTTTCTTCAGTCATCCCCTTGTTCATCACGATCTTCTTTAACGTTTGCACTCTCTAAGGGTCTTCAAACCACTCTCTTACTTCTGTCTCTCTCTTTTCAGCCTCATCTTTCTCTTTTTGCATCTGCATCCTCAGTTTTCTTTCTCTTTCACAGTTAGCAGAGCATTTTTTATCTTTGTGAGAATCCTTGAGTATTTGTACCTTTTTCTTTAATTGTTCAGGGGATAAATTAATTAAAGAGTTGTACTCGAAGCCATGTAATTGCAGAAATTTGATGTGTTTGTGCTTGGCTTTTACTGACTCATACTCTGTATCATTTCTTATCTCCTTCTTAGTCCTTTTCATACTTCTCTCTGCTTCTACCAACACTTTCTTTACCTTCTCCTTCTTCTTGCTTACTTTTTCTACAAAATATGCAACATCATCTTCAAGAGCATTTTTGTATATTTTATCGATCGAGTCAAATGATTGTAGATTTAAAAAGGCAGGTGATGTGGTCTCAATTATACATATCATTATATAAATATTCTCTATACTTTTAAGTGCTTTTGAGCCAAGTTTCTATTGAATATTATTAATTTTTAGTTCAAAAGTGAGTTTAAAGGTTTATTAAGACAACGAGCCAATATGGAGTATTATCTTAAACAAGCTAAAACAATTAAATCGGTAAAGAAATCAAACTAATCACGAGATAAATAATGAGAATAGAATGAGTTAATAATAATTATAAGTTAGTAAACGTGAGATAAGCTAATTATTTATTCGATATGTTCACTAATAATTTATAACAGCTATTGAATTGGATTTGTAGGTTTATTTAGGAAAAAAAGTGGGCCAAGAGAAATTTGACAATGGGCCATAGGTTAATCAGTGACAGTGGAAATATATATTATATGAAGACATACAACAGGACAACTTTTTCACTTTGATTCATGGATCAAAAATTCAGTCGTAGAAGCGGCCACCGTCGGCTGTGATTGGTTGATTCACAAAAGGGAGCTACCATTTTTTATTATTAATCTTTCTTGCTTTGGGGGATTTGGACAGAAGTCCACGCAAATAAAAAGAAACAAAAAGAAAAAGGTATATTTATTGAAAAGGGGGTCAAGGAAGAAAAGTTATTGGTCAATGTAAAAGACAGAAATTTTGAGAGAGAGAGAACCCTACTACTATGAAGAAAAAAAGCCGCTGGTTCTAGCAGAGAGCATTTGGGTTTAACACCTACTCATCCAAACATCATAATTTTCGGTTTGAATTTATTGTTTTCGTCATGAATTCATTATTTGAACCTTGTTTATTTTTGTTCTTGAGTATGGTTATTGGCTAAACCCCCTAGCTACCTAGGTTTTTGATGATTACTTTATAATTTGAGGATTTTTATTGGTTTATGGTTTCGAGTGTTGGAGAATATTAAAGTAAAGAATCTTTTTATAATTGATTTGATGTGTTTGCATATATAGTTTTGATTTATTATTAATCTTTGCTCCGTATGTGTCTTGCTGAAAGTCTTTCAGTTATAAACGCATGTTTAGGTCGCTTACTTTGTGTTTATGATTATTTTATGGTTTTGCTAGACGTAGTAATCCATAGCAACATTGATTGGTGATTTGATAGGACTTTATATTCTACCTATCTAGAGACTGAGAGGTAATAGATAGTCGGGTTGTCCTTGGGATTAGGTATTTAGGCTAGAACGCTCTGACAGGAGGTTCCCTAGATTTCCCTAGTTTCATTGTAATTCCGAGTCTTATTGATTGTTCTTAGGTTACCCCTTGCACTTTAGGGTGTATTGAGATAGTGAGACCGACGGGTGATCTGTCTTTAGAGTACTTTAGTATTGTTGGAGAGACTGAAAGGTAATCCAACTAATCGGTAAGTTTATAAGCCCCTTAGTGTTTCCTTTTAGGTGACACCCGGAGAATGATCAGGGATCCATTAGGTTGTCTAAGGGTGCCGTATTTTAAGATCCCGGTTCCATCATAGTTTCCATAGCCGAGAGAGATCCAAGATTCATAAGTAGGATTCTAAACCTACGTAGTGCTTCTCCTATCTTTGAATTCGTTTAGGTCATAGAGTTAATGTCTATTAGTGTTAGTGTCAGTTTTAGTTTGAGTATTTTTTTTAGTTTATAGTTAATAAATAAAAAACACAAAAAAACAATTAAATCTATTTAACTAAGTTATTAGTCAGAATCTAGTTTAGGTGTCGCTAGTGTCCTTTGGGTTCAATATCCGGACTTCATTAGGTTTACTATAGTTGATAGGTACACTTGCCTGTCTAGTGGTCTAGTATTAGGATAGTCTAGATTTATAAATTTAAAACTAGAGTGTCTAGGTGAGGTTAAGTTTTTATAGACCGCTTTCAGCACATCAAGTTTTTGGCGCCATTGCCGGGGATACTTAGTTGATAACGAAACTAGCTTTAATAGAACTTTATTGGTTAATTGGTCTTTTTATGTCGTGAGTTGTGGTGTGTCTTGTGAGTCCGTGTCTTTCTGTGTTTTGTGTTTAGCTCAGTGAGTCTTTTGTTGAGTCTTTTATTTTGTGTCCTAATTATATGCGAGATCTATGGAGGACCCCATTCTACTATACGTTGTCCAAAATCATCAGGGTACTCCATGGATTACGATGCTAACCCATATTCGCTGCCGTAGCGATATGAAACACGAGAAGAATTACTTGAACGGTTGAGAGCAGCAAGGGTAGAAAGAGATTGGGAAATTCGGGCTATAATAGATCATATCATTGCGATTCCGAAACCACGAAATATTTCCTTTTATGATACAGAAGGAAACTTGATTGTTATTCAAATTGCCACAAGTGCGATAATATCTATAGTTTCAGACTCGGAGTTTATGATGAATAACGAAGATCTTCAGTCAGATCCATAGACGATAATGGATGATGAAGTCCTACCTTCGGTTCAGTAAGATGTTAATTCAACTCATCAGCAACCCACGCCTTGGCACAGTGGATCAGAACCCATTGATGATGATTTTTGGGGTGATGAGGAGATAGAGGTGGTAGAGTTGCCTAGTAACCCTGCGGTTGAAATTGAAGATGGTGATGAGGTGATGGAAAATGACATGGAGGATGAGCACATTCCTTCTTGGAAGCTGGAATTTCGTGACGAGTTACTAGATTTGCCCACTCCGTGTTGTGAAGATGAAGAGTTTGACCCACTTGGTGATATAAAGCGTCTTGAAGATTTATTGTATAACGAGCCAAGTGTGGGGATCGAGAAGGAGCCTTGTGAGGAGAGCCGTGAGGATGTGAGTGATTCAGTTCCTACGACATTGCACCTCAAACTTGATAAACCAAAACACGAACCGTACTCAATTTCCATCGGGACGTGTCGAGGTTTGAAAATTCGGCTAGAAGAGTAAGGATACCGAGGCTCAGTGACCGTATTGTTCGTAGGAAATTGTCATACCCGCCAAAATTCATCGAATCATTATGTTGGGATGACCATCTCTTGGATTACATGCATATCATACAGTTCGGTCCTGGGAAATTCAAAAGTTGGTGGGTCGAGTTGAATTCAAATCTTTGGGTCCACGAGAGTTTTAAAATGGGTTTCTTCCTGTCCATGTGAAAGAGAAGAGTGTTGAGGAGCACAGATGGGAAAAGGATAAAGGAGAAGCCTCCTGATTGAGGTTTTAGGAGCGAGTCCGGCTGAAGACTTTTTAGTAAACTTAGCGCTTCCTGGGAGGCAACCCAGTAATATCTTTTCTTTTTATTTTATTTTCATTTTCATTTTTATTTCTTTGTTTTGTTGGGTGTTTCTACTCTTGATTGCAGGTTGTTCCAAAGCTTCTTATGAGATGTTTGCTGAGCTGTGGTATTAAAAAAGTGTGGGGATGCAAGTTACTTTAGGATTGCCGCTTTCATTCGTGGGAGATTACGTTATTGCAGCATTTTTGTTATCGCGATCGAAATAGAGGGCACAAGACATGACTCATGAAACACGATCACTGCTATGTTTACCAGGGGAGTTTGTTCCATTTTCTTTGTTTTCTTTTATTTTATTTCTGCTTTATTTTTGTCTTTTTCCTTTCTCACATTGAGAACAATGTGAAATTTAAGTGTGGGGATGGGAAACGGACGTTTTTTGAAAAAAAAAACGAAAAAAAAGTATATAGTTATAAAAATTAAAAAAAACAAAATAATAATAATAATAATAATAATAATAATAATAATAATAATAATAATAATAATAATAATAATAATAAAAAGAGAGATAAAAAAAATGCCATTGAATTAAATGTTTTGCAACAAAATGGAAAGTGATAGAAAAATTGGAGATTGGTTTTTCAAAACTACTAATATATATGAGATAAAAAAAATAGAAAGCGCACTTAACTTGGGATGTGTCGGTAGGCCCAACTAGCTTTGAAAGGTTTCTCCTGATTATTGTTGATATACCTAATAGTCGTAAACCTTGTGGGTTCTCATCTTGAGGGGGGATAGTGAAGCTGAAAATTCAATAAGGCATAGCGAGTATTACCGTAATTTGACTACCTTGAGGTGGTGAGAATTACGTGCACTTAAAATTTAGCTCACCACTTTGTTTTATGAAAGTAAATAATGAGTGGTGACGCCCCGCCATGTCCAAATTCTTTACGAGCTTAGACAATAGTTATATATTTAGGTAAAAGATGCCTAAGTGCACAAAAAAAAAGAAAAAAAACAAAGCAAATTTTTTTTTTTAAATTAGTATTGCAAAACTTTCCAAAAAAAAAGTGCCGCAAAAGATGCGAATGAGCATCCAAAAATTAGAAAAAGAGGCTAAAAGGCACATACTAGACGGGGCCGAGAGCTTACGTGTTACAAAGGGGATGGTGACTCTGAGGATACAATATTGGGGCTCGAAAGTTTTTAGTCAATAAATATTTTTAGGAAATACTAAGGGTGGAGCACTGGGACCGTCATATACTGGGTTGCAGCTCGGGTGAAACAATGCTAGGCCGAAATCCGCTAATATAGTTTTAGGTTTAGGTATTGCTCGTACGACCTCACTTGACCTTTCATCCATCTAAATTCCACCTAAGTGCTTGTTCTTCTTACCATTAAAGGGTTTTTAACTTACGGTGATAGGTTAAACCAGTCTGTTTCAACTCGGTTTTAAATTGTCTTGATTATGCTTGAGATGTGGGTAAGTGGATCTGTAACTCTTTAGGTGTGAGACCCATTGGTTTATTGACATCACTTGAACTTAATCACTGAATAAGATGGGGGGCTTGATAGGCTGGTGGTTGGGTTTAAGTGGACAACAATATTAGCAATCGCGGTTTTTGCGTTTATCTATTATAAATTAATTTAACTTAAATGTTTTTTAAAACCAATTTTCCGATTCTGATTCCATTGCAAATAGCTTTTTCAGGGACGAAAAAGCTTTAAGTGTGGGGATATTTGATGTGGTCTCAATTATACATATTATTATATAAATATTCTCTATACTTTTAAGTGCTTTTGAGCCAAGTTTCTATTGAATATTATTAATTTTTGGTTCACATGTGAGTTTAAAGGTTTATTAAGACAACGAGCTAATATGGAGTATTATCTTAAACAAGCTAAAACGAGTAAATCGGTAAAGAAATAAAACTAATCAAAAGATAAATAATGAGAATAGAATGAGTTAATAATAATTATAAGTTATTAAAATGTGAGATAAGCTAATTATTTATTCAATATGTTCGCTAATAATTTATAACCGATATTGAAACTTAGTGAATTAGGATTGGAACTCACGTGAGCTACAAGTCAATCTTAACCGCCTTTTATTTTATTTTTTCTCTGAATATTAACTCACTTTTATGAAATGGATTTGTAGGTTTATTTAGGAAAAGAAGTGGGCCAAGAGAAATTTGACAATAGGCCGTAGGTTAATCAGTGATGGTGGAAATATATATTATATGAAGACATACAGCACGGCAACTTTTTCACTTTGATTCACGAATCAAAAATTCAGTCGTAGAAGCAGCCACCGTCGGCTGTGATTGGTTGATTCACAAACGGGAGCTACCATTGTAATTATTAATCTTTCTTGCTTTGGTGTATTTGGACAGAAGTCCACACAAATAAAAAGAAACAAAAAGAAAAAGGTAGATTGATTGAAAAGGGGGGCAAGGAAGAAAAGTGATTGGTCAACACAAAAGACAGAAATTATTAGAGAGGGAGAACCCTACTACCATGAAGAGAAAAAGCCGTTGGTTCAAGCAGAGAGCTTTTGGGTTTAACACCTACTCATCCAAACATCATAATTTTCAATTTGAATTTATTGTTTTCGTCATGAATTCATTATTTGAACCTTGTTTATTTTTGTTCTTGAGTATGGTTATTGGCTAAATCCTCTAGCTACCTAGGTTTTTGTTGACTACTTTATGATTTGAGGATTTTTATTGGTTTATGGTTTCGAGTGTTGGAGAATACTAAAGTAAAGAATCTTTTTATAATTGATTTGATGTGTTTGCATATATAGTTTTGATTTATTATTAACCTTTGCTCCGTATGTGTCTTGCTGAAAGTCTTTCTGTTATAGACGCATGTTTAGGTGGCTTACTTTGTGTTTGTGATTATTTATGGTTTTGATTGGTGATTGGTGATTTGTTAGGACTTTATATTCTACCTATCTAGAGACTGTGAGGTAATAGATAGTCGGGTTGTCCTTGGGATTAGGTATTTAGGCTAGAACGCTCTGAAAGGAGGTTCCATAGATTTCCCTAGTTTCATTGTAATTTCGTGTCTTATTGATTGTTCTTAGGTTACCCCTTGCACTTTAGGGTGTATTGAGATAGTGAGACCGACGGTTGATCTGTCTTTTAGGGTACTTTAGTATTGTTGGAGAGACGGACATGTAATCCAACTCATCGGTAAGTTTGAACGCCCCTTAGTGTTTCCTTTTAGGTGACACCCGGAGAATGATCAGGGATCCACTAGGTTGTCTAAGGGTGCCGTATTTTAAGATCCCGGTTCCATCATAGTTTCCATAGCCGAGAGAGATCCAATATTCGTAAGTAGGACTCTAAACCTAGGTAGTGCTTCTCCTATCTTTGAGTTCGTCTAGGTCCTAGAGTTAAAGTCTATTAGTGTTAGTGTGAGTTTTAGTTTGAGTATTTTTTTTAGTTTATAGTTAATAAATAAAAAACTCAAAAAAAAAACAATTAAATCTATTTAATTAAGTTATTAGTCAGTATCTAGTTTAGGTGTCGCTAGTGTCCTTTGGGTTCGATATCCCGACTTCATTAGGCTTTACTACAGTTGATAGGTACACTTGCCTGTCTAGTGGTCTAGCATTAGGATAGTCTAGATTTATAAATTTAAAACTAGAGTGTCTAGGTTAGGTTAAGTTTTTATAGACCGCTTTCAGCACATCAGAAGGCTTATGTCCAGCTTTTATCAAAAATTCTCTTTTTGATTCTCTTTTCCTCTAGCCTTCAGTCTCTTGTATAACACTTTCCTTAGACATTCTTTGTGAATATTTCTCATCATATTTAAGGCTCAAGAGGTAGGCTCTATCTTCCTTTTCTTTATCATCAGTTCTCTTTGTCTTTTCCTCATCTTCTTCATCTTCCAAGTGTTCATCCAAGTTGGGTAAAGCCTCAATTATTGGTCCTTCAGATTGAGTATTTAGTGTCTTGAACACAAACTTGGAATTTTGTCTTCTTTTATAGACTGACTTTTGTCTTTTGGCCTTGGGGATTTCTAATTCTGATGTTTCTTTTCTTTTCATTCCCCCTTCAGCCTCAGTCTCTTGCTCACTGATAATTGGTTTAGTTGCCATATGCTCATGAGTCACATCTTCTTGTTCATCATCAACAACCTCCTTGATTATTGGTTCTGTAGTCTCAACAACTTCTTCTACTCGAGGTTCTGGTATACTGCTTCTTTGCTTAAAATCTTTTTGAGCCTTTTTAGCAGCTTTCACAATGTCAGGAGCACGCTTTTCAAGATTTTTCAGAATATCAGTCATAGTCTTTAACACAGCTAATTTGACAAATGATCCATAGGACAGTTCTATCATTTCTTCTTCACCTGCTTCTTGGTTTATTGGACCCAAACCGAGCTCTTGATATTTTAGCATCTCAGATTCAAGTTCTTCAAGCTCAGGTTCAGATTGTGTAGGCTCGGGCTTATCATTTGTTTGTGCAATTAGAGATTGTTGTTCAAATTGATTTTCTTTTTGTGCCTCCAATGCAGTCCCTATGGCCTCATCAGCTACTTTCTTCAATCTTTCTTCTTCCTCTTCTCTCTTCTTCATCTCAATCAGTGCCTCCAGCACATCTTGAGGAACATCCTCTTCTTCTTCTCCAACCATCACATTTTCTCTCTCTTGTTTTATCATTTTTATCACTGTATTAACATACTCAACTTATGCAATGTCTGGATCCACTACATCATCTCTTTGAAGTATTTCATCCCCAGATTGCATTATATGTGCGGATTTGGGATGGAGATCCTCATCAGTTAGAGCAATCCCTTTTCCCTTCGTTTTCCTTTTTAAAATCTGCTCTTGTGTTTCTTCTTCCTCATCCTCAGACTCCCCCACTTCCCATGCCCCTTCAACATATTCTTTATTGATCATTTCAAGGGCATTTGATGTTCCATCTTCTGCAGTTTCATCACTTGAATTGACATATATATCTTCAATCAATTTCAAGCCACCTACCTCTTCAGTATTCTCCCCCTGTTTTGGTGCATCTGAGGTCTTCTCAACCTCAGAGTGCTACAGGGTTTGAATTTTCAGTAAAGCTTGTTGCAGGGCAGTCTCAAGTGCTTTGTTCTTGATTTCCAGATTTGCATTTTTCTCTTTCAACATAATGTTTTTAATCTCCAAAGCTGCATTTTCAGATATGATATCATAAATATTCGGGCTTGATTGTGGTGTTTCTTGAGAGGGTTTAAAGTCAGGTTCTGAGAATGGTTCGGGTGAGGAGGTTTCTTGTGAGGGTAGTTTGTAGGATTCAGGTTGTTTGGGAAGTTTGAACAGTTTCAATGGTGTCAGTAGGTATAATCTCGTTTAGAGTTGAGGTTGGTGGTGTTGAGATATGTGTTTCTTGAATTGGTTCATGAACAGGTGAGGTAGGTTCGGCTGGTGGTGACAAAGGTGGTGAAGTAATGATTTGGTCTCGTATAAGTGAATTTGTAGGAGTTTGGAATGTAGAGTCATGAATTACTTTAGGGTCTGAATTGAGGGGATCATTATGGCAGGAGATGAGGGAATGTTATCACGAGCAGGCTCAGAATCTAGAGATTCGGTATCATCATTGTTTACTGCAGGGTCTGGTGTATCTGGTGGAGTGATCTTCTGAATAGTTTCAGTCAAATTTGAGACCGCTTATGTGATAAAAACATCATCGTCCATTTGATCAGTTTCTTCTTCACCTGCACCAACCACTGGTTCATTAACCTCATTTGCTGGTCTGCTATCACCTTCTGGATTATCCATATTAGCCTCTAGTTCAGTACCAACAAAAGCAATCAACTCATGCCCAACTGGATCAATAACCGGTTCATTGATTTCAGCATTTTGATCCACACCATCAATATTCTCAGCTTCATGGGCGATTAGTTCAATAATAGGCTTATGAGCAGCATTATCACCGTCATTACCCTGATCATTATCATCATCATGTCTATCATCATTTCCTCCGACATCCTCATCATCTTCACCTTCGTCATCATCTTCTTCACTATGTCCTCGGGTGTGAAGTACATCAATAGCACCCAATGCAGGAACAAGTAACCAAGGAAGAACATCCCAATCAGTATTTTCATTAAACTTGCTCCTTGCATCCTTCATCCTTTGACATATGTATGGGTCTTGCAACCTTAACACTTCTCTTGTCAGCTGTAGATTTTGTAGAGACCTGTTGATGAGAATCTGGAGGAATCTTGGGTACATAAGAAATCTCTGATTCACCTCCTTCTCTGCATTCGAAACCAATCCATTGAAAATAAATCTTGAGAAGTTGAATGGTTGTTGATACAAGATGGCAACTGTCATGGTTGCACGCTCTCTGCTTAATAAAGTCCATGTCCCTCTACTTGGAGACAGGGACTGAATCACATGATGTATGAGGAATCTGTAGATCAAGGGAAAGCTTCCTTTCTGAAATTGTCACTCATGTACAACCCCTTGATATCCCATGGATTCTTGAAAGATTCTTATTAGTCTTGGGACTGAATACAATAGCTGCACCTCATGATTGTCGTTCATATGTAGTGCCTCTCTGATTAATGCCTCAGTGATTTCAATATCTTGATTCAGGATAGAGGCCTCTATACTTTTCCCATTAACATGATCAACATAAGTAGCAGAGTTCCAGAAATCACTTAGGTGATTTTTGTATATAGTTGGGCTCTCTGTCAATGCCGTCCGTAGATTGGAGTTATGTAGAAAGTTAATTATGAGCTCCAACTCCATATTCTCATTGTCCACCTCCAACCGGGAACACATATTGTGCCGCTTTTCGAATTTCAATGCCATCAGTTCTACAAAATAGAAGAATAGTCAGTACCCATAAACATAGAATTAGTGATAGCGAGTTATTTAAAGAAGAAAATTGTCATCGGTAACCTGTTCCGTAGTCGTATGCGTACCTACATAAATCAAGTAAACAATTAGTAAACTATCAATTAGAAACCCTAATTTCGCAACTTGGGGATACGATGACAGTAATCGATATCTTACCAAGATCGAAACAGAGCAAATGGCTATGTTCGAGTAATAATCGAGCACAAATAAGTATTCAGAGTAGGCAAGGGATGCACGAGCAAAAGAGTTTTCATTTAAGAAGAAAGAGGAAAAAAATTGTTGAGAAAGTGACTAAGTCCCCCTTTTATACCTAACGTTTGGATGGCACGACACACATTTGTCTTCTAGTGCACGATAGTTGTCATTTAATTCAAATAACTGTCCACCTTTGCTCGAGCATACAGCCAAAGAAACAACTGTCTCCCATTGTACTCGAGTACATATCATAGTACATGCTCGGCGTATACTAATAATTTAGTTAAAGACACATTTATGTTTTGCTCGAAAATTAGTATATTCGATCAAAGATCTTAGGTTCTGAACATCCAGATTCACTATTGTGCTCGAATTCACTCATGCTCGAGACCCTTAACCAAGTTTTAGTTTATCAAAGAGAAGTCATACTTGAGATACATTCAAAACAACTCAACTGTTACTCGAAAATACTTGGCAGATAATCCTGTAAATACCTATGCTCGTAGAGTATATGCATACTCGATAACTGTGACAATCGTCAATTTCAGGTTAACTCCGTTAACTCAACTCCGTCAATTCAAACTTAAGATCACTGAATCTGTAACGCACACTTCATTACATTTAAACTAGGGTTTAAATGACGCTTAACACTCACTACATGTGTAGTCTTTCGGGATTTGCACCGAAACGCAAACGAGTTGACGCAAACGATTGATGAATAAACGAAAAACGTCAAAACAGTAATTATGTGATAACTATGTGTTAGACTTATGTGTTATGTGATAACATGGTTATAAACGTAAACTCAAGATGTAAACAAGTTAGTTTAAGCTAGGAAAAGTAATACTTAGAAGTGGAGGGGCCAAAGTGTAACATAGTATTCTATAAATAATAACAATAAACAAACCCTAACACACGTTTTCTTTTCTTTTCCTCCTACCCCGATCGGAAACCCACCCTCCATCACCCTTGGCTGCCGTCACCTATACACACACATACAACTAGGATTTCAAGTTTTGATCGAAGAATTAGGTGCTAGGAAGGTATAATCGATTATCCTATGCATCCTTTATACTTGATTTTGATGTTAGTTGGGTTAACTACAAACCCTAGCTGCCGATTTTCTCATGGTGTTGTATTATTATGATTGTTGTTGATTTGTTAATGATATGATGATTAGAATTGATATTGTTACATGCTAATTACTTGTGTCTTTGATTTGAGTTCAAACAAAAACCCTAATCATGTATGTAATGTGTAATTGATGTGCATGGATGGTGTTTATGGAGTCTAGAGTGTTATATGAATGCATGATAGTTCATAGATTGTTAATATGTTGAGTTTGGATGCAAACAGTTTGTGGACAGAATGTGTATTTGATGTTTAAGTGACTGTAACAAAGTGTAAATGTGAAAAATGGTTGAGATTATTGATACACAGTAAACTAGGTTGGGTCTAGTTTCTAAAGAATATAAATTTTCAATTTTTGGACGTGTAGAAGTTAACTTTTATGATTTTACAAAAACGTTGTGCAAAGCTGAGCTGTTAGACCTGCTGTTAGGTTGTTTTGTAAATGTTATATCTCATGAACTACGAGACCAATTGGGTTGGTTCCACTTCTGGAAGTTGACTCATTGAGTTAGAAACCTAACCCAAGTGGTCTTGCATTTATTGGATTTTCCGTTTAACGGGAATTGCAAATAACATTCTGTTGCTCATGAATTTGACTGTTATGAGTTTGCTGTAATGATTTGATGATTGTGAGAAAACTATGTGGAATGAAAATATAATAAAATATGTTCTGGAAACCTAAGACATATACGCTTCTGTGATGATTTTTGGTAAATTAATTGAGATGCTATGATCGATGGAATAGTACAATCTTTCAAGTAGAATTTCTGTCTCGGTGAAACTAGCTGCTGAGTTTTGTGAAAACGCATGAAACATGATACTTGCTATATAATTGTTATGTTTTGACCAAATTACCCTTGCGGGGAATAATTGCTAATTGATTGTCATAATTTGACCAAATTACCCTTATGGGGAATAATGGCTAGTTAATTGTCATGATTTGACCAAAATGCCCTTACAGGGAGTAATAGCTAGTGATGTACTTTATGAATACATGACACGTATATGATTGCTTACACATGTAATGTGTCACAAATACAATTGTTAAAGTCACACACGATTCACAAACGAAACATGACACATGTTATGTGCATAGGTATTATGTGCCGGGTCTAGAGACTCGATAATATTCCGACACTTAGAAAAATCTCTTTGTTGTTTTAGAACGCTAGAGAGAGTTTTTCTGTGACGCGCATCTTGGTGATTTAATTTGGGAATTTCTTCGCAAACAGTGAGTTTCACTTTCCCCTTTTAAACTGTTTTAAACGCTTTTCACTTGGGGGAGATAACATACTCCGAAACGCATTTAAGATTTTGTTAATATAGATTATATATCACTTGTAAAGACTAAGTGGCAAACGCGTAAACTAAAGTCCTTCATAACATCGAACCGGTTAATATTTGGATAATAGCGAGTCACTGTTGAGTAGTACTACTGGGTTTGACAAACCCCACCCAACGCTAAACTCGACTGGATGTCGAGCGGGTGTAATCTTGGCTTAACACATACCATGGTCTGGATGACCTGGTGGCAAGGCAAATGATAAACAGTCAGCTTCGGTGTCGAACACTTAGTAATACTTGCTTTATAGGCTAGCTACCTATAGATATATAATTGACATAACATTATCTGGTAACGCAAAACGCTGTAACGCAAAACGCTTAACGCAAAACGCTGAACGCAAACGCTAAACATTTATTTTTATATAATTTATGAACTCACCAACATTGTGTTGACACTTTTAGTATGTTATTCTCAGGTAGCCGAGGCGGGCGCGCGGTTTAGGGTCATGCATTGCTTGAAACACTTTTAATTATACAAACTTATTTTAAACTGTTATCATTGGTTTTTAAGTCGTCCTGCTTGACGCAACATTGGTTTCTATGGTTTTACGCTTCCGCACTTATTTTCATTTAAACGTTTTTATGGTTTGATTATAACTAATGATTCCGATCCTGTTAGTTCACACCCTCTGACGGTAAAACTCCGTTAGTGGATTTTGAGGGTGTGACAGATTGGTATCAGAGCCATTGGTTATAGCGAACTTGAAGCTGCATGCATACTAGACTATAACCGCGACGACCCATTAGTTATAATGATACGCACTGCATATGTTTGTGTAGTCTTTGTTTTTCTTATCTCCTTACCTCATTCACTCATACGCGCGCATACACGGCTTACCTGTAGAGATGTCGATGCCACCCTCATCATCATCCGATTCGATGACGCATGCTCACGGGAAGGAACAGCAGTTACCTACCGCATCGCCACCCCGAGTAGTCCCGGAACTCGAAGCTCCTGCACCGAAGAGGTATCGCTTATCCGGAGGCATATACGAAAACGACGTTAGCTGGGATTGGTACCCTAACATGGTTAGACGTATGGTCTATCGCGAGCAAGTTCCCCCGTTACCTCACCCGAACCACCCTGCTTATCCCAACACCCTACCACCCATAACCGAACCTGTAGAGCGAGTTCTCGCAGCTGTTGTTTCATGCTTGGAGCGTGACGTGTGTTACATGCGCTATACGAGAGCGAACGTTTCCGGACAGTTAAAAGATGGAACCGAAACTAAAGAGGAAATTTCCCGCCTAACAGCGGCAATGAAGGAAATGCAAGAGGCTAGTGATCAACAAATGAAGATTATGAGGAAGATGCAAGCCGAGATGATAGACTTGCAAGAGCAACTCCAGGTAGCAAGGACCCGAACCGAGATAGCTTTAGAGCGTTGCGATGTCTTACAAATGCAACTTGCTCAGAACGCAGCCGAACCTGAGGCAGAACCTGAGGCAGAGCCTGAGGCAGAGCCTGAAGAGGAACTCGAAGAAGATCCCGAAGAGGAGCCTGAGGAGGATCCCGGGGAAGATCCCGAGGAGGAACCCGAAGAGGAATCAGAGGAAGAACCGGCTGAGCCGGAGGCACACTCAGAGGTGTCCTCAGACGATGACATCTGAGAATGATAACACCTAGATGTCTGGAAGAAACGCTGGACACGGTCGCGGTAACATCAACTTAACCGCAGCAGAACTCCAAACCCTGTTGAATGACCATGCAGCGGCCGCTCTAGCCGCACACGTTCAGAATCAAGCTGGAGGTCCAAGTGGAACGTGTACTTTCAAGGATTACCTTGACTACAAGCCCAGTTCGTTTAAGGCCACCGAGGGAGCTATAGGCTTCCTGCGTTGGGCTGAGAAGGCCGAGTCGGCCTTTGAGATGTGCAATTGTCCCCCTGCCAGTAGGGTCAAATTCGCTGCTGAAACACTTGAGGATTCTGCCCTCACTTGGTGGAATTCGAACGTGCAGATGCTTGGATTGGAACTGGCTAACGCGATGAACTGGGAGGAGTTCAAAAACATGATGCCAGAGGAGTACTGTCCGAGAGAGGAGATTTCGAAGTTAAAGTCAGAATTTTGGTCACTGAAGATGGTTGGCTCAGAAATCGAAGCCTACACTACCGGTTCTCACGTGTTAGCGGTGATGTGTCCGCGGATGGTAGATCCGCCGAGTAAGAGGATTGAAATGTATATTGATGGGTTAGCACAGCAAATTCAGGGCATGGTGACGTCTTCCAGACCAGCCACGATTCAACAAGCGACCCGTTTAGCTCACAAACTGACGGATCAAGCTGTGACCCAAGGTGCGTTACCACCTAGGGGTTCAACTGCTAAAGCCCGTGACAACCCGAGTAATGACAACAACAGCAACAGCAACCCGAGCTGTGGAAAGAGAAAGTTTGACAACACCAGATCCTCATCCTCGAACCTCCCACCGCAACAACACTACCGTAAGCCCGAATTCACTCGGAGCTTTAACAATCAAAGTCACAACAACAATAACAACGGTAGCGGGCAGGGTTCGAGCGGATATGCTGGGAAATATCCGAAGTGCAATAGGTGCAACTATCATCATATTGGCCCATGTGACAGTGTCAAGTGTCAAAGATGCGGAAAGATGGGTCACCAGGCGAAGGAATGTAGAGGAGACCTTACGGCAAAGGGTGCTCCTAAACCGCCTATGACGACGAAGGGATGTTTCGAATGTGGGCAGGAAGGTCATTTCAGGAAAGATTGTCCCAAGCTGAAACAGAACGACAACAATGGAGGTAGTGGAAGTGGCAGTAGTGGTGGATGCAATGGCAAAGGAAGGGCTTTTGTAATTGGGTCGGGTCAAGCCCGCAATGATCCGCACGTGGTGACTGGTAAGTTCCCTGTGAACGATTGTTTTGCTTCTGTATTGTTTGACACTGGAGCTGATAGGAGTTTTGTGTCGAAAGCCTTTAGCCAACTCTTAGACTTAACTCCAACTCCGTTAGATGCTAAGTTTCCTGTTGAATTAGATGACGGTAAGACTATAGTAACGAAAAAATGTACTTGCGAGATGTAAGTTGAAACTGTCAGGTCATATTTTTGATATCGACCTTATTCCTTTTACGCTTAGTAGTTTCGATGTCGTGGTCGGCATGGACTGGTTATCCGAGAACCGAGCGGAGATTATATGTCACGACAAGATAGTTCACATTACTACCCCTTCCGGCGAGATCATTTCGGTCCGAGGCGAGAGAAGCGGCATGACCACCAGCGTCATTACCCTCATGAAGGCGCAGAAGTACCTACGAAAGGGTCATCCGGCAGTTTTGGCGCAGATTGTTGAGAAACCACCGGAGGAGAAGCGAATTGAAGATATACCTGTTGTGCAAGATTTTCCGGAAGTTTCCCCGGAGGATTTGCCTGGACTCCCTCCTGTACGACAAGTCGAATTCCAAATCGAGTTGACCCCCGGTGCAGCACCCATAGCACGAGCCCCGTATCGGCTCGCACCGGCGGAGCTTCAGGAACTGTCCACTCAGTTGCAAGATTTGTTGAATAAGGGTTTTATCCGACCTAGCTCATCGCCATGGGGAGCCCCTGTCTTATTTGTCAGGAAGAAGGACGGGACTTTCCGCATATGTATCGACTACCGGGAGTTGAACAAGGTGACGGTCAAGAACCGTTATCCTTTACCCCGAATCGATGATCTGTTTGACCAGCTTCAAGGATCGAGTTACTACTCGAAGATCGATCTGCGATCCGGTTACCATCAGCTAAGAGTGCGCGAAGAGGATATTTCAAAGACGGCTTTCAGAACACGGTATGGTCACTACGAGTTTTCGGTTATGCCTTTTGGCCTAACCAACGCACCAGCCGTATTTATGGATCTCATGAATCGAGTATGCAAGGTGTACCTCGACAAGTTTGTGATTGTGTTCATTGATGATATTCTCGTATACTCCAAGAACGAGGCTGACCATGAAGAGCACTTGAGGTTAATTCTAGAGTTATTGAAGAAGGAACAACTATATGCTAAACTCTCGAAATGTGAGTTTTGGCTTCGCGAGGTTCACTTTTTAGGACATGTGATCAACGAGAATGGTATCCATGTCGATCCCGGTAAGGTAGAGGCCATCAAAAAAACTGGGAAGCACCTAAGACTCCGACTGAGGTGCGGCAATTCCTAGGACTGGCCGGCTACTACCGACGTTTCATCGAGGGATTTTCAAAGATTGCTCAACCCCTCACCGCTGTGACTCACAAAGGCACTAAGTACAATTGGGGTGACGCGCAAGAATCCGCTTTTCAACTGTTGAAAACCAAACTCTGTAGCGCCCCTATTCTAGCCCTCCCCGAGGGAACGGAAAATTTTGAGGTACACTGTGACACATCTATAAAAGGTCTCGGTAGTGTGCTGATGCAACTCGAGAAGGTTATAGCTTATGCCTCTCGACAACTACGGGTTCACGAGAAGAACTACACCACCCATGATTTGGAACTCGGAGCTGTGGTGTTTGCCCTTAAGATATGGAGGCATTACTTGTACGGTACCAAGTTTACCATTTACACCGACCACAAGAGTCTCCAGCATATCTACGATCAGAAGGAGCTGAGCATGCGACAGTGTCGTTGGGTCGAGCTGCTTAAGGATTATGATTGTGCCATCAAGTACCACCCTGGCAAGGCCAATGTAGTGGCCGACGCCCTCAGTAGAAAAGAAACAGATAAACCCAGACGAGTGCGAGCATTGCAACTCACGATTCATACCTACTTACCTGACCAGATTCGCGAGGCGCAACACGAAGCTTTGAAAGATGATAATCTTCCATCGGAACTCATGCGGGGCATGAACAAGCAACTTGAAACCAGATCGGACGGGGTCCGATATTTTGAGTACCGGATTTGGGTTCCACGATACGGAGAGTTGAGAACTCTAGTGATGGACGAAGCTCACAAGTCCCGATATTCTATCCACCCTGGCTCAGATAAAATGTACCATGACTTAAAGGCACTTTACTGGTGGCCGAACATGAAAGCCGACATTGCCACCTACGTGAGCAAATGCTTGACTTACGCCAGATTCAAAATAGAATACCAGAAACCATCTGGCCTGCTACAGCAACTGGAACTTCCAATGTGGAAATGGGAACACATTTCAATGGATTTTATCACGGGATTATCTAAAACACCGACGGGATGCGATAACATCTGGGTGATCGTTGACCGGTTGACTAAGTCCGCACACTTTTTAGCGATTAAGGAATCAGACAAAATGGAAAGATTGACTCGCGTCTACATGAAGGAAGTAGTGTCTAGACACGGAGTGCCGGTCTCAATCATTTCTGATCGAGATTCTCGTTTCACTTCGCACTTTTGGAAGTCACTACAAAGTGCACTAGGCATACGTCTTGATATGAGCACAGCCTACCATCCTCAGACGGATGGGCAAAACGAACGAACTATTCAGACCCTGGAGGATATGTTGCGTGCATGCGTGTTGGATTTCGGAAAAAGTTGGGAACCTCACTTACCTTTGGTAGAGTTTTCGTATAATAACAGCTACCACGCAAGTATTAAAGCAACACCGTTTGAAGCGCTGTACGGACGGAAGTGTCGATCACCACTCTGCTGGGCAGAGGTGGGTGACAGCCAAATCACTGGTCCGGAACTGGTACTCGAAACTTCGGAAAAGATTGTTCAAATCCGAAATCGCATGGCAGCAGCACGAGATCGCCAAAAGAGTTACGCCGACATGCGCTGAAAACCTCTCGAATTTCAAGTGAACGATCGAGTGTTACTCAAGGTCTCACCTTGGAAAGGTGTGGTTCGCTTTGGTAAGCGAAACAAACTAAACCAACGATATGTTGGTCCCTACCGGATAACTGAGCGCATTGGTCCGGTGGCGTACCGACTGGACCTACCAACGGAACTCAGCGGTGTACACAATGTATTCCACGTGTCCAATTTGAAGAAATGCCTATCTGATGAAACCCAAGTAGTCCCTTTGGAGGAACTGCAAGTTGATGAACAGTTACGCTTCATTGAAGAACCAGTTGAAGTTTAGGACTGGGAAACCAAAACACTCAAGCACAGCAAAATTCCAATCGTTAAGGTTCGTTGGAACTCGAGACGTGAACCGGAGTTCACGTGGGAACGCGAGGATCAAATGATGAAAAAGTATCCTCACCTTTTTTGAAGGGTTGACCAAACACAGAAAACCGCGAAACCAGGCAAACCGTCAGACATCACCGGAGGTATGAATTAAATTTCGGGACGAAATTTCTTTCTACTAGGGGATGATATGACAAACTGAAAATTTTTCTTACTTTTTCAGACACTCATCACGACTTGACTCAAATTTTCGGGCCGAAAATTCTTTAACATGGGAATGATGTGACAATCGTCAATTTCAGGTTAACTCCGTTAACTCAACTCCGTCAATTCAAACTTAAGATCACTGAATCTGTAACGCACATTTCATTACATTTAAACTAGGGTTTAAATGACGCTTAACACTCACTACATGTGTAGTCTTTCGGGATTTGCACCGAACGCAAACGAGTTGACGCACACGATTGATGAATAAACGAAAAACGTCAAAACAGTAATTATGTGATAACTATGTGTTAGACTTATGTGTTATGTGATAACATGGTTATAAACGTAAACTCAAGATGTAAACAAGTTAGTTTAAGCTAGGAAAAGTAATACTTAGAAGTGGAGGGGCCAAAGTGCAACATAGTATTCTATAAATAATAACAATAAACAAACCCTAACACACTTTTTCTTTTCTTTTCCTCCTACCCCGATCGGAAACCCACCCTCCATCACCCTTGGCTGCCGTCACCTATACACACACATACAACTAGGATTTCAAGTTTTGATCGAAGAATTAGGTGCTAGGAAGGTATAATCGATTATCCTATGCATCCTTTATACTTGATTTTGATGTTTGTTGGGTTAACTACAAACCCTAGCTGCCGATTTTCTCATGGTGTTGTATTATTATGATTGTTGATTTGTTAATGATATGATGACTAGAATTGATATTGTTACACGCTAATTACTTGTGTCTTTGATTTGAGTTCAAACAAAAACCCTAATCATGTATGTAATGTGTAATTGATGTGCATGGATGGTGTTTATGGAGTCTAGAGTGTTATATGAATGCATGATAGTTCATAGATTGTTAATATGTTGAGTTTGGATGCAAACAGTTTGTGGACAGAATGTGTATTTGATGTTTAAGTGACTGTAACGAAGTTTAAATGTGAAAAATGGTTGAGATTATTGATACACAGTAAACTAGGTTGGGTCTAGTTTCTAAAGAATATAAATTTTCAATTTTTGGACGTGTAGAAGTTAACTTTTATGATTTTACAAAAAACGTTGTGCAAAGCTGAGCTGTTAGACCTGCTGTTAGGTTGTTTTGTAAATGTTATATCTCATGAACTACGAGACCAATTGGGTTGGTTCCACTTCTGGAAGTTGACTCATTGAGTTAGGAACCTAACCCAAGTGGTCTTGCATTTATTGGATTTTCCGTTTAACGGGAATTGCAAATAACATTCTGTTGCTCATGAATTTAACTGTTATGAGTTTGCTGTAATGATTTGATGATTGTGAGAAAACTATGGGGAATGAAAATATAATAAAATATGTTCTGGAAACCTAAGACATATACGCTTCTGTGATGATTTTTGGTAAATTAATTGAGATGCTATGATCGGTGGAATAGTACAATCTTTCAAGTAGAATTTTTGTCTCGGTGAAACTAGCTGCTGAGTTTTGTGAAAACGCATGAAACATGATGCTATATAATTGTTATGTTTTGACCAAATTACCCTTGCGGGGAATAATTGCTAATTGATTGTCATAATTTGACCAAATTACCCTTATGGGGAATAATGGCTAGTTAATTGTCATGATTTGACCAAAATGCCCTTACAGGGAGTAATAGCTAGTGATGTACTTTATGAATACATGACACGTATATGATTGCTTACACATGTAATGTGTCACAAATACAATTGTTAAAGTCACACACGATTCACAAACGAAACATGACACATGTTATGTGCATAGGTATTATGTGCCGGGTCTAGAGACTCGATAATATTCCGACACTTAGAAAAATCTCTTTGTTGTTTTAGAACGCTAGAGAGAGTTTTTCTGTGACGCGCATCTTGGTGATTTAATTTGGGAATTTCTTCGCAAACAGTGAGATTTACTTTCCCCTTTTAAACTGTTTTAAACGCTTTTCACTTGGGGGAGATAACATACTCCGAAACGCATTTAAGATTTTGTTAATATAGATTATATATCACTTGTAAAGACTAAGTGGCAAACGCGTAAACTAAAGTCCTTCATAACATCGAACCGGTTAATATTTGGATAATAGCGAGTCACCGTTGAGTAGTACTACTGGGTTTGACAAATCCCACCCAACGCTAAACTCGACTGGATGTCGAGCGGGTGTAATCTTGGCTAAACACATACCATGGTCTGGATGACCTGGTGGCAAGGCAAATTATAAACAGTCAGCTTCGGTGTCGAACACTTAGTAATACTTGCTTTATAGGCTAGCTACCTATAGATATATAATTGACATAACACTATCTGGTAACGCAAAACGCTGTAACGCAAAACGCTTAACGCAAAACGCTGAACGCAAACGCTAAACATTTATTTTTATATAACTTGTGAACTCACCAACCTTGTGTTGACACTTTTAGTATATTATTCTCAGGTAGCCGAGGCGGGCGCGCGGTTTAGGGTCATGCATTGCTTGAAACACTTTTAATTATGCAAACTTATTTTAAACTGTTATCATTGGTTTTTAAGTCGTCCTGCGTGATGCAACATTGGTTTCTATGGTTTTACGCTTCCGCACTTATTTTCATTTAAACGTTTTTATGGTTTGATTATAACTAATGATTCCGATCCTGTTAGTTCACACCCTCTGACGGTAAAACTCCGTTAGTGGATTTTGAGGGTGTGACAATAACACTTAGTGACCTATTCATGACAAAACATCTACTCGTAAAATACAGTCATGCTCGAAAACACTTAACAGAAATGATCATGTGAATATACATGCTCAAAAGGCTACATATGAGGTATCTATGCTCGATACACTTTATAAGTTTTCCAGAGCATGTCAATGTGCTCGAAGAGCAACAAATGAGATATCTATGCTCGAAACACTAAGAAAGTAACCAGAGCATATCACTGTGCTCGAGGAGCAACAAATAAGATACCTATGCTCGAAACACTTAAACCCATTCAGATTTCATGTCAAACCATCATTTGTCCAGCAGACTAAACAACTACCACACTCAAACCTTGCCTTATTCAAAAAGATAACTCATTTAAACTACTGTGATAATTTCAGCACACGTTTAAGGTGAATAAGAGATCAAAATTCAATTGAAAATTCTTATCAAACCATATTAGAGAGATCTCAACATGGAATCAGATTGTTCAAAATCTTTCACACCATTTCATAGTCAGCCTTATTATGATCTAAGTCAGGTTGACACTAGGTAGTAGCACTTAGCATGATTCTCATAAAATTTGTGATATACTTAAAGTTCAATTAAGGTGTAAGTGAAGAATGATCAACATTTTGGACTTCAGGTTACCCCTTATCTCTTCTCTAGGCTTATTTAGCTTTCTCCAGATAACCCCAATTTAACTTCAACCCCTTGATGCCTTGGTCAAAATTGTTTTTTATAAATTGAGTAGAATTTATTTATTTATATAAATTTACATATATATATATATATATATATATATATATATATATATATATATATATATATATATATATATATCAGACTTCAAGGTTGAACGTTGGACTTACTTGCCATCCCGACATACATGTCATACATTCAGGGTGTTTAGGACTTATTTGTATGCCCCACCCTTGTAGTTCCCTTAGTGCCCCTTTAAATCTTGATATATTTTTACTTATATTTTGCTAGTAATAGATAATACTATTTTTTTTTGATATTACATAGTAATATATTTATGGCTGCTCAAGTATTCTGCAAATAGTTTTGTGAGATCAAAACATCAACGGGATTGTGTATGATTGGATAATTACCTTTCTGCTTATCATTTAGAGAGATGTGCAAGGAAACACACTTTGGTCTTCAAATGTGTCACCACGTCAGACCTAACATGATCATTATATTTGTATCACTGATGTCATTATACTCATGAGAAGATACCATACAAATTGTCAAGTTACTGAACAGAGATCCTTTAAGCCTATAATTCATGGGTTAGGAGATTAAACAATGTGCTATCATTTCCCAAAAGGTAGGATTCTATCTCCATTTAAAATTATTTTAAGCTTCTTAAAAGCTTGTAACTAAATATTATTATCATTTCCCTTAACAATATCACCAAAAACTTTGTTTGTAAAGTCAAAAGTATGAGAACTGTTTAGCAAATCAAATTTCTTTGAAAGTTCGTTTTGATTCTTGATTTCGAAAAACAATTTATCGTTTAAGGACATATGGCTTTCAAACATCATTTAATCATTCACACAATTAGTAAACTCAAACAATTTCAAGAAAACTTTCACTTCGAGCGCACAAGTACCAATCGAGCAAACTTGAGTTTTATCATTTCAAAGAGTGTGCTCGATGGACTTTTATGAATGTTTCTCATTGTGCTCGAGCAACCCTCACATGTGCTCGAAAAACATGGATACAGATTAAATAAATATCTGTGCTCGAGCAACAGATGTATGCTCGAAATACTTAAATGAAGTTGTTCCAAGGCATATATCTATGCTCGAAGATCAGAATTACGACATCTGTGCTCGATATACTTAAAAGATGTTAAAGTCATTTTGCATGTGCTCGAAGAGCAACAAGGGCAATTTCAAGCACAGATTTAGGCTCGAAGCACTTTAAAACAGTAAGCTAGATCAAGTAAGCGCACAATCAATCACTCAAAACATGAGCAATCATTAAATGTTATATTTCACACAAACATATTTATTAGTTAAGCATATTTCAACAAATCATGCAAACAATCATAGTAAGCAATACAGATAGTCAGTTAGCATCTCACCTAAGCACACATTATCAATCAGATTCCATCAGCATTTATCATACCTAGGCATTTTAACAGTAAATGAAATCTGGTCTTATCTAAAGGTTTGGTGAATAGATCAGCCAAATTGTCAGATGTATCTACCCTTTTCATTTCTATAAAGCCTTTTTCAATACAGTCCCTAATAAAGTGATGCCTAATTTCAATGAGCTTAGTCTTAGAATGATGAACAGGATTTTAGACTCTAAACATAGCAACAGTATTATCAATCAAAATAGGGGTGAGTAAGAAATTCAGACCATAATCCAGCAGTTGATTTTGGATCCATAGAACCTATGCACAGCATGCAGATGCAGCAATGTATTCAGCTTTAACAGTTGAGATGGATACTGTTGTCTGCTTCTTGCATTGCCAAGACACCAGCCTGTTTCCAAGAAACTAGCTTCCTCCAGAAGTTGACTTCCTACTCATATTGCAACCATCATAGTAACTGTCTGTATAGGCCATCAAATCGAAAAAGGGGTTCTTTGGGTACCAAATTCCTAAGTCTGGTTTTCATTTAAGATATCTGAATATCCTCTTCACTGCCAACATGTGAGAGACCTTGGGGTTAGCTTGAAATCTTGCACAGACACATACAGCAAACATAATATCTGGCCTGGATGCTGTCAGATACATCAATAATCCAATCTTGGCCCGATACTAAAGCTGGTCCACTGTCTCCCCCTTTTCTTCAGGTACCATCTTCTGATGTGTGTCCATTGGTGTGGACACTGTCTTGTAGTCCTGGCACTTGAATTTGTTGAGTATTTTTTGAACATACTTTGACTGATTTATGAATATTCCATCTGCCTTCTACTATACTTGTAGTCCAAGTAAAAAGTTCATTTCTCCCATAGAACTCATCTTGTATTTTGACTAAATCACTTGTTCAAAGTCCTTACACATCTGTTCATTTGTTGAACCAATAATGATGTCATCGACATAGACCTGTACCAGCAGTAGATCTTTCTTCCATTTTTTTGTAAAAAAAAGTCATGTCGATAGCTCCGCGGTAGAAGCCATTATCCAAAAGGTGGTTTGACAGCTCATCATACCAAGCTCTAGAAGCTTGATATAGTCCATACAATGCTTTACTGAGCTTGTACACTTTGTTAGGATGGATTAGATCTTCAAATCCAGGTGGTTGAGTTACATACACATCTTCATCAATCTTCCTATTTAGAAATGCAGACTTAACATCTAATTGGTAGACTTTTATGTTCACGGATGCTGCATATGCTAGGAAGATTCTGATTGCTTCTAGTTGGGGGGGGGGGGGCAATCCTGACCCAAAGTCATTCATTTGGGTCAGTTTGGGTTATTTTAAAAACCTTATTGGTTGATTTGGGTTGGATAAGTTTATTACGGGTCAAAACGGGTTATTCACCAAAATTCTGGATTTTAAATTGGGTTAAACTTTCTAGAAGAATGGGTTGGTAGGGTTACTCATAAAACAGAAACCACGGGTCACCACCGCTGTTCGTAGGTGGATCATCCGACAATAGGGTTTCATCCGACAACCAATCACCACCGCTGTTTGCCTTTTGCCACCACCGATAAAATCATCTCCGGAGATTAATACCGCCGCCGATAACTTCTTCATCTCCGGTTGGGTCTCTGTCGATAACTTCTTCCGGTCACCACCGCCGTTCGCCGTTCTCCGCTGTGAGCTACAGTTTGATCTTCATCTTTGGGTAACTCATCTCTGTCTTGATCTTTTTGTGCATCAATATGTGAGCTACAGTGATTCCATAAACAATTGTTATATTACACCTATTTTGGGATTTACATATAACAACTAAATCTGACTTTTTGGATATTCATCTCCAGGCACAACTGTCTGACTTTGACCAGAAACATGTCAAAGAAAATATAAAACAAGCTATTAATTTAAAAAAAATAAGCTATTAATTGGGAATTTTATGTGTTAGTCATATTAATTGTAGTTATTTTATTAACATAAAAATGCTAAGTTAATTTTCAAGTGGGTTGCTTTTTACATGTTTGACTAGTGTTATTAACTTTTTTTTACATACTTTTGGTAGGTCAAGACCCAAGAATATTTGGCAAATATGTCGAGCAGCACCGGGTTTGATCAACATAGTATAGGTGAGGAACGAGATGATGAAGTTAATTAAAATGATTCAAGTAAACTACGCTCTTATGTTTGGGACTACTTTGATCAGGTAGCGGTTGAACTTGATGGGACGAAGAAAGTAAGTTGTAAAGCGTGTGGACAGAAGTACAAGGTTGGTTCAAATTTGGGAACATCTAACTTAAAACGACATATCCCTAAGTGTTTTGATATTGATGAGCCCGGTCCACTAATGAAGCGTGCCCCATTAGATCTAAAAATGTATAAGGAGAAGATAGCAATTTCCATCATCAAGCATAACTACCCTTTTAGTTTTGTTGAACATGAGGGAACACGAGATTTACATAAATTCTTACATCCTGATGTGAAGGACATGTCAAGAACCACTGCAAAGACGCATATCTTAAAAATGTATGATCGAGAGAAGATGATTCTTAAAGACAAATTACAAAGCATAACTAGTAGGATATGTTTGACTTCTGATTTGTGGACTTCTCTCACGACGGATGGATATATGGCATTGACTGCTCATTATGTTGATGGTTTTTGAGATAGTTTAATAAGTTAGTGGGATGGTTGGAAGCATATTTGATAAGTTTAATAAGTTGGTTTTTGAGACAGTTTACCATGTGGTATATTTTATGTTTGTATATTTATTAATATAATAACTTTCATTTTTTACATATTTAGATGAAAACGAGATCGAGATGAAGGAATAACTTGTAGAAGACGTTGAAGCGTTAATTCCGAGATATAATAGTAGCAATTTATATTGTCCGAGAGGTATTAAAAGCTCATTCTCTTTGCAACTTTATTTTATGTTTGTATATGTATTATTAAAACAACTTTACTTTTTTACGTATTTAGATTAAAACGAGATCGAGATGGAGGAACAACTTGCATTGACCAAGAATGTAACTTGTAGTAGAGTTTCTAGTTGTTTTGAATTGTTTAATGCTTGTGAATTGTTTAATGTTTGTGACTCAAAACAAATTGTGGCTGAATCTTCACAACTAAAATGATGTTTTGGTTTAATGTTTTGTTCTTCGTTGACTTTTTTTTTTCATTTTTTTTAAACAAGGATAACGGGTAAACATTTAAGTTTTTGTAAGTCCCGAATCTGGATCACTACAATTATGATATAAACAATCTAGGTGTTGGTGCGGAATTCCAACACTAGATTATTCAAGAACACAAACAAAACACAAACACGAGAATGGCTTCAAAACACACGTTAATATTAACCTCCGGTGCTTAAGCACTAGCAATACAATACTCGTCTAAGATAACCTTTAGACGGCTAATGACCACGTGAACGAACAACCGTCTAAACCCTATACAAGATATCTATATATATAGGGAACTAACATACTAGCCCAACAAAAGCCCAAAGCCCGCCGAGAACCACTAAAGTTCTCGGCTTACATAATATACCCTATCTAAGCCCAACCTACAAGCATAAATCACAAATATAGCCCAACATTCTCCCTCTTGGTTTATTGCTTGATCAAAACTGCTTTGGCGTTAGATAATCATCGTCCATCAATAATTTTATTTAGGCCATTCGGTGTATATACTGTGGCTTCGAAATAGACACATGGAGGTTTAGTGTCATATTTAGCTCCTTAATTTAAAAGCCTGGCTGGAAGTCCGGCACAGGTCATGCTACTTTCCATATGAAATAGATAAACATTATGTTCGTCATCATGGATAGCAACGAATATTATACTTGATTGACTCAGAAAAGTCAAGCACGATGTATCTTTGGTATGACCAACGAATCCTCTATCAAGGTTTGACCGAGAATGCTTTAACAACTCTTCAAAACAAAGATCTCTCTGATTGACCATATGAATCTGGTCAGTCCATTCCGAAAACCTCAGAGCACTGTTCATCATCTTCAACATGCCACCGATCATCATTAATAACCAAACCTGTAACTACAACCAATGACTAAAACCAACTATCAGTAACTTCAACATAGATCAAACAGACCGTTTGAATGATAAATTAAAACAAAATAATCTCTAACAATCTCTCAACCATACTAAAGTTCCTTACCTATTTAAGGAAATTTTCTTGAGAATCTCAAGGAGATAAGAAAAAAAGTAAGACAGCGAGATAGGTGAAAGATTTGATGGTTAGAGTGAGAGAAGATTTTGGAAGACACGTGAAGTTGGATTTTTCAAGATTAATGAGTGCCTTTATAGACTACCTGGTCACATCAAACGAGGCCGAGAACAGAGATTTGCCGAAAACTGAGAACTGTTCACTAAAGGCAAAGAATTCTCAAATCTGGCCGAGAACAAGAAGCAGCTGGGAATATCGTCATCACAATCAACCGAGAACTCATAAATCATTTTTAACCAAGAACCCTAACCGAGAACGATTGCTCTTTAAAAATATCTCAGCGCACTTTGAAAAGTATCCCGATTTATGTGAAAAACGATCTCTTAAAAACTTTGTTTAGACATGAGTAAATACGAGGCAAACATAAAATAAATGAAAGTAAATGAGAAAAGAAAAAATAAAAATAAAAATAAAATAAAACTAAACTAAAATAAAATTTATCTATCCAGTCTTTAGAAAATCAACATATATTGGGATCAAATTTAAGCCATTTTAAAAACGAACCCCCTTTTTTTGAAAAGATCCGAACATGAAATTATATTGATTAAGGCACTTTCACAATGATTCATTTTCAGCATTATTATGATGTAGTGAAAAGTTTGATAGCGGGTAATTTTCATGTTTTTCATTGCGATAGTGATAAGATTAGATTCGATTAGGCAGAAGAATTACATGGACATCACTTATGGACCTCTGATGCTCCTTATCTATTCTCAAGACGTATTTGGCTTTTTCCAGATCACCCAAATTTGACTCCAACCCCCTAGTACTTGATCAAAATATTTTTCTCTATACAAAATGATTATTAAGCTTTAAGGTTGAACGTTGAACTTACATGCCATCCGGACTTACAATCCTTACATTCAGGGTGTTTAGGACTTATTTGGATGCCCCACCCCTGTAGTTCCCCGAGACCCCTTTAACCTTTTAGGAAACAATTTAATGATAAATTAGATAATAATAATTTTTTTTTATGAAATATAAACTTTTTGGTGATCAAGATAATAATGGGCTCGTGTATAACTGGGTAATTGCTTTTCTGCCTATCATTCGGAGAGATGTGTCTAGGGACATGAATAAATTTTCAAAATGACTCTCCACACTAAGTTTAGCAGATTTAGTTTGTATCACTTCAACTTTTACGTATCATGAAAAGCTTCCTCACACATCAATAACTAATCAAAAGCCTTTTTAGCCTAATAACTTCACACGTTAGGCACTCAAAACAGTTTATCTATCATTTCTCAAAGGTTGGATCAATTTTCATTTGAAAAACTTTAAGCTATCTGAAAAGCTTTTAGCTGAATAATAATATCATTTCCCTGATGATATTCCAAAGACGATTTAAATCCAATCACCCTAGCAGCCTTCAGTTTTCAGGTTAATGGCTATCCTATGTGTCTACAGGTAGACAATACGACCAATCACATAAAAAATGTGTCCATCAAACTTAAAGTGGCCGACATGATTTTCCGTGAAAGAACTTAAACCGATAGTTAAACCAAAAATAAATTTTTATGTATGTTCAGTTGCCCCGATTACTTTCAGTCTTAAGGTTAATGGCTATCCTGTGAGTCAAGAATTGATGACAGGACCAAACATATGAAATATGTCCGTTGAACTTGAGTAACCGGCATGACTTTAAGCAAGAGAACAGAAAGTTTGAAATTTTTTTTTTATATTTTATATTTTATATTTTTATATTTTTTAAGTAAACGCACACACACACACACACACACGCACACTCTTTTTGTATTTTTCTTTATTTCCCCCTAAATTTGTACAGAAATTATGACACAAAAAAAATTTATATACACAATTTAAACCTCAAAAATACTCAGTCTTCAAAACGCAGCATCTTGTGAAACCCTACAAGCACATTGAATCTGGCTGTTCCGACCTGCTTCGTAAATAGGTCCGCCACATTATTATCAGTGTGGACCTGTTCAAGATGAATTAGCTTCCGGTTGTAACAGTCCCGGATAAAATGAATTTTATTGTCAATGTGCTTGGTTTTAGAATGCTTAACGGGATTCTTAACAATTGCAATAGCAGCATCATTATCACAAAATATGGGAGTATCAAGAAGTTCCAAACCGTAATCCAGCAGTTGATTTTGCATCCAAATAACCTGAGAGAAGCAGGCTGATGCAGCAACATACTCCGCTTCAGCAGTCGAGGTTGACACCGTCTGTTGTTTCTTACACTACCATGAAATTAGTCGATCCCCTAAGAACTGGCATCCGGCAGATGTAGATTTCCTGTCAATATCATCTCCACCATAATTGCTATCAGCAAAGGCATAAAGATCAAATTCTGAGTGTTTAAGATACCAAAGACCTAACTTCGGTTGTCCCATTAGATATCTAAAAATACGTTTGACAACAATTAAATGAGAGAGTTTAGGATTAGCCTGAAAACGAGCACACTGACAGACTGAAAACATGATATCGGGTCGGCTGGCGGTGAGGTACATTAGAGACCCGATCATTGATTGATAGTATGTTTGATCTACGGGACTCCCTTCCGGATCAGATGACAGTAGAGGCCTTTCCGCCATGGGAGTGTTAGCACTCTTGGAGTCTTGAAACTCAAACTTGGCGAGCATATCCTCAACATACTTTCCTTGATGTAGCAAAATTCGCATGGAACATTGGCGAACCTGTAACCCCAAAAATGTGTCATCTCGCCCAACGAACTCATCTCAAATCTTTTCTTCATAACTTCTTCAAATTCTGCACACAATTCAGCACTAGTGGATCCAAAAATAATGTCGTCTACATAGATCTAGGCTAAAATCAAATCTTTTCCGACAGATTTACGGAACAAGGTTTGATCAATGGTTCCTCGCTTGTAGCCATGATCTAGAAGATGTGCTGTCAATGTAGCATACCATGCTCGAGGAGCCTGATGAAGCCCATACAATGCCTTGTCTAATTTGTAAACGTGATTTGGCTTCTTTGAATCAATAAAACCCGATGGCTGATCCACATATATCTCTTCCTTAACCTCGCCATACAGAAAAGCAGTCTTAACGTCCATTTGATACACAGTGAACCCCATAAATGAAGCGAAGGCCAGAAAAATTCTGATGGCTTCAAGTCTAGCCACCGGAGCATAAACCTCAGTGTAATCCAACCCTTCAACTTGACGAAAACCATGAACTACTAATCGAGCCTTGTTTCGAACAATAACCCCGGTGTCATCTTGCTTGTTCCAGAACACCCATCTCGTATCAAGTGCTTTCTTTCCCTCTGGTAACTCAACCAATTTCCAAACTTTCAACTTGTTGAACTGATTTAATTCTTCATGCATATCGTCTACCTAATTGGGTTCCTGGAGGGCCATGTCTACAGACCTTGGCTCAATCTGAGATATGAAACAGGAAAACAAACAACTGTTTATATTTCCAGTCTGACTTCTGGTGGACACGCCCATGTCAAGAGGACCTATGACGTTCTCAATTGGATGATCTTTCTGAATTCTTGAAGGAAGTAATTGATCGGAAACATCACTGGTAGAATTCAAATTTGACAAAGTCACGTCAATATCAGCAAGAGGATTCTTCCATCTGGGGGTCACTGTACATGTGAGTACGAAGTGCTAGCGACATATTCATTTGGAATGACATCGGGAAATAGTGTGCTCCCGAAAATCTGACGAATAGGACTCTCCCCCTCGACTGTCGCGGTGTCTTTAGACTGACTTGGCGAACATTCATTTTCCGGAACGGCTATCGGCTGAGAGACGGATGTGGGTTTGTCGTCAATATCTGGGTCTGGGATGTCGTCATCCAGAAGTGGAGAAATGTGGGATATTGCATGTGAGTCATCTTTCTCAGCATCCACTGTAGCGCTACCTGAAGGTTTTGTGTTGATGACCGGAAACACATTGAACTGTTTGAAGAGTTCATTATAATCGAATAACCAGTCCGGACCAACACGAGCATCAGTCTCGTTTTCCTCCAACCAACGAATATCATAAGATTCTAGAATCTGTTTGGTAGACTTGTTGTAGACCCTGTAGGCAGTATGGCCCGCATAACCAACAAAGTAGCACTCATCAGCTTTGGCCCCAAATTTCGAAGTAGACTCGAGGTTCAGTAGAGTGCATGGGCAACCAAAAGCCTTAAAGTGCGCGACAGTAGGCTTATGTCCATATACAATCTCATAAGGAGTCTTCATTTGTGATTTGTTGATTATCACCAGATTCTGAACATAATAGGCCGTATTAATAGCTTCTACCCAGAAAAATAATGGCAGCTTAGAATCACTCAGCATGGTCCTTGCCGCCTCGATAAGAGTCCTGTTTCTCCTTTCAGCCACACCATTCTGTTAAGGAGTCCGAGCTGAACTGTATTGACGAAGCACTCCCCTCTCAGAACAAAAATGATTCAAGGATGCATTCTTGAATTCCATACCATTATCATAATGAATTCCTTTCAGCTTCAAATTTAACTGATTTTCCATTAGCACCACGAATCTTTTGATCAGCTTTGCAGTTTCACTCTTATTGGACAAGAAAAACACCCAAGTGAAGCGTGAGTAATCATCAGTGATAACCAAATAATAAGAACTGCGAGAGAGACTTAAGACATGAACCGGACCAAAAAGATCCATATGTAATAGTTGAAGAACCGAGGAGATGGTGTTGATCAGTTTTGGCTTGTGAGATTTACGATGATGTTTGCCCAGGCCGCACACTTTTCAATGGTAACAAAATCCTTAACTAGTAAACCACGTACCAAATCATTTTTAGCAAGTCGGTTTAGATTTTTTACATTTGCATGACCAAGACGACGATACCAAAGCATTGCATTGTGTTCAGACACATTTGAGAACAAACAGGTTATTTCATCAGGAACATTTTTGTTCATGTCGATCACATAAGCATTATCTTTTCGTTGTGATCGAACAATAATCCAGTCTTTTGGTATAATGATACCAGGTTTCGAAATCAGGCACTCCTTTTTTGTAAAATGAGTTGAAAACCCTTTGTCACAGATTTGTGATACGCTCAGCAAATTGTGCTTTAGTTATGGAAAAAAATTTACGTTTTCAAATTTTAGAACACCGTTACTTACAGTACCCTTCTGTGTGATCTTCCCTTTTCTCCACCCCAAAGGACACATACCCACCGTTAAAAGTTTGAATGTCGTGTAGCTGAGAAATGTCTCCTGTCATGTGCCTGGAAAAAGCCACTATCAACATGCGGGATTAGTTAGATTTTGGCACCCAGTCCATTGTGACACTGGGTACACCTGACTCATCTACACTAGTTACGGGCTGCCATGACATATCTTCTCGATTATCTAACATGGAAGAAGAAACCTTCTTTACCGGAGACTTAGGCATCCATTTATATTTACCATTGTAGGATTTACTGTTGTTTGTATGAATGGATGGTTTAGTCTCTGATTTGCATGTAGAGGTAACAAACGAATTTGTTCTCCCGACAGGCCGATGTTTAGAAATCGAGTTAATTTTTGAACTAGAAACATGGTTTCCACCCCTTCTCCGACATATGTTAGGCTTGGTCTGATGAGGACTAAACCTGCCAGATTTGTTTAGGTTCCAATCACCGTTAGAGGGATTAGCCGTATAATGCCTAAATCTTTGCCTATATGAATTGTGAGGCATATAAGGCATATTCCTCTGATAAAATCCGTAATATGGAACATATGGACTATGTGGACAGTTTCTGGCAATATAACCGGGAGTGCTACAGTTAAAACACGTTTGTCGCTTTATGTAAAAATCATTTTGGGTAAATCCTTGTCTAGACTGGTTGTGTGGACCAGTTGGTTTAAACTTGCGAGAACCATGTTTCACATTGTGAAACATGTCACCTTGTTTGTCACTAGAGCAACCCTCCTTAACAAATTTAGGTGGTAGATACTTGTTAAAACTTTTTTATTTTTCAATTTTATTTGAAACCACATTTTCAGAATTTAAAGTTTCAACTGAATCAACCACACAAGAATCGTTGCTCTTTAAAACAGAGCCCACACAAACTGTCGGAATAACAGAATTCAAAGCAGGTAGTTTCAAAGTAACATCAAAATTAAAGTCTTTATTAAACGAAACACAATCTTCATCATCCTCATCAGTCCAATCCTCAATAATTACTTTCTCTGCACATGAAGTAAACACGTTAGTATCGTTCACTCCTGATGTGGATGCACTCACATGATCAGATACATCATTCTTATCATGTTTACCGTACTTCATGTCCTGTACCTTTTCTTCCTGCTCTTTGGTGACAGGAAGTTGAACATAGTTGTCATTATAAGGTGGAGGTACCTTGCTGTATCCTAATCCCTCACCTTCCTTCTCCTTCCACCATAATTGATTGTCAATCATTGAATTAACTACTTTACTGGAACCCTTGAACTTTTAAAAATCAAGTTCAGCTCTTTCAAATTTAGCATTTAAGTACAAAATTTCTAATTTGGAGGCTTCCAGTTTAGCAATTAATTCAACAATTTCCTGCTTAGCATCTAGGTGGTGACAACACTTTACACTAAATTCAGACTTAAGCTTAGAGAGATCCTTTTTATATGCTTCTATTTTGTCTACGAAGGATTTTTCATTTTTCTTAAGTTTAAAATTTTCTGATTTTACTCTTTCCATGTCTCTGATTAAGTTATCATTATGAAGTTTATATAAGTTGATTTTATCAACACAATCTAGAGAGCATGGTTGAAAGCTTACCTCAGATGAGCTGGAGGGAGTGAACTCCATGAATGTGAATTGAAGTTCCTTGACTTGCTCCTCAGCAGCGTTTTCTTCTATAATGTCTTCAACATTTGCAAAATTTGCGGTCTGACTTCCAATGTTGAGAGCAGCCATCTGATCCTCCCAAGAGAACTGTTGAGCAATCAGTCCCCTTTCACCATTTCCCGAACTCTCACCAACATCTCCCCTAGCATTACCCACTGGAACCAACGCCCTTTCTGTGTTGCCTTCCTTCGCTGGGTTAGTACATTCACGAGCAAAATGACCCGGCTCGTGACAGTTATAACACCTCAGAGTGTTCTTGTTAAAACCCACTTTCTGATTATTAGGCATGTTCCAATTGTTTCTACCAGTCATCTTAGTGAATTTCTTGGCACAAAACACTGCCATAGCGATTTGCCAAGCGATATCCATTTCCTCAACATCATCAGGGTGAATCTAATCGAGTTCAACAGCCACAAATGGTTAAACCAAGTCTCCAGCTAGAAATGCATTATAGCAGTTCATGAACCCTGCCATTAGAGCTATGTTTTCCTGAGTCTCTTTCAGAATGGAGGGAAGCTGGCTTGTGTTTAGACCTTGAGCAGCACCAGTAGATGGAAGTTGAGCTGATGAAAATTGAGCAGATTTCGTGAAGAAAACTGGAGCTGGTTGAGGTGGAATAGAAGATAAATGGCCTTCAGTGGATTTAAACATCTGAAAGTTTCCTTGGGTTGGAGGTTTCTGAGTGGCCTTGAACATAGAGAAACTATCTTGAGAGATAAGACCATTGTTGGAAGCATTGTTTTAACTAGCTGCATGTAGGAATTCGCATGATTTATTTCACGTTGCTTGTCGTCCATATCACATGCCTTGATAGTAGCCATCATCTCAGAGATCGACATTCTGTTGAGATCTTTAGTCTTCTTGATAACAGCAACATTCATATCCCAACTCTTTGGCAATGAGTTCACAAGTTTGTTGTTTATCTATGAAGTTGCTAGATAAATACTAGCGGATCTCATTTCAGTTACTAGAGATATGAACCTTTGGAGTTGAGTTTCCAACGACTCCCCCAGAACAAGGTTAAACATGTTGAACTTTTGTCGCAGCAAGTCCTGGCGATTCTTTTTCATATCTTCATTTCCCTCATACACCTCGATTAGTGCCTCCCATAGTTCCTTGGCAGATTGAAGTTTTCTAAAACCAAGGGCAATCTCAGGTGAAAGAGCCATGGTTATAGTTGATAGGGCCCTCTCATCTTCTTCAACTTTTGCAAAATCATCATCATCATACTGTGCAAACGGCTTCACAAAAACCTCATTTGAATCTTCACATTGATACGTGATGATTTGTGGTCCTCTAACAATGCTTCTCCAGATGTTAGCATCTTTCATTTTAACATATTTTTCAAATCAAAATTTCCACTCGCTGAACCCCTCATGAGACAATAGGCGAGGTACACGAGTTGTTGTCCCCATTATTGAATCTAATTCTTGATGAAGAAGAGCACTTGATGATACATTGCTGTTGGTTAACTGTTCCATTTTTAGATTAGTATAAAATTTTATTTTCGTCCAGAAGATTTTATAGTCCAAGTCCAACTATCGGGTCCAAATCAACTAATCAGGTCCAAATAGAGCCAACAGTTTACTAAGCCAAGAACTAAGGTTGACCGAAAACACCTTCAGTCAGCAGAGAACACCTCTATTGATCGAGAACAATAATTATTGACCGAAAACTCAAGTCAACCAAAAACTGCTCTAGCGGAAAACTGGTAGTAGCCGATAACTAAGTTTAACCGAGAATTGAGTTTGGCCGAAAATTACTTGTTGACCGAAAACTGTTGTGGCCAAGTACTCGTTGTAGCCGAGAACACTGATTCTCACCAAAAGTGAATCTGAAGCGTAACAAACTTACGAGAAAGTTGGGATTTTGATTTGTTTCCAAACCAAAACCAATCTTTTCCTAAAAGTGATTCTCCTTCTTCTCCGATCACTTGTTCACCAAAAATACAAGCAAACCACACCGGAAAATCAAACCACAACCACCAAAGATCAAAATCTTGAATCCTTGATATCACAATAACGAGCCTGAAAAGGTCTAAGGTTCTGATACCAATTGTAAGTCCCGAATCTGGATCACTACAATTATGATATCAACAATCTTGGTGTTGGTGCGGAACTCCAACACTAGATGATTCAAGAACACACACAAAACACAAACACGAGAATGGCTTCAAAACACACGTTAATATTAACGTCGAGTGCTTAAGCACTAGCAATACAATACTCGTCTAAGATAACCTTAAGACGGCTAATGACCACGTGAACGAACAACCGTCTAAACCCTATACATGATATCTATATATATAGGGAACTAACATACTAGCCCAACAAAAGCCCAAAGCCCGCCGAGAACCACTAAAGTTCTCAGCTTACATAATATATCCTATCTAAGCCCAACCTACAAGCATAAATCACAAATATAGCCCAACCTACAAGCATAATTTATATTTTGAGTTATAATTTTTTTATTATTAATTTTTTGAATTTTTTAGGGTTTTTAATAAAAACATTTTATTAACATTAAAAAGTAAAAACCCTTCAAAAAAATTCAAAAAAAATTATAAAAAATTATAACTCAAAATATAAATCAAAAACAAAAAAAGTTAAAAAAACTAAAATGTTTCCTCCATTATTCTTGTTTACAAAAAAAAGAAAAAAGAAAAAAAAAACCAGACCTGAAACCCGTTTTGACCCGTTCCGACCCTAACCAAAACAACCCTTATTTTAATTGACCAGTTTCGACCCTAACCCGTTTCGAACCTAACCTGTTTCGACCCTAACCCGTTCCGACCCATGACCAGTTTTGACCCAACCCAAACCATTTGCCACCCCTACTTCTAGTCTTGCAACTGGAGCAAAAACTTCTTCAAAGTCTACTCCTTCTTCTTGTAAGAACTCTAGAGCTACTACCCTTGCTCTGTTCTTGATAACAATTCCTCTTTCATTCTTTTTGTTTCTGAAAACCAATTTGGTGCCAATTGCATATTTTCCTCTAAGTTTGTCAACCAAGTCCCAAACATGTAGGTCTCTGAACTGAGCCAACTCTTCCTGCATGTCTTCCACCCAGCTGTTGTCTTTTAAGGCTTGATTGATGTTCTTTGGTTCAACTTGGGATAGAAAACAAGCACAAAGACATATGTTTGCCCTCTTAGAAGAACTTCTTGTCACTTTTTCATGCAAATCACCAAATGATGTTCTCTGCAGGATGGTTTCTTTCAGTAGAGGTAGTCTGAACAATCTGTTGTGCTAGAACTACTGATTCAAGATTTGTCATATCCATATCAGCAGTCTCATTCTCAGGTACTTCTTTAGATTCAGTAGACATTTGCTTTAGATTGTGTCCTGATGATGAAGCTTCATTGGTTCCTATTTGAAGAGAATCAAACAATGACTGGAACCTATCTCCAAATCTGTTTGTCTCTTCAAACTGACATTGTTGCTGACTCTGCACTAGTTCACTTTCCATGTCACTTGGTCCATCATTTGATACTTCACCTGCAGCTTCTTGATCAGTCACTTCCATTTCAGTTGGTCTGCCATTTCCTCTTTCAAAGTTGAATCCATTTTCTTCTGAGGCAATAGTTGACTACAGATTGTCCAGGTCAATTTGCTTTTGCTTTTCTTTCTCTTCAATGCTTGTCCTGAACATGTTGTCATTCAAATCTTCATTGTAGATTTTGAATGACTTGTCCTTCCAAATTGTTAAAGTGATTTTCAATGAAGATAATATATAAGGATTCAATCACCACCATGTGCTCCTTGACATCTACTCTATAAGCCTTTGAATGGGATGAATAGCCCACTAAGAAGCATTCCAAAGTTTTTGATTGGAATATGTTGAGATAATCTTTTGTGTTCAGCAGTGAGCATCTACATCCAAAAGGCTTCAAGAACTTCACATATTTTCTTTTGAAGATTATCTCATATGGAATCTTGTTTTAAGTCTTGTTCAACAGAACCCTGTTTTGCACATAGCAAGCAGTGTTGATAGCCTCTGCCCAGAAAGTAACTGGCAGACTTGCATCAGCTATCATGGTCCTTGTTACTTCAATCAATGTTCTGTTTCTTCTTTCTGCAACACCATTCTGCTCAGGTGTTCTTGGGGCACTATACTGTTGAAATATTCCATTAGAAGTGCAGAATTCTTCCATAAGTCCATTCTTGAATTCTGTCCCATTATCACATCTAATCACCTTCACCCTTTTCTCAAGTTGATTCTCCATTTTCAACACATAAGTCTTGATTAGCTCTGGAGTTTCATCCTTTCTTCCCATGAAGAAGACCCATGTAAACCTCGAAAAATCATCAGTTATGACTAGGCAGAAACTCTTCTTTCCAATGCTTAGAACACTTATAGGACCAAACAGATCCATGTGAAGCAGTTCTAGCACTACATTAATTGAATTTATCATTTTGCTCTTATGGGATAACTTATGTTGCTTTCCTTTGAGACATGATGAACATCTTTTTTCCAGTTTGAATTCTCTAGTTGGAAGACCTACAACATGTTCACCTTTCACCAGCTTGTTCATATTCTTCAGATTGACTTGACACATCTTTCTATGCCACGGTTTTGTTTCATTCTCAGTGGCTTTGGAAAGAAAACATGAACCACCTCTTGAGATTGCTGTATTCATTCTCAGCTCATAGGGGTTTCCATTTCTTGGAGCCATCATCATTATCATCCAGGTGGAATGACAAATTCAGGCTTGAGGATCAAACGATGTTCATCATTGAAAGCCACTTTGTATCCTTTGTCAGACTTGGGAAATGCTGAGTAAGTTATATTGTAGTCCTTCAATATGCAGCACATTCTCAAAGGATACTTTGCCATTGGAGAGAGTGCCTCTCCCTACAATCTTTCCTCCATTCGCATCACTCCCAAAGGCAACTGGTCCCTCATATTTTCTTCCATAGTTCATAAGTGCTTCCTTGTCATAAGTCATGTGCCTGGAACAACCACTACCCATATACCATATATCATTACAATTCATGGACTGTTCCTGCACAAATATACACAAAAGGATCAGTTACATTCTGAGTCACAAACTGCATCAGTTTGGAAATTAGAGTCAGTTTGAGTTACAACAGGAGTTGGAAGTGGTTCTTCATAGACTATTTCACATTCATCATCCGAATCTGAGTCTTACACAATTGGCGACTTAAGGGTATTTTCAATTTGATCAAGCACACAGTCTCTCCAATCATTCATCACTTGCTTAGACTTCCACTGATAATCTCTTGGATTAAATCCTTGTTTTAGCAAGAATTTTTCATCACCATTTAGAACACCAGGTCTCAACCCTTTTTCTTTATACCTAGACCTCTTGCTCTTCACAGTTTTATTTGAGACCTTTAGTTCTTCGTTGATCTTCAAAACAGATTTTAACCTTTTCTCCAGGGTCAATCTGTTGTCTTCTCCACCAGAAGAGTTCCTTTTTCCATTCAAATACTTCTTATACATTTCCTTATAACCCTTCATGTCAAATCCACTCACAATATAAGGAATTTCTAATGTCTCTTCAACCACCCAACAAGAATCAGTGTGATATCCGTAGGCATCACACTTCTTACACCACTCTTTGCAAAACTTCCCATTTCTTCAATTAGTTGCTTGTCCTTTATCTTGTCATTGGGCTTGGGAAAGTCAAAACCTAAGGAGGTTTTGTGGTATAAAGAATAAGCGAAGTCCATCTTGATAGGTTTGCTAATATCAGGTATTTTAGGATACTTTTCTTTCACAAACACAATCTTCTTCAACTTAGATGGAGTTCTTGAAGAGCTTATCTCTTGCTTTGTTGCATATCTTCTCATAGGCACATAATCAATATCCCCAATGTCAAAGACTTCATGGTTTGAAAACACTGGATAGATTGGGGGATCGGTTTGATGATATGAAGATTTTCTTGATACATCAGTTTTTTTCTTGATCTCAGATCTGTCACAAAGATCAAACACTTCATGATCTATCATCATCTTTTCATAATGTTTCTTGAGTTTAGGGGTTATCTTCGGCAACTTTGGTACCTTTTTATCATCTCTTTTGTTTGAATCCTTCTTCTTTTGTTTGCCTTTTGAAGATTTGTCACTGCTGCAGCTGCATGCGCTCCCTTCACTGGAGTATTCACTCCATCTCTTCTTTTCTCCACCCTTTTTCGCTTATTTTTCCTCTGACTCCTTATTCTTTTTCATGACAAACTCTCCATCTTTGCTCATAGTTATATTCTCATATTGTTTCATAAACTCATGTTTGTCCTCAAACACATTCTTTAACTGCTTCAAGTATTCATTCCTGCTTTCCTTATCTACCTTCAGTGGATATTTGTCACAAAAAGGTGGTGGCACCGTCTTGTATTTCTCCTCTTCAGTCATCTTTTCCACATACCCAACAATGTTACCAGTTAACACCAAGTTCGTTAAGAAGTCCATTTGTATCAATAACTCTGCATTCTTGAGTTTTTTTTCAGCATACATCTTCTTTAAGCCATCAATCTTAACAATCATTTGATGTGTTGTAAAACACACGTATTTTCCGCACCTTTTATCTACGTAATATATTATATTTTATGTGTTTTTACTCGTTTTATATAGGTTTTACGTAAGTTTAATACCCTTGTAGGTTTTGGGTGAAAGAAAGGAAGAAACCGGGACTTTTCGAGCATTTTACGAGCCCTTTTACGCATACAAGTTCAAGACAAAGCTCAAGGCTCGACCCGTATGCATCATGGAGGCCCAAGACCATATTATATTATATTATATAAAAAAAATAAAAACCCTAGCAGCTAAAGGGTGGCCGATCGCAGCAGGGACAGCAAGGGAGAGAGGAGAAAAAGTTTTTCGGCTAGGGTTTTGATCGTGTGACGGCTAGGGAAGGAAGAAGACACAAGAACCAAGTCCCGGGGACGTTTCTCATCAGTTGTAGCAGCCAAGAACAGCCCGGAACTCATCCATGTCCTTTCTTTTCATAACATTGTTCATCATCTTTTTATACTTGTTCAATTGATTACTAGTTTTGCGATTGATTGAAAGATTGAAGTGTTTATGAGTAGGATTGATTGTTGAATGATTTTTGAGATGGTTGGTATGAGTTTTATGGTATTTTTATTGAATGATAGCAGCTCTCCAAAAAGTATGAGAGGCTAATCTTGTTAGTTCTACCTAGGAATGATGATTATTGTTAGTGTTTGATAGGTTTTATGGATTGTTTGATTAATAGACTTGAATTGCTATTGTAAAGTTTGATTTAGAAATGAAATAGGTTGTGTTTAAGGGCTGGAAATTCTAGTGATTCATTGCATAAACCCCGTGTGTTGATTGATTAGTTTTGTGTTGATTGATCGGTGCATTGTTTGATCCTAGACTTTGTGTTTAGGGTTTGTTTGCGGTAGGAACAACCGTAGGGTTTTGTTGCGGGTTTAATTGGATTAAGTACAGTGTTTAAGCACCTTCCTTGAGACCGAGAGGTGATAGGAAGTTAGGGTTGTCTCATTGCCATTGCATGCTAGAATAAGGATTGCGCGAGAGCGAGTTCGTTTCTTGTCAGGTTTAGGTGTTTTGAACGACTAGTTGATCTATTTTAGTTTAAGTTGAATTGTTCCTCTATCCTTGGTTGTGTAGTATTCATTGCCATTAGGGTCGAGTGTTGGTGAGACCGAGAGGTGATCCTTCATTAGAACACGTTAGCAATTGTCTCCCGGTTTGGTCGTTTTAGCCGATTTTGAGTAGTTTAGGCTTGTTGAGTGAGACCGAGAGGTAATCCAGTGAGCCCGAGCGATCCTTAGTCGTGTCATCTTTAGGGACTGGTGTCTATATATCATTCAATCCATTAGGTTGATTGACCTACAGTTTGATTCAGACCTAGGTAGACGTTTTCTCCATCCTAAGTTAACACAGTTAGTTTTCCGTTAAGTTTTCTATTTTTGGTAAGTTTTGTTAGTTAATCCGGTTAGTTCAGTTAAGTTAAAAGAAATCAAAAATCAATATAATATTATTTTAAGGTAGGTCTTGTCTAGGGTTAGTGATCTTTAGAATTCTAACGTGTCCACGTGTTCGATACTCGGACTTCCTAAGTCTATACTACTTGCGATCGGTACACTTGCCGGTTGTGTGTGGTTTTAGGATTTTCGTTTTAATATTAAAGCTTAGTGGTGAGGGTCATTATTATAGGGTTATTAGACACACATCATCATTTTGGATTGAGTCATGTAGGCTTGCATGCAGTCTTCTTCTAGACTCTAGATTTGATTTTCATATGTGCCTTCACTTGACTCAAATGCATTCAGGATAGCCTCTTTCCTTCCACACTCCGATTTCCACTTTCCAATCTCATGATTTATTTCATCAATGGTTAATAGAAGATCATAAATAGAAAGTTCAGAATGTACCTTTGAGCCAGAAGATTCTCCTTTCTCTTGCACCTTTGCCATAAAAGCAACATTTGCCTTTTCCATTTCAGCAGTATGGTTGCTCCAATCGAAATCCCCATCTTGTGGTCCCCTTGTAAAAGCAACATTTCCCTAGTCACTTGCTTGATTCACCACATTGGTATTTCCTCTGTTTTGGTTGTTCTGAATTTGTAGATGATTGTTTCTTTGAGGCTGGACCTGTTGTTGTTGGGGTCTGTTCTGATTTTGGTAAGGATTTTTACTAACCACTTGATTTCTCTGTTGAGATCCCTGGTAATTCTGGTGTTGATTTTGATAGAACTTGTTTTGATTGACTTGATTACCAAACTGCTTTGTTTGATTACATTCTCTAGCAAAATGTCCTGGTTGCTAGCAGTTGTAACATATTGCCTTTGATTTATCAAATCCTATTCGTTCATTTGGCCTAGAAAAAGACGATCTCCCAGTTCGGTTATACAACCTCTTGATTCTGACTGCCAACATTGCAGTTTGTCATTTTATATCCATGTCCTCCAGATCATCTGCATCAATCTGTTCCAAATCTTCCTGCGCTACACTTGTATGAATGATATTTTTGCCACAAATGCATTGTAGGAATCAGTGAACATTGAGAATAAGGCCTGATAGTCAGTTCCCTGGCCTGAATTGTTCTGGACATAGGGAGGATGTCCACTAACTGTAGAAGAAACATTATCCTCAATTAATTGGACATTAAACCTCGATTGTCCTCCACACACCGATCCTGATTCAGAATCGTCTTCTACAATAGGCTGTTGCTGATTCTTAACAGAGAGATTTCGAATTGATGCTACTGAACTTAATAGAGAGATTTCCCACTAGGCTTCTCTTCCCTAATCATATGATTCTCTATCATCTCATACTCAGTAGCCTTCAGAAAAGCTATGACGTCATCCAGCTTGAAGTTAGGAAAGCTAACTTTCTCTTTAATAAACTTACTTGCAGTATACCACTCTCCAGACCGTGAAGACAACAATTTCTTGTTCAGTTCGAAATATGAAATTTATAAGTCAGTTGTTCTGATTTCATTAACAATAGACATGAATCTTTGCAACACTGACTTAGGTCGTTCACCTTCCTTGAACTTGAAACAGTCAAGTCGCTGCTTCAGTCTGTCTTTCTTGATATCTCTCAACTCAGTGTTTCCTTCAAACATGTCAATGAAAGCATCATACATCTCCTTAGTTGTTTTGTGACGATTAGCACTGGTCAATATCTTCCAAGAGAGACCAAGTTTTAACATAGACAGTGCCTTATCATCCCTTTTCTTCATTTGAAGTTCTATTATTGCGTTTTTGTGTGCTGCAGTTGATGGCACATATTGTCCTTCTCTAATAGAGGTCCAAAGTTCAGGGTCGTTATAGTCAATAGCAGCTTCAAATAAGACCTTCCATTTGATAAAGTGTTCTTGACCTAAAAGTCTTGGAATATAGTTTGTTGATACTTCTTGATCATCCATCTTGCTCAGATCTGCACTTACACAGGCGAAAACTTTGTAAAGCTTCAAGCTTTATCGCAAACCTTCAGTCCCGTGGCTTTCAACGAGCTTCCAATAGCTCTGATACCACTTGTTAGGACCGGGGATCAGGTGCAACCTTAGGTAGGTCAACAAGAGCACACAGATCCAATACCCAAAGGCCTATCGAATACCCCGGCGGAATCAAAGTGAAGGAATGTCTAGGGTTTCGTGACGCCGGCGGAGGCGGTACGAGGAAACAAAACGAATATTCTTTGGAATGTTTTTCAATCGTATTGCGTGCGCAACCAGCATCCCATAAAATGGAATCCTAGGACGCTATTTACAGACCCTGACATTCCTTCTAGAATCCCTAATCATTACATAATGAAAGACAAATACAAATACAAGTGTAATAGTCTTCGAGCATGATATGTATCTTGCTCGAGCAGACTCAGTATGCATGGTATGCTTGATGAGTGTCTTCGAGCATACTTTACTTAGAATATTTTTCAGAGAAAATATTCTCCTCTAGCAAGCTTCATTCTTCTTGACCAATCCTTGCTTTGCTTGAACTAGTCCATCGAGCAAGCTCATTCTTCTTGATGTCTTCAATCCTGTCTTGAGACTTATTGTACAATATTTAGCATGCTCGGATGTAAATCTTGCTCGAGGGACTGAACCATGCTCGAATTCCATACTTGGAACATATGACATCTTCTTATTGCATCCATACTTGTCACCATGTGCTCGGACATCCTGTGCTCGGATCACTTGTTTTAAACTTGAATGATCAAGTTGTTCGCTCGATTGGCAACTCATACTCGATAGAAGAACACTCTTGCTCGTTGAAGTGTAGCTTGCACGAAGCCTTCAAATCTTAGAAGAATTTACCAGACATGGTTCTGAAGACCATGCTCGAGGTAGTAAACCATGCTCGATAGTCCAAGCTTGCTCGAAGTCCATACTTAGCTGATTTCCATAGGAGGTTGAGAAGATTCCAATATTCCTTAGCAAATTTCTGACTCAACAATAGGAAAATAAAATAAGCATACAAAATAAAATAAGACCTTAGCAATAGACATATCACTCTACATACATTATCGATATAAACTTGCACAATCAGCATATATCTAGCCACTAGCTTCGTGAAAAGTGTATACTCGACGATTCCTCGAATGAAGCCATTGTCCAACAGGTGTTGGTGTGCGTCGGATAACCCTATAAAAATGACTCTCACAACTAAGCTTTAAATATAAAACGAAAATCCTAAACCATACACAACCGGCAAGTATACCGGTCGCAAGTAGTATAGACCTAGGAAGTCCGTGTGTCGAACACGTGGACACGTAAGGACGCTAAAGATCACTAACCCTAGACAAGACCTACCCAAGAATAATATTTAATTGATTTTTGATTTTAATGACTTAACTGGACTAACTGGACTCACTAACAAAAGTTACCAAAAATAGAAAACTTAACGGGGAACTAACTGTGTTGACTTCGGATGGAGAAAAACGTCTACCTAGGTCTTAATCGAACTGTAGGCCTAACAAGTACATGGATTGGATGATATCAAGACACAGGCTCCTAAAGATGACACGACTAAGGATCACTCGGGCTCACTAGATTACCTCTCTATCTCACTCAACAAGCCTAAACTACTTAAAATCGGCTAAAACAACCAAACCGGGAAACCATCGTTAACATGTTCTAATGTTGACTCACCTCTCGGTCTCACCAACACTCGACCCTAATGGTATTGAATACTGCACAACCAAGGATAGAGGAACAATTCAACTTAAACCAAACAGATCAACTAGTCGCTCAAAACACTTAAACCGGACAACAAACGAACTCGCTCTTGCGCAATCATTATTCTAGCATGCAAAGGTAATGAGACGACCCTAACTTCTTATCACCTCTCGGTCTCTAAGAAGGTGCCTAACCGCTGTACTTTAACCTCAAATGCATGCAACAAAACCCTACGGTTGTACCTACCGCAAACAAACCCTAAACATAAAGTCTAGAATCAAACAATGCACCTATCAATCAACACAAAACTAATCAACCAACGCAAGGGGGGTTTAAGCAATAAAATTGATATAATTTCCAGCCACTAAACACAACCTATTTCAAGTCTAAATCAAACTTTACAATAAAAATATACGTCTATAAATCAAAAAATCCAATAAACTCATCAAACTCTAACAATTATCATCATTCCTAGGTAGAACCGACAAGATTAGCCTAACATACTATTTGGACAGCCATGAATACTCGTTAAAAACATTGTATAACCCATCTCAAACATCAATTCAAGCATTCAATGATCAATACAAATCATAAACAAGTCAATCTCTCAATCAATTGCAAAACAAATCAACAATTAACCAAGAAAATCAAAGTGTATGAACAATGAAAAAGATGGAAGGATATGAGATGTTCCGGGCTTCTCTCGGCTGTAAAAACTGACGGTGAATGATCCCGAGGCTTGGTTCTTGTCTCTTGTTCCTTCCCTAGCCGCCACAAGTCCAAACCCCAGCCGACACAAAGCTTTTTCATCTTTTCTTCCATGTTGTCCAGTCCGATTGGACCTTAGCTGCCAAGTTAGTTTTTTTTTTCTTTTTTATGTTATAATATAATAGGAGGCTTGGGATTTTTCATGATGTAAATGGGTCGGGCTTTGAGTTGTTTCTTGAAATCGTATGCGTAAAAGCCCCGTAAACTGCTCAAGAAGCTCGGTTTTTCTTCCTTGTAACTCATAACCTACAATATGAATAAGATTATGTAAAACCTATATAAAACAAGTAAAAATACTTAAAATATAATATAATACGTAGATAAAAGGCGTGGAAAATACGTGTGTTTTGCAACACATCAGGTGTTAAGACAATGTTTCATACCAAGCTCTCGGGGCTTGATGAAGTCCGTATAAAGATTTATCGAGTAGCTATACTTTGTCTTTGTGGATCGGATCGACAAACCCCGGTGGTTGCCCACATAGACCTCTTCACTAAGTCTTCCATTGAGAAAAGTGGACTTGACATCTAAATGGTAGACTTTGAAACCTTTCCTGGAAGTGAAGGCTAGAAAGATCCAAACTACATCTAGTCTTGCTATCGGTCCATATACTTCATTATAGTCGATTCCTTTTCTTTGATTAAACTTGAGAATGACTAACCGAGCTTTTTTTCTAACAATGATTGCATTCTCGTCTCTCTTGCACTTGAATACCCCCTTCGTGTTGATAAATTACTTGTCATCTGGCAATTCAACAAGCTTCCACACCCCCAGCTTTTCAAATTGCTACAGTTCCTCTTGCATAGCATTAACCCAACTCTCCTCGATTCACGCTTCTTTTGTATGCTTCCGGTTCGATTTGAGATATAAAACACTTAAATGAAAACAGATTCTGTAGCGGTGACACCTTGGAATAGAAACAACGCCTAGTTTGAACCCCCGTGTTCAAGTCACCAATATTATTTTCTTCTGGATGACATGACACGGTTGTAGGAATGACTTCGGTAGACCCAATCACATCGTGCTAAAGATTAGTCATATTTTCTTCAACTTTTACTTCACATGAACTATGAGAGATTTCTTGAATAATGTTCTCAAAAGTTTCAACAACGCTGTAAAAAATAGGAGTCATTTCAAGTATAGCATCATGTTAAATGGTTTAGGAATAACATCTTGAGGATCTTGGATTGATGCATTTTCAGATGAAGTCAGCTGGTCAACTAGATCTTCACTAAGCTGTTATTGAAATAACATGGGTACGACTTCCTCAGAAATAACCTCCTCTGGTAGATTAAAGCTTTCCAGAGGTTGTAATAGTCGAACCACCTAGCATCACCTGGTCTTTGAGTTGGAGTAGAATATCTCTAAAAATCAACATGCTGCACTTGTACAATCCGATGTAGACTTGGTAGATACACTCATCGTAGAGGACTAGAATACCCAACAAAGAGACCCTCCAAAGACTTGGACCCGAATTTTCCATCTGGATCAAGAACAGTACAGGAAGACCCGAAAGGTTCAAGCCACTTCAAGTTAGGTTTATGCCGGTTAAGTAGTTCAAACCAAGTCTTTCCATGTCTTTTGACTATGAGAACGCGGTTAAAAGTGTAACATGCAGACGCCATAGCTTCGGTCAAAAATCTAATTGGTAACTTTGAATCAGCAAGCATGGTGCGAGCAGTCTCAATCAATGTTCGATTCTTTCGTTCAGCTACCCTGTTTTGTTGTGGTGTGTATGGTGCACTAAATTCATGAATAATTCCCCTTTCATTGCAGTACTCTAGCATTCGGTTGTTCTTAAACTCAGTCCCGTTGTCGCTTCGGATTTTTCTAATTGGAAGATTGTACAAGGTCTCCAACTTCTTGAACATGATCATTAGGTTCTCAAAAGTCTCATACTTAGTGTCTAAGAAAATCACCCACGAGAATCTTGAATAACTATCCATAGCTTGAAGATAATAGAGTTCGTCGGTGACACTTTTGATATTCATCTGACCAAAGGGATCCATATGTAGACGCTCGAACGGTACGTTAATGGAATTAACCATTTTCTTCAGATGCGGCTTCTTTGACTGTTTACCCTTTTTGCACTTAAGACAGTTTTTATTCAAGAGGAGATTCTTCACATTAACCCCATCAACCAACTGATTTTGAACCAAATGGTTCATCTTCCACAAGTTGATGTGTCCCATTCTTCTATGCCATAAAATAGATTCCTTCTACACAAAGGTCGTCCTCTCGAGGAGCACATACGATTATCCACTCATTGGAATCTTGAAACCTTGTTTCATTATCATAAACTCCGTGTTCGTGAAGCGACTTGAGATTTATGATATGCTCAACAGATTGTTCTCCAACTCGGTGATATATTTAATCTTATCAAACATGACCTTGCCATTCAACAATTTACCTCTTCGACTATTTGACCTCCTTGATTACCAGCAAATCCTGCATAACCTCGTCGAATAGATTTGACATTTTCAAGTAAATGGAGGGTACACGTGATGTGCCTTGAGGCTTCTCTATCCATAATCCAACGTGAATCGTGAGATCTTGGAAGCTCCTGCACATACGGTTAAAGGATTAGTGAAACAAGGAAACCCAAGCCTGCTTAGTCTTGGGTTGTTTGATTTTACGAAACAACATCTCATCTATTTCTGATTCGCTCGATAGTAAATCACTACTTTAAATATCTCTCGAATTATCATAAATAGATGTCTTCATTTCTACATAACCAGGTGGACTAGATTTTGAAATACTTGGTTTATCCACCCAGTTCTATCCAGATGACTTCTTTTTTATGTAAAAAGTAGGTTTTTGCATTTTTACCAGTCACCCTTCCATAGTTGCTTTTTACATTATCATCACAAACAACATTATCTCTCTTCAAGATCCTAATAGGCTGGATCTTCATAGGTTTCTTTGGCATCAACTTTTGAGGTTGGACATGCATAATACATAAGCACAACTGTATAACAGTTAAAGAGTCTCCTTTTTCAACGAATTTGCTTATCAGAGTTGATTCAGCACTCTCATGTTCAGTTTTTACCTTAAAAGAATTCTTGATTTGACTGTTTTTGGAAAATAACTTCTTTTTCGGACTCAGAAGTTGTTCCTTTGGCAAAGTTAATTTTCTTAAACTCTTTGGGTTTGTTAACTTCGTGTTTTTGTCGTTTGTGATAGAACTAGTTTTGGAAAACCTCACAGAGTTATTACTAACCTGACTGTCTAAACATTTAATAGATTGCACAAACGTTAAATCAAAATATTCAAGCCATTTTCACTCCTATGTCGCTCTCACATTCAGAGCTGTTAACAGATTTCACAAACGTTACATCAAAATATTCAAGTAAACATGATGTGTAATCATTCAGTAAAGTAGAAATCTCCATGTTCAACGCCTTTTCAAACCCGTCGGCTTTCTTAGGAATATATGAACTCCAACCCGTCGGCTCTTGATACCATTGTTGTGTTTTAACAAGATTATCAAAGTGATAAAATCCCAATTTTACATAAAACACAGCGGATATAAGTTTTAAATGTTGTTAATTTGATATGTATAAAACCAATTTTACACATGCAAAACCCAAGCCCGGATACAAATACGAAATACATACTATCAAACACATGCATGTCACTAAAGTACATGCATGTTAAAGCTACCTTTCAAGAGAATCAAATCCGGGTGAAGGAGAGGATGGATGGAAGGTAAGAACTTCAAAGGGAAGGTCCTCAAGCTTGCATACCCGAAGCCTCCGACAATACACCTTGATTAAGCTAGGATGTTACACTTGAATGCACTTCCTTCTTGCTCCTTCCTTTAGCCGAAATCTCCAATAGAGAAAGAAGAGTTGAGAGAATTTTTCCTCTATTGCCTTTTTTTTGTGTTACTTGTGTGTTGTATGTGTTGTATGAGTGAATCCAACAAGAAAGAAAGATAAAAATCTTTCAAAATTGGCACCACCCTAAGGAACCAATAAGATGCATTGCATGTCTCCACTACCATTGAAATAATAATTAAATAATAATGAGATTAAGAGAGACGGGGGGGGGGGGGGGGGGCTTTCTTCCCATTTTATATTTTTATTATTTTTCAAGGTTTCTATATTTATACATATCCATAATGTGTTATAACTTATACCATTATAAATATAACACATTACATGTGACATGCTAGGTATATTGTTACTTAACCCTGTTAAACAACAATATGGAATGCTTTCTCTCAAAGTATAAATCACCCGTATGATTTATTTATTTCACAAGTACATTTTATTTGGAAACCCCTTTCCAAATAACTCAAGTGTTAATATTCATTTGTTATGATCATATCATATATAAACAAATATTATTGGTGTTTGTCTAGCTTGTTATTGGGTATGACCCTACTTGCATCATGACATACTAGCCATATCAATAATAATATGTGTCTTAGGCATAACGAGTCCAACAATCTCCCACTTGCACAAGATACATAGAAGATTGATGCAAGTAGCAAATACCGCCTAACTATGGTTTACTACCCCTAATACGCATGACGAAGTGCCATTCAATAACATCATCCCCTTCAAGTCCCTTACTTGAAATGATTTAGGTACATCTATCATTTATCCTTTTGCCACAGATGTCATGTCAAATCTAGAGGCACAAAGTGATCATTCTCTGTTGATTTAACTTTCAGGCCTTAGACATCTCACTCTCAACGAATAAGAGGGACAAATCCCCTCTTGACTACATACGTCTCTCACAATCACCTTGTACCAGACCTGATGTTAGCGTTATGTACTGTCATGTTTCATAGCAGCGAAGAACTAAGTCAAAGCATAATATTCGGTGAATATCAAGACCCAATATGTATCTCAGGTCGGAGGATACTATGATATTCGCCTTTACTGAAATTTACTTATGATCAATCACAAGGATTCCATGTAGTAACATTTGAGAGCGGGTCAGTCCAAAATTTATTACCCATAAATATCTATGAACCTTGGCAGCAACCCTTCCTCTATATTCATATCCCATAAATATCCACCAATCCAAGTTCATAATAGTCTTACCTTCATATTTGTTCCCACAAATATGAGTGCCTACGGACATTTAGAATAAGTAACTTATTAACGGATTTAAACATGCTAAAATGGAACATAACTCAAAATGCCATAATCATATGAATGAGTCAAAATAACAACTGTTCTGATATCCAAATACAAAATTCGATCATATCCAATCACTAGAATATCGAAGTCCTAAGGCACAAGCATGACCCTCATGCTTTGGCCTTTCAAGGAGCTTCGTTAGTGGATCCGCAATGTTTTGATCAATGTGAACTTTGCGAATACATATCTTTCCTTTTACAACTTCATCCCTTATGTAGTTGAACCTCCGCACAATGTGCCTCGTCTTTTGATGTGCACGAGGTTCCTTGATTTGAGCAATCGCACCTTCGTTGTCACAAAATATCTCTAGAGGGTCCTGAATGGTACGGACTACCCCTAGGTCGGCAATGAATTTTCTAATCAACGCAGCTTCTTGAGCTGCCAATGAGGCGGCGATGTATTCCTATTCCGTGGTGGACAAAGCTACCACATCTTATTTTGAGCTCTTCCAAGAGACTGCCCCACCATTCATAACGAAAACATATCTTGATTGTGATCGAGAATCATCTCGATCGGTTTGGAAACTCGCATCCGTGTAACCCTTTACAACGAGTTCCTCCTCACTCGAACCGTATATTAGAAACATATCCTTAGTCCATCTAAGGTATTTCAATATACTCTTGACCGCCATCCAATGGCTACTTCCCGGATTATGTTGGAAGCTACTTGTCATGCTTAAAGCGCATGACACATCTGGTCTAGTGCATACCATTGCATACATGATGGATCCAATAGCCGATGCGTATGGTATTCCATTCATTTTCTCTTGCTCATCCTTTGAGCTTGGACATTGAGACCTACTCAATATCGTTCCTCTTTGAATAGGTACCAAACCTTTCTTAGAGTTCTCCATCTTGAACCTCTTCAAGATTTTGTCAATGTATGCACTTTGGTTTAAACCTATCAACCGCCTTGATCTATCCCAATAGATCTTTATTCCCAAAATATAGGCAGCTTCACCAAGTTCCTTGATGGAAAAACAACTTCCAAGCCATGCTTTTACCCCTTCCATGGTTGGAATGTCATTCCCAAATAGTAGTATGTCATCAACATACAATACTAAGAAGGTAATGATTCTCCCACTAGCTTTCTTATACACAAGCTTCATCATCATTCTTGATGAATCCAAATTTCTTAACTTCTTCATCAAATCGGTGATTCCAACTTCTAGATGCTAGTTTCAATCCATAGATTGATTTCTTTAACTTGCATACTTTGTTAAGATGTTGTGGATCGACAAAACCTACGGGTTGAACCATATAGACATCTTCCTCAAGATGGCCCATTTAGGAAAGAGGTTTTCACATCCATTTGCCATATCTCATAGTCATAATGTGCGGCTATGGCAAACGATATCCTAATAGACTTTAGCAATGCTACGGGAGAAAAAGTTTCATCATAGTTAACCCGTTGAGTTTGAGTGAAACCTTTTGCTACAAGTCTAGCTTTATAAGTATCCATGTTTCATTGCATATCGGTTTTCTTCTTGAAAACCCACTTACTTCCAACCGATTTGGAATTAAGAGGTGGTACAACAAAATCCCATACTTGGTTGTCATGCATGGATTGCATCTCAACGTTCATGGCTTCTAGCCATTTATCACAATCGGATTGTGACATTGCATCACGGTATGTGGTGGGTTCATCCGAATCTAACACATAGCATCCATCCATGAAGAAACCATATCTTTCGGGTGGATGACTGATCGTACCGGATTTGCGAATGTTTTGTGTGTCTTGATCAACCATTTGATCATTCTCAACAACATCTTGTTGAGTGCTAGTATCAACCAAACGTATATCGGCTTGTGGTTCTCAATCCTCCTCGAGTTCCACCGTTCTACTAGTACCTTTCATAAGGAACTTAGTTTCCATGAACTCGGCCTTTCGAGCAACGAACACCTTTTGCTCGGTTGGGTTGTAGAAATAATATCCCATAGACTCCTTGGGATATCCTACAAAGATACATTTAGTGGATCGATTTTCAAGTTTGTTTTGGGTGTTGCTCTTGACATAAGCCTCACAACCCCATACATTTAAATATGATAGTGATGGAACCCTTCCATTCCATATTTCAAAAGGCGTTTTGTCCACTTTCTTGGTTGGGGCCATATTTAGAATATGGGTCGCGGAGAGCAAAGCGAAAATATGATAGAAGTAATGTACTTCTAGCCATCATAGATCGAACCATATCCAATAGAGTTCGATTCCTCCTCTCGGACACACCATTATGTTGTGGTGTTCCGGGTGGAGTAAGTTGTGAGATGATTCCACAACTCTTAAGATGATCTCGGAAAGCATCACTAAGGTTTCAATGCCTCAATCCGAACGAAGTACTTTGATGGTTTTATCGAGTTGATTTTGTACTTCATTTTGGAAGACTTTGAACATTTCAAAGGCTTCATCTTTGTGTCTTAACAAGTACACATACCCATAATGACTATAATCGTCGATAAAGGTAATGAAGTATCTTTCACCATTCCTTGTCATTGTCTTAAAAGGACCACATACATCCGAATGTATGATACCCAATAAGTCTTTGACCCCTTTGTTTGTCCCACTAAAGGGGTACTCGGTTATCTTTCCAGGTAAAGAAGACTCACACTTATCAAATGAATCATCTTCACTTGATTCCAAAGACCATTCTTTTGAAGTGTTTATATGCGATCTTTGTCTATGTGACCAAGGCGAATGCCAAAGATAAGTCTTACTCAAATCCATATTGAGTTTCTTGGTGCTTGATTGGTACAACATGTTATCAAAGGTTGTGTTATCATGAACTAATTCATAAATGCCATTAGACGGCATTGCTTTAAAATTAAATACATTATTCATGAAAACACAAATACCATCATCCATAAACATAAATCATAACCATATTGTCTTAACAAAGAAACGGAGATAATGTTCCTAGTCAAATTAGGAGCATACAAAACATCTTTCAAAATAACTTCCAAACCATTTGGAAGCTTCAATGTGTAGTCTCCTCGGGCTTCGACAACAACCTTTGCTCCGTTGCCCATGAAGAGACTAATATCTCCTTTCTTGAATCCTTTATTTCCCTTGAACTTTATATGAGTTCCACATCCGGTATCCAATACCCATGTGTTAGAGGAAATAAGAATAAGATCAATATGAATCATGAAAGTTGTACCCGAGGTTTGCCCCGCATCCCTCTTAGCCTTCAACTCTTTGAGACGGGTTGGACAATTTCTTATCTAATGCCCAATCTCCCCACATCCAAAGCATGGATCCTCCGAGCTAACCTTTAGCTTCTTTGGTTTGGGTGGTTCCACTTTAGCCTTTCCCTTGAACTTGCCCTTGACTTGTCCCTTACCTTTGGCAACCTTTTCCTTGGGTTCCGGGTGATGCCTTTTCTTATTGCCTCCCTCATTGATCGTGAGAACGGGTAAAACCTTTTTACCCATTCCCGTCTCGGCCGTTTTAAGCATTGCATGAAGCTCACCAATGCTCTTGTCCCATCCATTCATGTTATAATTCATAACAAATGTCTCAAACCTTTTAGTTAAGCCATTTAGGATCAAATATTCGTTTGAGATGCGACAATTAAGGCGCTCGAGACGATCAATATGGCTTTTCATATTAAGTACATAAAATGAGACCGATTGGGTTTCCTCCATACGACACGCATGAAGCGCCCGAACCGTTTCGAAGCGTTCCACCCTAGCTTTTGTAAGGAACATTTCCTTCAGTTGGGTGATCATGTCGTATACCGCATGAAGTTCAAAATCCTTTTGAATCTCGGGAATCCTAGTTCCCAACATGAGGCAAGAAACTTGCACCGAATCCTCATTGTCCTTACCCCAATCGTTATGGTCTTGGACATCGTCAACACTAGGTTCATCGGGAATAGGATCCTCTAATACGTAGTATTTCTTTTCTTGCTTGAGAACGATTCTCAAGTTTCGATACCAATCTATAAAGTTGGTATAGTTTAGACAATCCTTGTCAAGAATAGATCTTAGTGATAGGTTATTAACGGGTGGAGTAATTGCGTTAGGTGGATTGTTGATTGCGGCCATCTACAAATATAAAAAGATCAATTTTAGTATTTTCGATATCAATTATTTTAATATTTAATACCCTTTATGTCTCCAAGACAATTAATGATTAAAATCTAGAACCCAACGTTACATTCAAACAGTAGTTAGGTGACCTTTATCCTACTATTTAAATTAACAAGGTAGTCAACGTTTGATGATTGCAACCCTTTGCAACTTCTAGTTTTATGTGATCGGTTAAACATCTTATGTTTAGTCGGCATGTTTAATCCCATCAACACCATTGTACACCATGCTTCGGTGACCCTATTCACATGGTTTCCAATTCAAGTCGTCTTACTTATACACACATGTGAGTTTACACATACAAGTGGTTAGGTGACCTTTATCCCACAAATATGGCAAACCCACCTCAAACTCACAAGTTTCCTCTAATCTGGTTAGGTGACCTTTATCCCACACCGAGTTCCCATGTGATTCGAGTGTCGTATAAAAGGATGGTGTTCAACTTATTTTATAAAAGGGATGTTTTAGTTTTATAAATTCTAGATTGGAAAACCTTTTATGTACCTTTCATTTGCATGCATTCAAATGTATGGTACTAAGTTAATAAAACCCATTTTATTATGAAATCATTAGACTTTAATAAAAACAATTTTTATTACCTAACGATTTCTAAGGAACCAATTTTATGCTAGTTGTTGAATTAAGTAGTTAACAATCCAAATTGTAATAACATACAAACAAAAGTAAATCAATCATGCAAGCATAAATTATACACAACCACAAGTTCATAACCATAGCCTCCTAATGTTGACTACACTTGTTGACCGAAGACAAGTGTGTCAAAAAGTCTCTCCTAAGGGACCCAAAACGACATGAGGTTATGTCGGTGAACTCCCACTTGATCCCGCATCCAAATGCTCCAAGTGTTCACCCCCGTGTTGTGGTCTCCATTATTTCATTTGGGCTTCCTTCCTTGCATCTTCTTTTACAAAAATATATCCTAATATATTTTTCTCTAGTAAAAGAAATGCATCTAATCTACTTATTATTACAAACCAATTGAAATGAATAAATAGATTACAAACCCAAATAAATATTACAACCATATCGAATGAACAAACAACCATTTGAATGAACAAACAATCAACACAAACATTCAACCAAACACAAGGCCCTGGCTAGGTTATGAACATCTATTACATATCCAAATATGCAATAACACAATGACCCAAAAATGATTCCCCTTTGTCCCTTGAAGCTTTCGGCCAAACTTGACAAAACCGAAAGTTTCGGGTTTTGTCCAAACAACACAATCAATCATCCAAATGACTTAGTTTATCAAGATTACTTTATGCACGTAAAGTATAACCTTGAAAAACCATGGGGTAACCAAAACCCCCAAAATCTTTGCCTATATGGTATAACCCCACCATAAACCCGAAAATTTTTGGGTCTAATGAAGCATGCATCCGTATAACCGGCTCTTGATGCCATTGTTGGGTTTTAATAAGATTATCAAAGTGAAAAAATCCAATTTTACCAAAAACGCAGCGGATATAAGTTTTAAATGTTGTTAATTTGATATGTATAAAACCAATTTTACACATGCAAGACCCAAGCCCGGATCCAAATACGAAATACATACTATTAAACACATGCATGTCACTAAAAGTACATGTATGTTAAAGCTACCTTTCAAGAGAATCAAATCCGAGTGAAGGAGCGGATGGATGGAAGGCAAGAACTTCAAAGGGAAGGTCCTCAAGCTTGCATAACCCAAGCCTCCGACAATACACCTTGATTAAGCTAGGATTTTACACTTGAAAGCACTTCCTTCTTTCTCCTTCCTTTGGCCGAAATCACCAAGAGAGAAAGAAGAGTTGACAGGATTTTTCCTCTATTGCCTTTTTTTGTGTTACTTGTGTGTTGTATGTTTTGTATGAGAGAATCCAACTAGAAAGAAAGATAATAATCTTTCAAAATTGGCATCACCCCAAGGAACCAATAAGATGCATTGCATGTCTCCACTACCATTAAAATCACAATTAAATAATAAAGAGATTAAAAGAGATGGGGGGGGGGGGCTTTCTTTCCCTTTTATATTTTTATTATTTTTCAAGGTTTCTACATTTATACTTATCCATAATGTGTTATAACTTATACCATTATAAATATAACACATTACATGTGACATGCTAGTTATATTGTTACTTAACCCTCTCAAATAACATTATGGAATGCTTTCTCTCAAAGTATAAATCATCCATATGATTTATTTATTTCATAAGTACATTTTATTTAGAAACCCCTTTCCAAATAACTCAAGTGTTAATATTTATTTGTTATGATCATATCATATATAAACAAATATTATTGGTGTTTGTCTAGCTTGTGTCTTGGGCATGACATACTAGCCACATCAATAATAATATGTGTCTTGGGCATAACGAGTCCAACAAACACAACCTCATTAACCTTTTTTTCAACTTCCTCAACCACTTCTACTTCAACATGATCAAAGATCTCAGCAACATTAGATTGGAACACGCCGTTCCAGTTTAACCCCTCATTTTCTGGAGATGCATGGCAAGCCTTGCTCTGAGATATAGAAGCTTCATTATGCTTCTTACCGTAGTTTGATGGTTGTGCAGTAGTTTGAGTCGGTCTGTAATAGATTGCTTGCTTATAGTAATCCCGACCAAATGTATTTACCCCATTATCACCAACCTCCTTGCTCGTTCACTCCCTTTTGAAGTAACCTTTCACCTTGCACCTAAAGCAACGGACCTTCGATTTATCAAAACCAAGCCTAGATGGTGACCCATCTAGAACATTTCGCCTGGTGATTACCTTGAAAAAACGCATCAATCATTTCCATCTCTTCCAGGTCTATCTGATCATAGTCTTCTTTGGTCATGTTGTAGTTCTCAATCCTACCCACGATCCGACACTCATAGAACTCTAAAACTTTTGGAGCATAACATCTATAGCTAGGGTCTTGTATTTTATTTTGATGTATTGTATTGCAATTTGTGTAGGCTAGCGCACAAGTCCTTTGGTACCGTATAAGTTATGCGGCAGATAACTTATGCGCCGAATAAACATATGCGGCCCAAAGGTTGTAAACCATGTCTACAAATACCTTGTGAGAGAGCTTGTGAGAGAGTTTTAGCTTTGATATTGTCAAAATTAGTTGTAATTGTCCTTTGAAGTTAATGAAATAAGCGTTAATGTTTCTTGCGTGTTTTCTACCTTGTTGGATTCCGCACTTTGAGGTTTAAGCCAATAATACATTCTAGATCCTACGTGCGTACACGTCAGCGACAACCTTTGAAGCGGTATCAGAGATTCGGGCTTGTTATTTGCTTGAAAACCGCAAGATTCTTTGGATTTTGAAGACATTTCATCATATCACAAGATTTCACCGTCAAATTTCTACCAAAATATCACAAGATGTTCTCTAGGGGTTTGTGATAAACCGTACCAAAAATCATTCCATTTCCTCAACAAATTCATCTTCTAAAGTGTCAAAAATGATCATTCACAACATACGTGCCGCATAAGTTTTTGGGAGCATAAGTTTTCCAGAGCGCATAACTTACACGACGCATAAGTCCAGACTTATACGCCGCATAAGTTCGTTGACCAACTTGTACTTCCATAGACTTATATGTTGGATGTTATACGTTGACCAAGACATATCCATTTAACAAGCATTGGAACTTATACGTTTGACCAAGGTTTTGGAACTTATACGTTGACTAGCCAACTTATCCGTTAGAGTTGATACTTATACGTTGACCAAATGGCTTTCAATCATGGAGAATCTCAATGCTTTTGTGTCTCAGTTGTCCACATTTCTTCAGAACTTGTTAATGGAATCCTACTAGTTAATTTAATAGCTAACGAACTTGACTTGGTTGAAAAACAATATCTAAAAATTATGACACTAAATACCACTAAAGTATGCTAGATTGCCTTCCGGCCTCACCAGCGAAACTCTAGAACTCTAATGACACGTGAAGCTCAATTGTTAAAGGGTTGCATCACCTCCCTGTCTCTCCTTACCTAATAATACTATGGTACCACAAAATCCAAATCACTTCCCGGTCTCTTCGAATACAATATATATTAGGGGGTATTTTTAATTAATTGGAACACGACTTGTATCACAATAATCTAAGGGGACCTAGGCTAACTCACTCCCGTGCAATTAGTACCCAAACCCACAAAAAGCAAAGATGACACAACAATAAATTGCCTCCCGGCTTCACTACAAATAGAATAATAAAATCTAATCCGCTCTCTATAATTATTCCTAAGATTTTTTCGGCCATAAATCACAACAAGTTGAAAACACAAAGTAGACAACCTAATCATGCATCTACATTCCGTCCAAACACGGCTCCAACAGCAATGTCGCTCGCATTGCACATGATCCATAAAACGGAAGAGTCCAATCAGGAGCAACAAGAATAGGAACACTCACTAACCTCTCCTTAATCAACTCAAAGGCCCTCAAACACTCGTCACTAAAATTAAATGGCCTATCTTTCTCCAGAAGCTGGGTCATCGGACGGGAAATCTTCGAGAAATCTTTAATAAATCGGCGGTAGAATCCCACATGACCTAAGAAACTACGAATAGACTTCTCAGAACTGGGTGGTGGAAGTTTGTAAATGGTGTCTACCTTAGCTCTATCGACCTCAATCCCCGCACTAGAAATCTTATGACCTAAAAAAATACCGTCACGAACCATAAAATGACATTTCTCCCGATTAAGCATAAGGTTCATCTCTTCACATCTAGTGAGCACTTGATCTAAGTTACGCAGACAGTCATCGAATGAATTCCCAAAGACAGAAAAATCATCCATATATACTTCCATGGAATCCTCGATCGACTCATGGAAAATGGTCACAATGCACCGCTGAAATATAGCAGGAGCGCTACATAATCCAAATGGCATGCGTCGGTAGGCGAATGTGCCAAAGGGACATGTAAATGTGGTTTTCTCCTGATCACCCGAGGCGATGGTGATCTGGAAATAACCGGAAAAGCTGTCAAGAAAACAATAGAACTGCTTCCCTGACAGACGCTCAATCATCGAATCAATAAATGGAAGTGGGAAATGGCCCTTTCGTGTGGCCTTGTTAAGTCTGCGTTAGTCAATGCACACTCGCCACCCTGTCACAATCCATGTCGGCATGAGCTCATTCTTTTCATTCGTGATAACTGTCATATTGCCCTTTTTAGGGACCACCTGAACTGGGCTAACCCACGCGGAGTCGGAGAACGGAAAAATCAAACCAGCATCAAGAAACTTAATGACCTCCTTTTTAACAACCTCCCGCATGTTCTGGTAATGCCTCCTCTGCGGTTGCACCACAGTTTTAAACTCGTCCTCCATAGAGATTTTATGCGTGCAGAATGACAGGTTTATACCTTTGAAATCCATAAGCTTCCATGCGATGGCATGCTTATGAGATTTCAGAACAACCATCAACTTCTCCTTCTCATCCATCTCCAAACTTGAAGAGATGATGACAGGTAGTTGAGACCCCTCCCATAAAAACACATACTCGAGATGAGATGGTAAATCTTTCAGCTCTAAAGACGGGGGGGGGGGGGTTCTCAACAGATGATTTTTCGATCCAAAACCCTTGCTCTTCAACCGCTAGGACATCAGAAAAATTCTGGGAACTCATAATCGGCTCATGTCCTCCTATCTCAGGCAACTGCTGCTCCAGATCAAAATCGAATATTGTCATCTCGAATAACTGATTCTCCACGTAAAGGAACACGTTACACGTAAGACAAAGGTTGCTTTTCTATTAGAGGTGAATGCCAATCACAACGAAACCCTACTGCGGCTTACAAGACGAACACCCCTAAACCTTGCAAACTGACGGCACAAGTTAGGTTAATATATCACGACAACTTCGCCTAACACCCTAGGAGAACTTGTCCCTAACTTCGCTAGAAGCTAAGTTCGCCAAAACCAAAAACAAAACTAACTACTTTATTACGACAAACCAAACATCGTAATGATTACAGACACGATAAACTCGAGACAAATGAACTATTGCCACAATGCATCAATAGACTCCCCCTTGGCAGTAGCTTCATTTCTTTTACATCTTCGTCTTGTCATGTAATCCAAAAATCCGTACCTTCCATATTCAAGCATGTACACCTTGTCTCACACAAACTGAGACCACCCTTTGATATTTCTTCGCTTCATCTTTCCACGCAGGAATATAAAAAATCTTCTTTTCGTTGAGTACCTGCAAATCAGCTTGAGACAAATTAACCAAGTGCATAGGATCATACACCCATAAGATCTCCTGTTCATCATGATCTTCCATCACGGCTTCAGCAGTTTGGCAATCAACATACCACCATTTAGAATCTTTTAACACATCTTGAGGCATAGTCTTCATTGGAACTTCTTTCATACAACGAATCGGTTTGTACTTCATCACCATCAAGGCTTGCCATCAGCCTGCATTCCTCGATCTGTATCTTCAGCCAACTTCCCCTTTTGAGGCTTCAACAACTCAAACTTTTTCTCCTTAACAACTTCACTCCACACTATTTTACCAACCCAACTAGCAAAGTTGTCCCCATTCCTATTAATCAACCTTAAACGAGCCAAGTCCTTCACCTCACACTCAGGTAACGTATTGAATGATCTCAACATCTTAGCAAAATACTGAATCCCATCATATCTTTTCACCACAAATACTTTTAGTTGATCATCATACAACCAACAGATAATACCTTTTTTCGATTCAGCATACCCTTTAATATTATAACTCTTTTTGAACATCGTTGGTACCACTGGCTTCTTTGTTTTGTTAAACCAATGAGCTTATTCTTCTTTCCACTGTAGCTGTTCCTCCCACTCAGAATCACCCGACATATTATCATCTTGACCCACACGTTTTTGACTTGGAATATCATGTTCAACACTATCATCACGTATCTCACCTTCCTCTAAGCAACTGTCAATCTCAATCTGTTCACCAAGCTTTTCAATCTCACTAAGAGGCAACACATCTTCATCCATATCTTCCTCATCATCCACCACAACAGTTTCACCACTTGTACTCCCAGATGGATCAGTAGACTTCCCCTGAGATTTGGAAGCTCCAAGAGTTTGTTCAGTTCTTGGCAGCTCACCACCTGCTTCTTTCGAAGCATTAGGATCATCATCTCTGTCCTCTCTCCTCTTGGTTCTCAACTCATCCCCTTTGCAACTAGTCTCCTCCTGAGATGCTAAGGACTGTTTAAGCGTATCAAAAAGTTTACCATGTTCAATAAGAAGAGAATACTGAATTTGGTTCTCAGCCACTAGCCATTGAAGAGTTTATGTTATTCACAGAAGACACACGTATAAAATAATATAAAATAAACATAAGTAAAATAGCATTGACGGGATCAAATTTCAGTTTGTAGAGAACCCAGCATGTTCAAGAAATGATCCAAACTTGGAATCATACTGATTAAGAGGCTGTCACAAGGATCCATGTTCAGCATTATTATGACATAGAGAAACAGGTTAAAGGTAGGTATAAACTTAACATGATTCTCATTGCTTTAGTGATACGGATTAGGTTCAATTAGGCTCAAAATTTAGATGGACATCACTTAAGGAACTGTGATGCCTCCTATCTATTCTCAAGGCGTATTTGGCTTTCCCCAGATCACCCTGAATTGACTTCGACCTGTAGTGTCTGATATAAACAATGTACATCTTGCACAAGACTCAGTTGTTGCCTCATCCATGTTGTTTTAGACTTTGTGAATTTCAAAGGCAATAAGACATAATAATCCCCCTTTTTTTTAGAACAATAACAAACACCTGGAAGTCCCGAATCTGGATCACTGCAGAAGGATAACACAATATACGCGAGAATCAAGACACTAACGGGCTCGTGTATGACTGGGTAATCACTTTTCTGCCTATCATTCGAAGAGATATATGCGGAGACATGCACATTTCAAAATGACTCTCCACAGTAAATCGAGCAGATTTAATTTGTATCACATTTACTTTTACGCACCATGGAAAGCTACCGTACCAACCAATGACTGTTCTAATGTCTTTCAAGCCTAATAACTTCACCCGTTAGGTACACAAAATCAGTTCATCTATCATTTTCCATAGGTTGGATCAATTTTCAAGTTAACATCAATTTTGAAGCTTCATGAGAAGCTATAGACTGAAAAAGTATATCATTTCCCAAAAAAATTATATTCAGACGCCCCGATCACTTCTAAGTCTTTGGGTAAATGGCTATCCCGAAAACCCAGTAGATTAGCAGGACCAAACACAAATATGTGTCCCGCCAACTGAGTGTAACCGACATAATTTTCAGCGAAGAAATAAAAACTCATCACAACCGCCCTAGTGGCTTTCAGTTATTAGGTTAATAGCTATCCTTTGAATCTACACGTAGATACAAGGACCAAACATATTTAAGAATATGTCCTTCAACCTTAAGCAACTGACATAATTCTCAGCGATAGTGATTTTTTTTAAGACAAAAGGAAAACATAGTTACTCGGGATTGATCATCCCATTAAGCTCAATAAGGTTTTGAAAATGGGACCGGTCAAAAGCTTTTGTAAAAAGATCGGCAAAATTATCCATTGAATCAACTTTTTCAAGCAAGATTTGTTTCATCTCAGCACAATCCTGTATGAAATGATGACGAATGTCAATATGTTTTGTTTTACTTTGTTTTACGGGATTGTTAGTTACTGAGATAGCAACAGTGTTATCAATGCAAATAGGAGTTTGAGTGAAATTCAGACCATAATCTCGCATTTGTTGTTGTATCCATAAAACCTGGGAGCAGCAGTTTGATGCTGCCATGTATTCTGCTTCACAGGTGGATATGGCCACTGAAGTCTGCTTCTTGCATTGCCATGACACCAATCTTCCTCCTAGAAATTGACAGCTACCAGTTGTTGACTTCCTGTTCTGATTGCATCCTCCATAGTCTGAGTCTGTGTATGCTACCAGATCCAGTTCTCCTCCTTTTGGATACCAGAGACCCAATTTAGGCTTCCCTTTAAGATACCGCAAAATTCTCTTCACTCCCTTCATATGTGACTCCTTTGGGTTTGCCTGAAAACGAGCACAAAGACAAACTGCAAACATAATGTCAGGTCTGGAAGCAGTTAAATACATCAAAGAACCAATAATAGCTCGATACTGAGTGGGATCCACATCTTCATCACTGTCGGAGTCAGCACCTAGTTTGTGGTTGACACAAATCGGAGTGTCAAACGGGGTGCTTTCTTCCATCTTAAAACGTTTAAGCACGTCGTGAACATATTTAGTTTGATGAATGAACATGCCATCCTTCTTCTGATCTACCTGTAAGCCTAAAAAGAAAGTTAGTTCACCCATAGCGCTCATCTCAAACCTTTTCTTCATGACCGCTTCAAACTCCTGACACATACAAATCTTTGAGGCTTCGAAGATGATATCGTCCATATAGACCTGAACGAGAAGAAATTCTTTCCCATTCTACTTGACAAACAACGTACTGTCGATCTTTCCTCTCACAAACCCATTTTCCAGCAAATAATCAGATAAAGTTGCGTACCAAGCTCGTGGAGCCTGATGTAAGCCATATAATGCTTTACTAAACTTGTACACATGATCTGGAAAGTCTGGATCAGAAAATCCCGGAGGTTGCTTGATATACACCACTTCATCGACCTTGCCATTTAAGAAAGCACTTTTAACATCCAGCTGAAACACTTTCATGTCTTTGTGTGCAGCAAAGGCCGAGAAGAGTCGGATTGCTTCTAGTCTTGCCACAAGGGCAAACACCTCATTGTAGTCGATCCCTTCTTGTTGATTAAATCCTTTGACTACTATTCTTGCCTTGTTCCGGACGATTACCCCTTTCTCATCTCTTACATTTGAATACCCACTTCATACCGATTGCATTCACATCTCGTGGCTTTTCAACCAAACGCCATACTTCCATTTTGTTAAACTGAGCCAGTTCTTCCTACATGGCTTCTACCCACGAGCTATCCTTTAACGCCATCTGATAGTTCTTTGGTTCAATCTGACTGATGAAGCAAGCATACAAGCATTCATTCATAATACCAATATCTTTAATGCTTGCATACACACATGTGTTTTCTTCCAAGGTCCTTCTTGTTCGCACTCCATCGGAAGGACTACCGATCACATTCTCTAGGGGATGATTCTTGTGGATTCTGGTGATTTGGGCAGGACCAACCGCTAATTCTTCTTCAAGATTTGGAGAGATTTCATTTGAATTGTGTTGAGTGTGAAACGGATTGATAAAGTCATCACCACTTGAAACAGCATGAGGTTCATTGAGCTGTGGACGATGCAGAAATGCCTCATCTTCATCGAGTAGCATCTGAGTTGCCACTCTTTCTTCTGTATCTACAAAATCAAAAGAAGGTAAATTAAAAGATTTGAATAATGTATCATAATCGAAAGCCTCTGCTGGTCCCGTGCTAGGCTTTGGTGATTTGTAACTTGTAATGTCAGTGTTACAGACCACCTCAACCTTATTGTTCGATAGATTAAAGACTCTTCTTTTGGGTGACCCAAATACGTAGCCAACAAGAATACCTTCATCAGCTTTCTCACCAAATTTTGAGTTAGTCTTTAAGATCGAACATGGGGACCCAAAAGGTTCCAGACCTTTCAAATTTAGCTTTCGACCATGCATATATTCATAACAAGTTTTATTTAATCTTTTGACAGTTAAAACAGGATTAAGGATATAGCAAGCAATGGCAACAGCCACAGCCCAGAACACCATGGGAAGTTTAGCATCTGCCAGCATAGTCCTGGCCCCCTCAATTAAAGTTCCGTTCTTCCTTTTAGCTACTCCATTCTGTTGCGGAGTATATGGTGCACTAAACTGATGCTCTATCCCTTTTTGCAGACAAAACATCTCCATTTGATAGTTCTTGAACTCTGTTCTGTAATCGCTTCTGATGAACTTGACTTTTCCCCCAACAATATTTTCCACTTTGGTAATCAAGTTAATTACCAACTGCATGGTTTCGTCTTTAGCTTTCAGAAAATAAACCCATGAGTAACGTGAGTAGTCATCAGTCACCACCAAGCAATAAGATGTTCCACCCAGGCTTTTAACATTGATAGGACCAAACAAATCCATATGAAGCAAATCCAAAGGTGTGGCAATTGAGTTACCCAATTTGAAGTGATGTGATTTCTTGTGCTGCTTTCCTTTCTTGCACGACATACACTGGTCATCATAGTTGAAATTCTTTAATGGAACCCCAAGTACCAGCTCATTCTTGACTATGTAGTTCATCTTACGTAGATGGATATGACCCATCCTACGGTGCCACAATTCTGACTCAGATTCTGTTGCTTTTGACAAGAGACATGAGTCTTCCGTCTCCATCTTGGTGGACCTCATGTCCATCACGTGTGTATTATTCTCTTTTGGAGCTTTCATCACAACCCAGGTTTCAAGAATCTTGAAACCAGGATGAAGCACGAGTGCTTCATCCTTTGTAAAGTGCACGGTGTAGTCTTTGTCATAGATCTGAGAGACGCTCAGAAGATTGTGCTTTAACTCTTCCACAAAATTAACCTTCTCCAACTTGATTTTCCCATTAGTAACAGTACCGACTCCAGATTTTTTTCCTCCACTTTCTCCTACAAAACTAACTCTTCCACCTTGTATAGCTTTCAAATCACGTAACAAATTCTTGTTACCAGCCATGTGCCGGGAACAGCCACTGTCGACAACCCACATGTTGTTCACAGACCTGTTCGACTGTTCCTGCACAGTTAAAGAAACAAATTAAAAGCGGGGGACCCAAGCCCTTCTGGTCTTGGGTTGGTCAAACCTATCAAACGGCATCCAACTCTTTGGTTGCCCAAAGTTCCCTTGAGGGAAGTTTTCATTTGATCTGAATGGAAGATTTCTAGAAAACTGATTATGAGGCGATCCATACATCCTTGATTTTCTAGAATTAATGGATTCGAAGTTACCCATTCTATGATTATCTGGGAAAAAACGAAGTTGGTTTCTTTGAAATCTTAAATTTGTCCAACGATTAAAGTTGGATGCATTAGAATTTTTACCCGTACCAGTTTTAGTGTTCGTTCCATTTTCAGCTTTGGTGGACCTCAAATTTTTAGATTTCTTCCTCTTCAGCGGACAGTTGCTGACAAAGTGACCTACCTTGTTACATCGAAAACAGCTTTTGTTCGGACAATTAATTTTCTTTGGAAAATCTGTGTCTATCCGAACATTCTTTTCAGAAGTTGCAGCAGAGGATGAAGTTACTTCACTAACAGTTTGTTTCACATAAGGGGGAACGAATGGGTTTAGAGAAGATTTCGTTTTGCTAAAAGTATCACTCTCCTCCCTTCTGAGTAACACAACTTCATCATCCACTTTGCGAATGTTCACAGACTCTTTATGCGTGGAGTCTTGATACACAACTGACGATTCTGTCTGAACCGATTCATTAACATCTTTATTGAGGTTCTCATGATTGCTCAATTTAACGTTGGTGTTGCTTGATTGAACTCTAACGGGTGAGTCGATGGAGCTGACATTTCCCGTTACTATCTGATCAGGTTTAACAAAGGCAGGTGGCTGATTACAAGGATTATAAGTGTAGTTATTGTTAAAAGGTGGTGGAACTTCATTGTATCCAATTCCTCCTTTATCGTTAGGAGAACGTTGAACACTTCAAGTTTTATGTTTAGTTGTTGGTACATGATGTCAGTAGTTCAGTGTCTAGTGTCTGTAATCGAGTTAGTTGGATTTGTATTTTGTATTAAGCGAAGTTAGCTCACAAGTTCGCTTATATAGGCGAACTTGTGGAACAAGCGAAGTTAGTGACAACTTCGCCTAAACATGTTAGGCGAAGTTGTCGTCTGTTATATACGGCTAGGTTACGGCTGATTTAGAGGAATCAGTTTATGAGTTGTTCAGAGTTTTTGTAATCGGTGATCAGTGAATCACGTGTTTCCAGTTGCAATACAACGTGTCTTTGTTCATTGTAACGTGTGTTTGATTGTGTTAACGTGTATCGTCTTCTACACTCGTATCGTCTTACGTAGGGATTCCGCACCTACGTAGAACGAGATATTCCGTGTAGATCCGGCTGGGAACCTACAATTGGTATCAGAGCTTTTGCTCGTGATTGTGTGGTTCGGGATTATCACGCGGGTCTAGAAATCGTTCCGTTCGACTATTCGCGGGACGAGTTTACCGAATTTTTGTGTCCTACTCACCTCCCACCATCATAAAAAACCCATTACACCTTCGCATACCTCGCAAAACGTCAAAATCAAACCTGCAAAATCATCGTGTTCATCAGGCGAAGTTGCCGCTACTGTTTGTAGGGTTTAGGCGAAGATATAAGGTTAAGCGAAGTTATCCACAACTTCGCCTACCTCACAAGTTCGCTTATCTCAAGCGAAGTTATCCACAACTTCGCCTACCTCACAAGTTCGCTTAACTTAATCAGGCGAAGTTGAGAAATCAAGCGAAGATAAGACTTAAGCGAAGTTAACTTTAACTTCGCCTACAGTACAGTTCAGAATAAAATTTTTATTTTTTCGGGTTTCTTTGTGTTTTCGTTTCGTGAAAGATGACTTCCATAAATATTACGAACCGGTAAAAATGGAGGTGGAAGCGGGTTCAGCTACTAAGGCACCGAAAATGCTTAAGGGTACCGATTTCATGGCGTGGAAAGATCGGTTTGAGCAGTATGTTAAATATCAAGATTCTAAGATGTGGGTGTGCATTCAAGATGGATACATTCCACCAACTGCTTTGTATGAGGGTCGTGAACAAATTAAGAAATACAACAAGATGGATGAGGAAGAAAAGAAGATGTATGAGGCTGAAAGCAAAGCTCATGCTGCGATAACAATGGCTCTTCCACAAGAGATTCTTCACACCTTCAAGAAGTATAAAACCGCTAGAGAGTTATGGGAAGCACTTGAAAACCGATTTGAAGGTAATGTGGGGATACGTGCATCCAAGATTAAACTACTCAAAACCCAATTCTCGGTGTTCAAGTATTTTAAGAATGAATCACTTGATGATATCATCATGAGATATTATCACCTGATGACCGAACTCAGCAATTATTCCATTGCTTACAAAGAAGAGGAGATTGTAGAAAAACTTCTTGATGCTCTCCCACCGAAATGGGAGATGTACACTGTCTTGATGAGAGAAGATAAAGAGTTTGCCGACTATGACTTGGAAACAGCAGTCAACAAACTACGAACTTTTGAACTTAACATGGTTCGAAAAGAGACACCAACTGATGAGGTTCAGGATCCGGGAATGTATGGTGCGAAAGTTAATTCAAGTTCAAGTTCGAAGTCAGAATCATCTGCTTACTACTCAAAGGTAGACTCGAGCTCTAACTCAACTCATGATGGTCATGTTTCTCTCAACATGGACGGTGATGTGTATTTCGTAGCTGGTGGAACAAATTCTTCTAAACCTCAAACAACAAAGGGTAGTTTTTCTTCAAGTGTTCCGAACATCAACTACTCTCAGATGCCCATGAGTGTTAAATCTGCTGAACAGCAGTTTGCTCTCTATGCATCTTTCATTGCTTCTTACGAAAATTACATTAAAGGTAAAATCGTTGATCCTGCAACTTTAGACGAAGACTATGATCAGATCGATGCTGATGATCTGGAGGAGATGGATCTGCAGTGGCAGATGGCAATGATTGTAAGAAGAGTTAAAAGGTTTATGAAGAAAACTGGTAGAAAATTCGTTGGTGAAAGACCAGGTTTTGACAAGTCAAAGGTTCGGTGTTATAACTGTCAACAGAATGGCCACTTTGCTAAAGAATGCACAAATGACAGAGTAGAACGCAGTCAAAACAGGTCTACACAACAGAGTGGTGGTGGTAGTGAGAATAGGGCGATGATATCCAGACAGAACGGGGAATACAACTGGAATCAGCAAGTTGAGGAAGTGTTCGAACAGGCCAACTTGGTTAACATCGAAACTGAAGAAAAACCCAGAGAGACAAAAGAAAATCAAGCCTACATGGCAGAAGTGAACGATCAGCTTTCTGAGGTAAGTCCTAAACTCCCTTGTACGAAATGTGAAAATTTGTCTGAACAGTTGAAAACAATAACTGATCAGTTTGTTAGTTTGGATGCTCAATTCAGAACATTAAAAGAAGATCATTATTACACTAAAACTAGAGAAAACAGTTACAAGGTAAAAATAAAAGCTAGTGAGAAAGATATCAGAAGTCTTAAAGCAAGTCTAGCTGAAAAAATACAAGTAATTGATCTTAGCTATGAAGTGTTAGAAGAGAAAACCAAACTAATTGCTGAAAGGGATAAACAGATAGCTGATCACCAGGTGAAAATGGTGGAACTAAACAGAAAGCCTGAGCAATTTAGAAATTCCTCCGCAATACTTGATCACCTCGTAAGTGATCAACGTTCCCCAGTTAAAAGGGGAGGAATTGGATATAATGAAGTTCCACCACCTTATAATCATAACTATACTTTTGATCCTAGTAATCAGAAATTTGTTGATGTTGAAATTGGTCAGACAGTTCCTGTTAAGGTTACGATTAAAGATCCAGAAGTTAGTAAAGGCGAAATGAGTAAGCCTGTTTCGAATGTTAAGATTTCTGTTCCTAGTTCTGTCACATCAAATTCGGACAAGACATCCGAGTCTAGTGAGACAGAAGAAGAGGAAGTGTTACTAAAACGTGGATAGGAACATAAACCAACTGAAAAGAATTCTCCACTAAACCCGTATGTCCCACCATATGTTAGACAAACAGGCAGTAATGCAGCCTCATCATCTAAAACAACTATTGAGACGAAAGTTGAACACAAGAGTTGTTTCAGATGCAATCAAATAGGACACCTGATTGATGATTGCCCTCTGAAGCAGATATTCAGAGGTATGAGGCCTTCAAAAACTGAGAATAGAACTAACAGTAATTTCTATAATGGTAAAAATGAAAACTCATCAAAGTTCAGATCTTAGACTAATCCAGGTTTTCAAAGAAGTCGACCTCAGTTTTTCCCAGTTAACAACCAAACCATTAGTAATAATTCATTTAACTCACGAAGGTTTGGATGGCCTCATAGTCAATCTACTAGAAGGTATCCTTTTGGGACTTACAGAAATCAGTCTAATACTAACTTTGGACAGCCAAAGTATGAGATGCATTTTAACAGATTCAATCGACCCAAGACCAATAGGTCTTGGGTCCCCAGATTTTAATCCTTTGCTTTGATCATGCAGGAACAGTTGAACAGGGCTGCAAACAATCTATGGGTTGTGGATAACGGCTGTTCCTGGCACATGACGGGTAACAAGAATTTGTTACACGAGTGGAAACCTGTTCAGGGAGGAAGAGTTAGTTTTGCTGGAGAGAGTGGTGGAAGGATTACTGGAATTGGGACAGTGACTAATGGCAAAATGAAGTTAGAGAAGGTGAATTTCGTTGAAGAACTGAAGCATAATCTGCTGAGTGTATCTCAGATCTGTGACAAAGAGTACACTGTGCACTTTAACAAAGATGAAGCGATCGTACTGTATCCTGGTTTCAAGATACCAGAGGAATGGATAGTAATGAAGGCTCCAAGGGAAAAGAATACATATATTATGGACATGAGGTCGACTGAGATGGCAACAGAAGAATCGTGTCTTCTGTCAAAAGCAACTGAATCGGAGTCCGAGTTATGGCATCGAAGAATGGGGCATATTCATCTTCGGAAAATGAACTACATTGTCAAGAATGGGCTGGTGCTGGGTGTTCCCTTGAAAAATTTCAACTTTGAAGACCAATGCTTATCGTGCAAAAAGGGAAAGCAACACAAGAAATCTCATCACACCAAGAAGGTTAATTCAATAGTCAGTACCCTAGACCTACTTCACATGGATCTCTTCGGTCCCGTGAATATAAAAAGCCTAGGTGGAACATCATACTGCTTGGTGATAACTGATGATTTCTCTCGATATTCTTCGGTATATTTCCTGAAGACAAAGGATGAAACGGTGCAGTTGGTAATAAATTTGATTACCAAGGTTGAGAATATTATGGGGAAGAAGGTTAAATACATCAGGACTGACAATGGGACAGAGTTCAAAAACTATCAGATGGAGATATTCTGCTTACAGAAAGGGATAGACCACCAGTACAGCGCTCCGTATACTCCGCAACAAAATGGGGTGGCTGAGAGGAAGAACAGAACGCTAATTGAAGGAGCCAGAACCATGCTGGCTGATTCTAAACTTCCTGTGGTGTTCTGGGCTGAAGCTGTTGCAACAGCCTGTTATATCCTTAATAAAGTTTTAACTGTTAAAAGATTGAATAAAACATGTTATGAACTTATGCATGGGAGAAAGCCTAACCTGAGTGGTCTCGAACCATTCGGGTCCCCGTGTTCGATATTAAAGTCGAACTCAAAATTTGGTGAAATAGACGATGAAGGTATTCTAGTCGGATATGTTGTTGGGACTCCCAACAGACGAGTCTTTAATCTATCGACCAGCAGGGTTGAGGTGGTGTGTAACACTGATATCACAAGTTACAAATCACCAATACCAAGCACGGGACCCACTGGGGCTTTCGACTATGATAGGCTTTTTAAATCTTTTAATTTGCCTTACCTGGATTGTGCAGAAGTTGATGAGAGAATAGCTACGAAGATGCTTTATGATGAGGAAGAAACTCTTGTGCAACGACCGCAGTACGATGAATGTCAACCTTCCTCGTCAAATGCTGTCGATACCCCTGCTGCCTCTATAGAAGAGGAATTCTTCAATCCGTTTCACTCTCAACAACAATCACCCATTGATGAGCTATCTTCGAACCTGGAAGACAATCTGCAAGTCAGTTCGGTTCCGACTACGAGTGTTCACAAAAATCACCCTTTGGAGAACGTGATAGGTGATCTGTCCGACGGTGTACAAACAAGACGAAGCTTGAATGAGCACACTTGTGTTTACACAAGCATTAAAGATACAGGCATCATTAACGAATGCTTGTACACCTGCTTCATAAGCCAGATTGAACCAAAGAACTATCAAATGGCTCTCAAGGACAGCTCGTGGGTTGAAGCCAAGCAAGAAGAGTTAGCCCAGTTCAAGAAGATGGAGGTTTGGAATTTGGTTGCAAAACCGAAAAATGTGCATGCGATTGGCACAAAATGGGTTTTCAAATGCAAGAGAGATGAAAAAGGGATAATTATCAGGAACAAGGCGAGGCTGGTTGTAAAAGGTTTTAATCAGCAAGAGGGGATCGACTACAATGAAGTGTTTGCTCCTGTGGCGAGATTGGAAGCGATTCGATTGTTTTTGGCATTTGCGGCACACAAGGAGATGAAGGTGTTCCAGTTAGACGTGAAAAGTGCGTTTCTTAACGGTAAAGTCGATGAGGTTGTGTACGTTGAGCAACCTCCGGGTTTTCCTGACCCAGACTTTCCTGATCACGTGTACAAGCTAAGTAAAGCGCTATATGGGCTACATCAGGCCCCTCGTGCCTGGTACTCAACTCTATCCGATTACTTGCTTGAGAATTAATTTGAACAACTATTGAGACGAAAGTTGAACACAAGAGTTGTTTCAGATGCAATCAAATAGGACACCTGATCGATGATTGCCCTCTGAAGCAGAGATTCAGAGGTATGAGGCCTTCAAAAACTGAGAATAGAACTAACAGTAATTTCTAAAATGGTAAAAATGAAAACTCATCAAAGTTCAGATCTTGGACTAATCCAGGTTTTCAAAGAAGTCGACCTCAGTTTTTCCCAGTTAACAACCAAACCATTAGTAATAATTCATTTAACTCACGAAGGTTTGGATGGCCTCATAGTCAATCTACTAGAAGGTATCCTTTTGGGACTTACAGAAATCAGTCTAATACTAACTTTGGACAGCCAAAGTACGAGATGCATTTTAACAGATTCAATCGACCCAAGACCAATAGGTCTTGGGTCCCCAGATTTTAATCCTTTGCTTTGATCGTGCAGGAACAGTTGAACAGGGCTGCAAACAATCTATGGGTTGTGGATAGCGGCTGTTCCTGGCACATGACGGGTAACAAGAATTTGTTACACGAGTGGAAACCTGTTCAGGGAGGAAGAGTTAGTTTTGCTGGAGAGAGTGGTGGAAGGATTACTGGAATTGGGACAGTGACTAATGGCAAAATGAAGTTAGAGAAGGTGAATTTCGTTGAAGAACTGAAGCATAATCTGCTGAGTGTATCTCAGATCTGTGACAAAGAGTACACTATGCACTTTACCAAAGATGAAGCGATCGTACTGTATCCTGGTTTCAAGATACCAGAGGAATGGATAGTAATGAAGGCTCCAAGGGAAAAGAATACATATATTATGGACATGAGGTCGACTGAGATGGCAACAGAAGAATCGTGTCTTCTGTCAAAAGCAACTGAATCGGAGTCCGAGTTATGGCATCGAAGAATGGGGCATATTCATCTTCGGAAAATGAACTACATTGTCAAGAATGGGCTGGTGCTGGGTGTTCCCTTGAAAAATTTCAACTTTGAAGACCAATGCTTATCGTGCAAAAAGGGAACGCAACACAAGAAATCTCATCACACCAAGAAGGTTAATTCAATAGTCAGTACCCTAGACCTACTTCACATGGATCTCTTCGGTCCCGTGAATATAAAAAGCCTAGGTGGAACATCATACTGCTTGGTGATAACTGATGATTTCTCTCGATATTCTTCGGTATATTTCCTGAAGACAAAGGATGAAACGGTGCAGTTGGTAATAAATTTGATTACCAAGGTTGAGAATATTATGGGGAAGAAGGTTAAATACATCAGGACTGACAATGGGACAGAGTTCAAAAACTATCAGATGGAGATAGTCTGCTTACAGAAAGGGATAGACCACCAGTACAGCACTCCGTATACTCCGCAACAAAATGGGGTGGCTGAGAGGAAGAACAGAACGCTAATTGAAGGAGCCAGAACCATGCTGGCTGATTCTAAACTTCCTGTGGTGTTCTGGGCTGAAGCTGTTGCAACAGCCTGTTATATCCTTAATAAAGTTTTAACTGTTAAAAGATTGAATAAAACATGTTATGAACTTATGCATGGGAGAAAGCCTAACCTGAGTGGTCTCGAACCATTCGGGTCCCCGTGTTCGATATTAAAGTCGAACTCAAAATTTGGTGAAATAGACGATGAAGGTATTCTAGTCGGATATGTTGTTGGGACTCCCAACAGACGAGTCTTTAATCTATCGACCAGCAGGGTTGAGGTGGTGTGTAACACTGATATCACAAGTTACAAATCACCAATACCAAGCACGGGACCCACTGGGGCTTTCGACTATGATAGGCTTTTTAAATCTTTTAATTTGCCTTACCTGGATTGTGCAGAAGTTGATGAGAGAATAGCTACGAAGATGCTTTATGATGAGGAAGAAACTCTTGTGCAACGACCGCAGTACGATGAATGTCAACCTTCCTCGTCAAATGCTGTCGATACCCCTGCTGCCTCTATAGAAGAGGAATTCTTCAATCCGTTTCACTCTCAACAACAATCACCCATTGATGAGCTATCTTCGAACCTGGAAGACAATCTGCAAGTCAGTTCGGTTCCGACTACGAGTGTTCACAAAAATCACCCTTTGGAGAACGTGATAGGTGATCTGTCCGACGGTGTACAAACAAGACGAAGCTTGAATGAGCACACTTGTGTTTACACAAGCAATAAAGATAAAGGCATCATTAACGAATGCTTGTACACCTGCTTCATAAGCCAGATTGAACCAAGGAACTATCAAATGGCTCTCAAGGACAGCTCGTGGGTTGAAGCCAAGCAAGAAGAGTTAGCCCAGTTCAAGAAGATGGAGGTTTGGAATTTGGTTGCAAAACCGAAAAATGTGCATGCGATTGGCACAAAATGGGTTTTCAAATGCAAGAGAGATGAAAAAGGGATAATTATCAGGAACAAGGCGAGGCTGGTTGTAAAAGGTTTTAATCAGCAAGAGGGGATCGACTACAATGAAGTGTTTGCTCCTGTGGCGAGATTGGAAGCGATTCGATTGTTTTTGGCATTTGCGGCACACAAGGAGATGAAGGTGTTCCAGTTAGACGTGAAAAGTGCGTTTCTTAACGGTAAAGTCGATGAGGTTGTGTACGTTAAGCAACCTCCGGGTTTTCCTGACCCAGACTTTCCTGATCACGTGTACAAGCTAAGTAAAGCGCTATATGGGCTACATCAGGCCCCTCGTGCCTGGTACTCAACTCTATCCGATTACTTGCTTGAGAATTAATTTGAAAGGGGAAAGATCGATAGCACACTGTTCGTTAAGAGAAATGGAAGAGACCTTCTTCTGGTTCAAGTCTACGTGGACGACATCATCTTTGCTGCATCAAAAGTCGCCATGTGTCAGGAATTTGAAGCCGTCATGAAAAAGAGGTTTGAAATGAGTGCTATGGGTGAACTAACTTTCTTTTTAGGACTGCAGGTTGATCAAAAGAAAGATGGGATGTTCATTCATCAGACTAAATATGTCCAAGACGTTCTCAAACGCTTCAAGATGGAGGACAGCACACCATTTGATACTCCAGTTTGCGTCAACAATAAACTGGGTGTTGATTCAGACAGTGATACAGACGTGGACCCCACCCAATATCGGGCAATCATAGGTTCTTTAATGTACTTAAATCCATCTAGACCTGATATTATGTTTGCAGTTTTTCTTTGTGCTCGCTTTCAGGCAAACCCAAAGGAATCTCACATGAAGGGTGTGAAGAGGATATTGCGATATCTCAAAGGCAAGCCTAAGCTAGGGTTGTGGTTCACGAAAGGAGGAGACTTGGAGTTAGTCGCCTACACAGATTCTGATTATGGAGGTTGCAATAAGAATCGGAAGTCAACAACAGGTGGATGTCAGTTTCTTGGAGGCAGATTAGTGTCATGGCAATGCAAGAAGCAGACCTCAGTCGCCATTTCTACCTGTGAAGCAGAATACATGGCAGCATCGAACTGCTGCTCCCAGGTTCTTTGGATACAACAGCAATTGCGCGATTATGGTTTGAATTTCACTCATACTCCTATTTGCATAGATAACACTGCTGCTATCTCAGTAACTAACAATCCCGTAAAGCATAGCAAAACTAAACACATTGACATCCGTCATCATTTTATACGGGATTGTGCTGAGAAGAAATTGATTGTGCTAGAAAAGGTTGATTCGTTAGATAATTTCGCTGATTTGTTTACTAAAGCGTTTGACAAAACTCGTTTTCAAAACCTTGTTGAGCTAAATGGGATGATCAATCCCGAGTAACCGTGTTTTTCGTTTTTGAGTATTTGTAAAAAAAAAAAAAAAAAAAAAAAAAACGTCACTATCGCTTAGAATTATGTCGGTTGCTTCAGTTTGAAGGACATATCTTCGGATATGTTTGGTCCTCATTTCTACCTTTAGAGTATGAGGATAGCCATTAACCAGATGACTGAAAGTGACCGAGGCGGTTTATGATGTGTTTTTATTCTTTCGCTGAAAATTAGTCGTTCATACTTAGTTAGAAGTACACATACTCGTATGTGGTCGGTTCAGCTGATCCATTGGATCTTCAGGATAGCCGTTTACCTGAAGACTTCGAATTGATCGGGGCGATAGAAGTTAAATTTTTTTTTTTTAGGGAGATGAAATTATTTTTCAAGTCTACTACTTCGTAAGAAGTTTCTTTACTATGTTTAAAAGAAAATTGATCCAACCTTGGAAAGTGATAGACAAACTGATTCTGTGTGCTTAATTAGTGAAGTTATTAGGCTAAAAGACTTTAGAACAGTCATTGTATGTCATGGTAGCTTTTTATGGTGCGTAAAAGTAGAAGTGATACAAACTAAATCTCCTCGATTTTACGTGGAAACTCCTTAAGATTGTGCATGTCTCCATATATATCTTTCCGAATGATAGGCAGAAAAGCGATTACCCAGTCATACACGAGCCCGTGAGTGTTCTGATTCCCGTGAAAATAGCGTGTCAAGAAACTGCAGTGATCCAGATTCGGGACTTGCAGTTGTTTACGTCTCTGAAACTGCGTAAATCTTGTTATTAAAAAAAAAAAAAACTGAGACATTCTAGAGCTTATAATGTTAATACTTCTCAATCAAGATGCAAGAAAGAGAACGGGAAGAAGAGTCTAAAGATCGAAGAGTACTTACTATTTAATCAGACACTACGGGTCGAGGTCAACTCGGGGTGACTTGGGGAAAGCCAAATACGCTTTGAGAATAGATAGGAGACATCACAATCTCTGATGTGTTGCCCATTTAAATTTTGAGCTTAATTGAACCTAACCCGTATCACAGAAGCGATGAAAACCATTTTAAGTTATTTACCTGCTTACAACCTGTCTCTTTATGTCATAATACAGCTGAACATGGATCTATGTGACAGTCACGTAATTAGTATGATTCCTGTTCGGATCTTTTCTAAAACGTGGTAGTCCCTGTCGAGACTGAAATTTGATCCCGTGTACCTTATTTCTAAGTTTTATCCTACTTATGTAGTTGTATGATATTATACCTGGTTACTTGGTCTTGATCGTATCATTTAACTCTTTAAAGGATGATTTAAAACTTAATTGCAAATTGTTCAAATTATAGGGGTTTGTTTTGTAAATTTTAACATCGGCGAAGTTATCCCAACTTCGCCTGCAATAGGCGAAGTTATCCATAACTTCGCCTGTATAACCTTGACCCTATAAGTTTTTGGTCAAATGCTCAGTATTGTTTTTCAAAATCCGGCGAACTTATTCCCAGTAACCCTAAGCGAAGATATATCTCGATCAATCTGTGTTATTTTTTCTCGAGTTCATTCCGTGTTAAAGGTGTGTAGGGTTGTTGCATCTTTTAATCTATGTCATTGGCGTTAATCAAAGGTCGTTTCGACCCGTTTAGTGACCTCATTCTTTCAAACATCCAACACCCGATTTTCAAACTTATTTTCACGTGGTCGTAATCATATTGATCGTCTAGATCTCCATAAAAACATGTGTTTAACAGTCCGCAATCTCCAAATTGACCAAATCAATTCGTTTGAACAACTAAACTGTTGCCGATTCATATTCAGGCGAACTTACAGTTTAGGAGAAGTTATCCTTAACTTCGCCTGAGGGTTAACTTCGCCTGATAATTAATTATGTAACAGTACATGAGGCGAAGTTGTGGTTAGGCGAAGTTATCATTAACTTCGCCTGGCCCTTTTTACTTAACATTGATCAGGCGAAGTTCAAGTTGAGGCGAAGTTGGTCCCAACTTCGCCCCACCTCTAACTTCGCCTATACAGAATAAATCATAACTTGCTCATGGTAACAGGCGAACTTGTGATTTGCCTCGACGATTCTCTAACTTAGTCTGTTTTTGTTGCAGAAATGGTAGCTGTAGCTGGAGCAGGTGGTGCAGGTGGTGACGAAGGAGGAGATAACCATCGACAGTTTTTCCCGGGGCATAACATGTACATCACATTGGACGCGGATGCGAGCGGTGTTGATGATTTCCGCGAGATCATCACATTTCTACTCCGCTCGCGTATCTTCCACGCTATTACTACAACACTGCCTATCTCATTGCCAAACATAGAAGATTTCTGGCAGACAGTGGAATATGACTGTCGAGTCGAGCCACCGGTTATGCGTGCAACGGTTAACAATCAGATAGTACAGTTCTCGTCTGAACAGATCAGGGTGGCTTTACAGTTTGGGGATGAAACGAGAGATGATCCTACAGACTTTGTGGCTCCATTCAGAGATGGTGCTTTTCTGAGGATGGGATATTCTGGTCCATTGGGAGATACTCAAAGACGAAAGGGATTCTTGTTAGACCAATGGCGATTTCTTATGCACGTGATGATCGTGTGTATGTCAGGGAGAAAGGCTGGTACGGATGGAATGGTGCGACCATGCAGTCGGCGATGACTGCACTGACTTTCAATAAGCGTTATAGCTTTTGTCAGATGGTATTCTACGAGATAGACCGTGAAAGAAGAGCGGTGGCGCGTGAGAGATTTCTGATATATCCAAGATTCCTTCAAATGATCTTGAATCATGTTGCTCCCACGTTACCTCAGCGCCGCCCGATTAGATATGTGGAGAGTGTAAGCAAGAGGATCTTCGCTCAGTGTAGATCATCAAGTGCAAGAAGCAAGCCTGAGCTCCGTCCTCGACATACTCCATTATTGTCTCTCTTCCTCTTCCCATGAATCCTTTCTTGTGTAACTAAAATCCGTCTAGCTTCAGCCACATCATCATCTGAAGAATCAGAATCAGCCTCAGTCGTAGCTGCCCTAGCAACATCCACACTAGTAACCCGGGCTACCGAGACCTGTACTTCTTCCTCAGGGTCAACACAATCCATATCAAAAAATCCTTGACCGCCAAACGCAGCTTCAAGGTCTACATTTTCCTCCGGTGCCACAACAGGAGCAGCAGGTAAAGCTTGTTGTACCTCAGGTGGTGGTTGAGGTGCTCCAGCCTGTTGTGGTGCCGGATCCCAAAACTCGTCCCCACGAGCTGGAACATACTCTGGGTTGATCAAGTACCCAAATAATGGAGTATGTCGAGGACGGAGCTCAGGCTTGCTTCTTGCACTTGATGATCTACACTGTCATCATTGTCACTGTCATCAATGTCATAGATCAAGAAGGGAACGGGCAGGTGCAGATTCGGGAGCTGGTGAGAGCTCAAGGGTGGTTCGTTTCACTCCACCCGCACTGTCTGGTATGACTATAGTCCCTACACCATTGCAAGTTACAGGGCCAATCGCCACGGATGTTCCCGTGGTGACTACCTCATCTTCCTTCGGCATCCCACCCACTACATTCCAGCTCTCGGCTCCGGAGATTGTGTCCCTGCCACCTCCAACTCTTACTCCAACGGAGGTCGTAGAAAGGTTTGTTGAATCGACAGTTGTTGCTACTGTAGGGTTGTCGGTTACGATACCACCTGCGGTTGTGTTTCCACCTGTTTCTGAGGTGCCGGTTACATTGGGAATCCCTCCTCCGTACGCACAAGACATATCATATATGAGGTTTGATTTCGATGCAACCTTATCCGATTCGGAAACAATAGCAGCGCTAGAAAGGGTCGTGGCAGAACAATCAAGGGGGTAAATCTTATCCAGACTCATGCTATTCAGCGCCTCGTTGTGGAGAATCAGATTCAGTCGTCCCTCCTGATCGAGCATGGTAAAATAATTGATGCCTTGAAACAGTTCTTGGCATCTCAGGGGGAGACGGGCTGTAAGGGTGATGAGCTGAGGACGAAGAAGCGTAATGATCGAGACGATGATCCCAATGCATCGAAAGTTGCAGGTGGAGAGTTTCCAAGAACTGAACAAGCTTTTGGGACTTCCACATCTCAGGGGGAGTCAACGAGTGCAGCTGGCGGTTCAGGGGGTGATGATGTGGTGGTTGTGGATGCTGAGGAGGTGTTAGATGATGTTATAGGTGATGAGGATGTGTTACCGATGGAGGAGATAGAGAAGATAGGGGCTGAGATTGTCATTGATAGTGAGATTGAAGAAGGAGAGATTGTGGAGGAGAACGTTGAGCACGAGATTCCGGAAGTTGATAAGGCAGATATGGGTTAAGATATGGGAAGCGATGAGACGGAATGGGAGGAGCAGCCAAGATGGAAAGAAGGCTAAGCTCAGTGGTTCGTAAAGACTAAGAAACCGGCGGTCCCTACTATGTTCAAGAAAAGTTACAACATCAGGGGTTATGCTGAATCGAAAAAGGGGATTATATGCTGGTTATATGATGAGCAGTTGAGGCTTTTTGTGATTAAAAGGTATGATGGGGTTCAATATTTCAAGAGGCTGTTGAGATCGTTGAATACGTTGCCTGAGTGTGAAGTGAAGGACTTAGCCAGGTTGGGGTTGATAAACAGGAGTGATGATAACATGGCTAGGGTCATTGGGAAGATAGTCTGGAAGGAAAGCATAAAGGAGAAAAAGTTCGAGCTGTTGAAACCATAGAAAGAAAAGCTTGTTGAAGACAAAGACAGAGGAATGAGAGCAGATGGCAAGCCTTGGATGATCATGAGTATAAGCCGATCCGGTGTTTAAAAGAAGTGCCGATGAAACAAATGCCCAAGGATGTGCTCAAAGATCTGAAGTGGTGGTATGTGGATTGTGAAACAACTGAAGCAGTAATGGAGGATGAAGATGAACAAGAGCTGATGAGAGTTTATGATCCTATGCATCTAGTGAATCTGTCTCAAGCTGATCTGCAGGTGCTGAACGAGAAAAAGATATTTTATATTCCTGCTTGGAAAGAAGAATCAATGAAGTATCAAAGAGTTGTTTCGGTTTGTGTACGAGAAGGCGTTCATGCTTGAAGATGAAAGATACAAGATTTTTGGGATTACAAGACACGTGTTTGAAGATAGAGATATGAAGCTACTGCCAAGGGGGAGTCTGTTGGTACATGATGTCAGTAGTTCAGTGTCTAGTGTCTGTAATCGAGTTAGTTGGATTTGTATTTTGTATTAAACGAAGTTAGCTCACAAGTTCGCTTATATAGGCGAACTTGTGGAACAAGCGAAGTTAGTGACAACTTCGCCTAAACATGTTTGGCGAAGTTGTCGTCTGTTATATACGGCTAGGTTACGGCTGATTTAGAGGAATCAGTTTATGAGTTGTTCAGAGTTTTTGTAATCGGTGATTAGTGAATCACGTGTTTCCAGTTGCAATACAACGTGTCTTTGTTTATTGTAACGTGTGTTTGATTGTGTTAACGTGTATCGTCTTCTACGCTCGTATCGTCTTACGTAGGGATTCCGCACCTACGTAGAACGAGATATTCCGTGTAGATCCGGCTGGGAACCTACATTAGTTCCACCACTTTCACTTGATAATCAGCTATCTGTTTGTCCTTTTCAGCAATAAGTTTGGTTTTTTCTTCCACAACTTCATAACTTAGATCGATTACTTGGATTTTCTCAGCTAATGTTGCCTTAAGGCATCTTATGTCTTTTTCACCAGCATTAATTTTGACTGAGTAACTATTTTCCCTTTGTTTAGAGTAATGATGTTCTTCTTTTATAATTTTTAATTCTTTTTCCAAACTTACATATTGATCAGTTAAAGCATTTAATTGATCAGACAGTTTTTCACATTGTTCACAATGAGGTTCAGAACATACCTCTGAGAGATGATCATTCACTTCTGCCATGTATGATTGATCCTCCACTGGTTCCTTGTCACTTCTTTCACTCACGATATTCACCAGACGGGCTTGCTCAATCACCCCCTCAACTTTGATGTTCCAATTATATCCACCATTCTGTTGAGAAACCATGGCTTTTATTTCACTTCCATTCCCATTCTGCTAAGTAGGCCTGTTCTGACCCCGTTCAACTCTCTCATTTGGGCACTCTCTCGCAAAGTGTCCATTCTGTTGACAGTTGTAACACGAACCTTTGACTTGTCAAATCCCGGTCTCTCTCCCACGAACTTTCGTCCAGTCTTCTTCATAAACTGTTTTACCCTTCTTACTATCATCGCCATTTGCCACTGCAGATCCATTTCTTCCATGTCATCAGCATCTATCTGGTCATAGTCCTCATCCAAGGTTTCAGGGTCAACTATCTTTCCCTTGATGTAATTTTCATAAGACGCAATGAAAGAGGCATAAAGGGCAAATTGTTGTTCAGCAGATTTCACACTCATAGGCATCTTTGAGTAATTTACATTTGAAGCACTAGTAGAAGAATTACTGACTGAAGATTGAGATTTTGAGGAACCACTTCCACTTGCTACAAAGCATATATCTCCATCCATATTCATCATCACATGACCATCTTGCGTAGAATTTGGTTCCCCGCCTGAGTAATAGGCGGTCGAATCTGTTTTAGAGCTTGAGTTTGCAGAGCCTTTTGCACCATACATTCCCGGATCCTGAACCTGATCAGTAGGCGTCTCTTTTCGTAACATGTTAAGCTCATAATTACGTAACTTGTTAAGCATCTTCTTTCATCAGAACTGTGTACATCTCTCATCTTGATGGAAGAGCATCAAGAAGTTTTTCCACAATCTCACTCTCATAATACCTTATGGAGTAGTTGTCATGATAGTATCTTGTAATGATGTCATCAAGCGATTCATTCTTAAAATACTTGAATACCGAGAACTGAGTTTTTAGTAACTTTATCTTGGAGTTTCGAATTCCAACGTTACCTTCATAGCGGCTCTCCAATGCTTCCCACAATTCTCTAGCCGTCTAGTACTTTCGGAAAGTATGAAGAATTTCCTGAGGTAGTGCCATGGTGATTGCAGCTAGTGCCTTACTTTCTACCTCATACATCTTCTTCTCATCATCCTCCATCTTATTATATTTTTTCAGTTGCTCACGTCCTTCAAACTCAATTGTTGGAGGGATATAACCATCCTGAATGCATACCCACATCTTTGTATTTTGATATTTCACATACTGCTCAAATATGTCTTTCCACGCAACAAAATCAGTGCCTTTAAGTAACTTTGGAGCTTTAGTCGATGACCCAGCTTCAACTTTCATTTTCACCAGTTCAGTGATGTTTATTGTCGTCATTTTTAAACCGAAATAGGAGCTGGAACCAAATGAAACGGTATTTCGTGAAGACGAAGAAAGTATAACTTCACCAAGGAATAACTTCGCCAAGGAACAACTTCGCCAAAGAACAACTTCACCAAATAACTTCACCAAGTAACTTCGCCAATGCACAACTTCACCAAAGAATAACTTCGCCAAAGACTAACTTCGCCAAAGAATAACTTCGCCAAAGACTAACTTTGCCAAAGACTTCGCCAAAGAATAACTTCACCAAATAATAACTTCAACAAATAATAACTTCACCAAATAACTTCGCCAGTTATAACTTCGCTGAAACCCTAGCTACAGGTGACGGCAACTTCGCAGGTCACGAGATCTGATTTTGAGTAGTGTTTTTCTTGTTTCGAATGATTAAAAGGTAGTATGGAGGGCGACAGGGACAATGTAATGTAGGAATGGACTGAACGAACGGTGTTTTACGTGAAACGATTCCGCGAAAAGTCTAGCGGAGTTCGTTTAACACAAGTGTGATAATCCCGAACCACACAATCACGAGCAAACGCTTTGATACCAATTGTAGGTTCCCAGCCGGATCAACACAGGATTATCTTGTAACACGAGGGTGCATAATCCCTTATGTATACAATACGAGTGTTTAGACGAGAGACACGTAAAGGAACACGTAACACGTAAGACAAAGGTTACTTTTCTATTAGAGGTGAATGCCAATCACACCGAAACCCTACTGCGGCTTACAAGACGAACACCCCTAAACCTTGCAAACTGACGGCGCAAGTTAGGTTAATATATCACGACAACTTCGCCTAACACCCTAGGCGAAGTTGTCCCTAACTTCGCCAGAAGCTAAGTTCGCCAAAACCAAAAACAAAACTAACTAGTTTATCACGACAAACCAAACATCGTAATGATTACAGACACGATAAACTCAAGACAAATGAACTATTGCCACAATGCACCAACAAGCCTAATTTATTATTGTTATTATTATTATTATGATGTTAGATATACACATGTAATGTATTAATCGATAAGAAACTAAAAGCGTCTTTACTAAAATTATTTTGTATTTATATTATATAATTTACTATTATATAGGAATATAATAATATAAATATTAATATATGTATTAATGAGAAAGTTAAACCCAAATTCACTTCGAGCGTTAATAGGTTGTTAGTTCAGTTCATTTTAATGTATGGCCAATATATATGTATGTTTATTGGCATTTCATATATCTTTTAAGTATATCTATAAATATATCTATGTATATATATATATAATATGTAGGTGTCGGGAGAGGCTTAAAGGTCCGGAAATAATTGTTCGGGGTTCGGTTTAAACACAATAAAGCTTGTGGGATTTTAAGTTATCAATAACATTATTAAAAAAATAAAATTAATAATAGAAAGAATAAAAAGAATTCAAAACCGGGCCTAGGTGGATTTGAACCCGCGCCCAGGCCGGTTCACAGTCTTAACAGCCACGCATCTGCCATCAAGGTAGATGTCTAACACGTTTAGAACATCAAACAATTTTAATATATACACATTGGTCAATCAACCCCAACCCATTAACCCTAGGTTTTACAATCTGGTTAAATGCTCCAGGTTTCATAAAAGTATCTTGGGGGTTTCGTTAATTAGTTTAAGGCGACCTGAAAGCACATATAAACTACCTGTAATGATAATGGAATGATGGTGATTGAAGGTTTAGGGCTTACGTCAACTATTGATGTCAAAATCGTTCATAACAGCTTTGAATACATAAATTAAGTTAGGGTTTATGATCGAGGGATTAAGGTGGATGTGTGTGCAAGTTTAGTTGTGTTTTCATTGAGTATTTATAGTGATTTGGGGACGAGTTAGCCGCGGTTTGTTTATCGACGGAATAGTTGTCAGTTGGTTATCAATTACGATGTTTAAAGTGTTTAGTGTGATTGTAATTAACTGGAGAATCAAATTGGTTAAGTCAAATTCGTGATTTCCGGCGAAAAAATGAGTTACCATGGTAGGGGTGTTGGTCGAACGAGATAGAGGGAAAAAGAAGAAAAAGATTATTTTATTATTATAATATTTGAATCATATTTGCAGATTGTCCCCTGGTATTTAGGGTTGGATGCAAAAATGGTAAAATGTTTAGTTTAGGGGTTGATTTGGCAAATTCTTGATACTTAGAATTTTTAATATATAAAAATAATAATAATAATAATAATAATAATAATAATAATAACCGAAACTAATTCGGCGTCGTGAAATAGAATAAATGATTAATAATAAATTTATTAATTTGATTTAATATTATATAACGAGATAAAATTTTATACGGATCGGGTTTTTGAGTCCGAAATTTAACGAATGCTCCGCCAATGACTATCAAATACAAGTGGAATAATTATTAAAGCAACAATTGGATTCAATTACGCATATATATCATGAATAAACCAATTAAAAACTTTACCAAAGTATCAAATAAACCAACGTCAAACAATAATTCATCAAACCGTTAACCTAACATAGTACTCAACCAAAACCTAGGTAGTTTAAAGTATTTAACTACTGATAATAAAGTATATAACAAAAATAATATAAAGATCACGGTTCATTGTAAAAGAAAATAAATAAAATTAACGGAGTAGTCTTAAAGGAGTAGTCAGGGACTTTTATTTTTTTTTGTTTCTTGTTTCCACCACCATTGACTTTTCTTCTTTATATTTTTCTTGATTTCCGATTTGAGATGGCTCCCAACAACGTGGAGTTCTTCTTTTGTTGCTCCTTGGCGGCTGCTACCTCCCGTCTGATAGGATTCTTTTTTTGTGACTTTCTTTTATTCTAATAATATTAATCTTCTAGGGTTTTTGTTCTTTTAGCCCACAATAAAGCCTACAGCCCAGCCCACGAACTAGTTAATAGCCAAAGAGTAATCCATGTCAGCTCCATCCGTCTACAGGTCCAACCAGATATGAAATTAAGTAAACCATATTGATTCAAATAACATAAGTTTGGGCTTCTTCCTTTTCTTTTTTTTTTCTTTTTATTTTTATCGTAACTTATAACTATTAGCTTTTTTTTATACTTTATTTTAAATACTTGAAAGCATGAATTAACAGCATTATGTAAACTTAAGTTTATTATGTTTAGTAAAAAATGCTCTAATTTAGCTCATTGTCTCTTATAACCTTAAAAACCCACTTATGAACCAATTAAGAGTATATACAATAAAAACATGGCTCAAAATACTTGAAAGTATAGGAATATTTATATAATATTATATATATTTTTAGACCACATCAGGATGACTCCTGACAATATGAAAGAACACGAGGCCTTCTTAGGATCGGTGTTGGAGTCCTATGAATGTCTAATTGCGGGCAGGATTGGGAACTACAACATGATCAGATAGACCCGGAAGAGATGGAAATGATTGACATCCGCTGGTGCATGACAAGTGTTATTCTAAGGGCACAACGTTTAAAGGAAGTCACCAGGAGAAATGTTCTGGATGGGTCACCGTCTAAGCTGCGGATTGACAAGTTAAAGGTGAGATGCTTCAGATACAAGGAAAAAGGTCACTTCTAGAGGGAGTGCAGGAGCAAGGATGTTGTTGATAACGGGGCAAATACGTTTGGACGGGATTACTATAAGTAGGCAATTTATCACAAACCGACTCAAACTGCTGCTGATTCATCAAACAATAGGAAGAAGCATGTTGAAGACTCTACATCTTGGACCAAAGCCTCAGTTGAACAAGTGGTTAAAATGGGTTGTGATGAAGAGATTATGGTTAAAGAAGTCACTGGATTTGATAAAATCAAGACTGATGAAAAATAGGTTGATGAGGAAAAATTGATGAATGTGGTGGCTGAGGTTAAACAGTGCATTGAAATTGTTGTTGAGAGTGTTGATGATAAATTTATGAAAAATGTTGCTGATGAAAGTTTATCACTGCCTCACACATATAACATAATTCATCCTGTACCTTCTTATTATCTCCAATCGTTGTTTCTTCCTGACATTATTGAAAGTTTTGCAAATTGGTTTAATGGCGAGGAGGTGCCGCATGGAAATATTGACATTGGAGATGCTAAAGAGGATGAACAAACTGAGGAGTCAAAGTAAGTAGTAGAGATCAAGGAGCAAGTTGAAGGAGCTCTAATTGATTGTCTGGTGATGACATTACTGATTTGGAGTCTGAGTATTCAAGCGAGGAGTGTTTACCTACAGAAAAAGCATTAATAGCAAATCAGGTAACTCCCTCGTCTTTTATGTGTGAAAATTGTCAAATGCCTTGTGAGGAGTGTGATTTCAAAAGCTTAGAGTTAAAACATATTAAGAAACATTATGGAACTACCTTACTTGATTTGAAATATGTAAAAGAGGCATGTGATAAACTTCAAAAGTGTGAGAAAAATCTGTGGGAGAAAATCCTACAGGATGAGAAAACAATCCTGATGCTTAAACAAACTTTTGAAGACAAACAAATTGCTATAAAAAGGCATATAGATGAGAATGCAGCTCTCAAACTTGACGTTGCAAACACTCAAGATTGAAACTTAAAGTATAAACTTGAAACCTCATCATATGTTCTGGACCACATCATTCCCAAATCCTCATTTTTTGACAAAAAAATCTGAGGACGATGTGGTTAAGCCTAAGAAGCTGGATGTGGATTATCATGTTGTTCTGCCACCTATCTGGAACTTGTATGTACCTAAGAAACTCAAAGGGTTTAAGAAAGTGTTGAGCGTAGAGATTTACACTCCACTTCATGATTCCATATCCAAGCTACCTGAATTTGTTAATATTTCTTTTGAGAAAAATATCCATAGCTACGAGTGTGAAAGTGAAACAGAGTTAAAGTTGCTGAAACTGTCTTAACTGAGAAACCTTTTAAGGTTAAACATTCAGACAGTGAGGGTTGTTCTAACCCGATGAGATTTGCCAAAGCAATTTTCTATGACAAAAGGCAATCTCATGGGGTTTAACAAACCCATGAATTCAAGAATATTGTTTTTGTGAAGGACATAACTTTGGAATCGGAAAAAGTGGCCATTTTCCGTAATCAGTCTAATAAAGAATTTAATAAAAAAAAAAAGGCTGAACGTGAACATGCTGAAGCACCTATGGTAAACAAGTTTGCGGTCCAGAGGTGATGCTTCAATTGCAATGAGGTGGGGCATGTATTTTATGCATGTCCTACTAGAATGAAGCATGCTCATGTTCCTCAACCGAGGTTGATATATAAGAAACCTAGATTGGGTCAGGTTGATGATGTAAAATGAATTTTTGAGAAGGGTGAAAATTCCATAAACAAGAACCTATCTCTTTACATTAAGAAAAAATCATATGGTCAGAACTGGGTGGCTAAATCGTTTATGTCAAATATCAAGCCACCAAGTTATGAGAGTGATAAGAAATATGTTTCTAACACATCAAGCAATGTGTCAACCTGTGGTTTACTTTTAAGTGAATCAGAAACAGATTAAATGTTTTTTCATAAAATCAAACAACCTAAAACCAAGAAGGCTTGGGTTTCCTTGTGTTCACTAATTCGTTAACTATATGTGCAAGGGCTTCCGAGATCTCACAATCCACGATGAATAATGGATAGCGGAGCTTCTCGACACATGACAGGTACCATACACCTTCTAGAGAATGCCAGATCTATTCATGGGGTTTATTTCGGATTTGCTGGAAACCAGGGTGGACAAATTGTTGGGGAAGGAACATTTTTGGGCGGCAAACTCATGTTTGATAAGGTGAATTACATCACCGAGATGGAGAAAAACTTATTGAGCATATCACAAATTTGTGAGAAGACCTTTTTAACACATTTCACGAACAAGGAGTGCATGATCTTGAAGCCTGGTTTCAAGATTCCCAATGAATGAATTATGATGCATGCTCCTCGAGAGAATGATTTTTATGTTCTCAACATGAGTACTACTTCTACATTTTCATCGACTGCTCAATGTTTCCTTTCCAAAGCATCCGAGAAGGAGTCGATATTCTGGCACAGGAGAATGGGATATATTAATGTGAGGAAGATGAAACATTTGGTTCATAACCAATTGGTAAATGGGGTAAATTGGAAGAACTTCTACTTGAATGAAGATTGTGTTGGATTCAACACCTTTTTGCTTCTAGTTGCTGTTCTCAGGTTCTTTGGAGTCAATAGCATATGTGTGATTACGGCTTGAATTTTCTGACCACACCTATATTTGTAGATAATTCAGCTACTATCTCGATTACTAATAATCCGATAAATCACTCTAAAACTAAAAATATAGAAATACAGTATCACTTCATCCGTGACTGTTACGAGAAGAATTTGATAACCGTAGATATTTACTTAAGCTTTCGATAAAAATTGTTTTCAATATTTACTTAAGCTTAATGGTATTAAGGAACTGGGTGGTGGGAAAAAGAGTGATACCGAGATTATGGATTCCGATCTCTAGTAATTCATTCATTAGAGTCACTTTCTATTTTTGTACATAGTTTTTTGAATGTTTTTAATATGTTTTAAGGAGGGAGAGGGGGGGGGGGGGCGAATTTTTTAGAAAACCAAAAACATTCAAATATTTGAAAAGTCAAAAACATTAAAAATTCCATAAAAGTCAAAAATATTGAAAAATGTTGCTCCTCGAGAGTGAGTTTTAGAAACAAAAAGGGAAAATGATTGTACATTGATCATATGGTCCAAGTCCGATAAAAAGTAAGCAGAAAGGCTGAGTGTTTAATTGTATCAGTGTATTGGTGGGCCTTTAAACAAACAAGTAAGAAAAAGTATGTGATATAAACAAAAATCCAGCCAAATCTAGTGGATTAGCATCTTGAAGCTTAATTAATATCTGCTTTAAGAATCAAAAATATAAAAGATTGCTGTGTGTGCATGTGTTCATTTTACAAAGAAATTCAGCTTATTATTCATTTTATTTTGCAAAGAAATTCAATCTTAGTGAATTTCGTACCAAGGAGCCCAACCAAAACCTAACAGTATATCAGATCTATCTTATAAAGGTAGTCCAACACAAGTGATTGATATTACGCCTTCGGCCTTTGAGAAGTTACTTTGTGAAATAGGATTGCTCCCTTGTACAATTTCTTCATTTTAGATAGCTAGAGCTAAGCCTATCCTAAGTATGAGTCGGGTAGGTATGCCGGCAAAGAGAATCACTTCTGGCCTTGCTTGCAAGAGAACAAGCAGTAGGTTTAGACCCTATATGAGATAGAACTCTTTCAATTCATGAGAGAAAGTGCTTTAGTAGCGATTTTTCCCTGTTCTAGTGACGTGTTGTAAAACACGCGTATTTTCTGCACGTTTTGTCTACGTATTATATTATATTTTATATGTTTTAACTCGTTTTAGATAGGTTTTACATAATTTTATTCATATTGTAGGTTTTGGGTGAAAGAAAGAAAGAAACCGAGCTTTTGTAGCAGTTTACGAGCATTTTACGCATACGTATTCAAGTAAACAACTCAAGGCCCGGCCCGTATGCATCATGGAGGCCCAAGACCCTATTATATTATAACATAAAATAAATTAAAAAAAAAACGCTAGAGGGGGCAGAAGCAGCGATCGCAGCAGCAGCAGGGAGAAGGAAGGAGAAAAAAGTTTTTCGGCTAGGGTTTGAAGCTTGTGGCGGCTACGGAAGGAAGAAGACACAAGAACCAAGCCTTGGGATCATTCACCATCAGTTTTTACAGCCACGAGCAACCCATAAACATCCATATCCTTACACCTTTTTCATTGTTCATATACTTTGATTTACTTGTTCAATTGATTAGTAGTTTTGCAATTACTTGAGATATTGACTTGTTATTGATCAGTATTGATTATTGAGTGTTTGAATTGATGTTTAAGATGGGTTTATTAAAGGTTCATGGATGTCCAATTATGATTCTTGGCTAAACTTGTTAGTTCTACCTAGGGATGATGATTATTGTTAATGTTTGATGAGCTTGTTGGATTGTTTGATTGCTATTGTAAAGTTTGATTTAGACTTCAAATAGGTTGTGTTTAAGGGCTGGAATTATTGGTTAATTTATTGCATAAACCCCATGTGTTGATTGATTAGTTTTGTATTGATTGATCGATGCATTGTTTGATTCTAGACTTGGTGTTTAGGGTTTGTTTGCGGTAGGAACAACCGTAGGGTTTTGTTGCATGATTATTTGGTTAAAGTATAGTGGTTAGACACCTTCTTTGAGACAGAGAGGTGATAAGAAGTTAGGGTTGGCTCATTGCCTTTGCATGCTAGAATAAGGATTGCGCGAGAGCGAGTTCGTTTCTTGTCAGGTTTAGGTGTTTTGAGCGACTAGTTCATCTATTTTAGTTTAAGTTGAATTGTTCCTCTATCCTTGGTTGTGTAGTATTCATTGACATTAGGGTCGAGTGTTGGTGAGACAGAGAGGTGATCCTTCATTAGAACACGTTAGCAATTATTTCCCGGTTTGGTCGTTTTAGCCGATTTTGAGTAGTTAGGGTTTATTGAGTGAGACCGAGAGGTAATCCAGTGAGCCTGAGTGATCCTTAGTTGTGTCATCTTTAGGGACCGGTGTCTTGAAATCATTCAATCCATTAGCTTGTTAGGCCTACAGTTTGATTCAGACCTAGGTAGACGTTTTTCTCCATCCTAACTTAACACAGTTAGTTCCCCGTTAATTTTTCTATTTTAGGTAACTTTTGTCGGTCAGTCTAGTTAGTCCTGTAAGTTATTAAAAATGAAAAATCAAACAAATATTATTCTTAGGTAGGTCTTGAATAGGGTTAGTGATCTTTAGCGTCCTTACGTGTCCACGTGTTCGATACTCGGATTTTCGAGGTCTATACTACTTGCGATCGGTGCACTTGCCGGTTGTGTGTAGTTTTAGGATTTTCGTTTTAATATTAAAGCTTAGTTGTGAGAGTCATTATTATAGGGTTATTAGACACACATCATCTAGCAGGACGCAATGAGAAGCACGAGCGGAGCGGTCTGGCTAAACGTGCAATGCCCCGTAGGGAGATCTAGCTTATTGGTCTACTGCTTCCGAGTGCTTGCCAGTTCTGAATGACTTCACTTAGCTTGCCACGTTCTTACAAGAAGCTTCAAGCATAGAATTAGCACCAGCCCCGAGACTCCCTTGATTTATTCAATTCTTCTTCTGCCTTTCCTGACCCGGAATGACTTGGTTTTCTAGTTTCCTTGCTCGCAAGGTTAGACTGATAGAGGGATTAGCTGGTTCCTTTACAGGGTTATAAGCTCTATCCACTTCCTTACTTCTTCAAAAAAAGGGGAGACAGGTTTTAGAACCAGCAAACCCAAGAAGTCCAAAAAAGGTTAGGTTCTAAAGCAGCTATCGGAGCAGTAGCAGCTTGAAATTTGCATACTAAAGCAGAAGGAATTCCCCACTTCTAATGCAATACGGCAAAGCTTAGGGAGTCAGCTAGTCCAACATCAGTCATTCTAATGGAATATCTGGAATATCGAAATAGGAAATGAAAAACTTTCTTTATATACGAGTCAATTACATTTCCCTGTAGGAGTAGAAAGCATCGGACCAATGATCACCCATGACTTCTGTGTACCACTAGTATGAAAAAGAAAGAAAAACTACAAAGCATGAAATGAGAGCCAGAGTAAACCCATAAAGAAGAAGAACGGCTCCCATAGAAAGTAAATAATGTAAATGTGCAACCACATAATAAGTAACATGTGGAGCAATATCTAGCCCAGAATTTGCCGGAAATATTCCAGTGAGCCCCCCTATGGTGAACAAAAAGATGGACCCTACAACAAATAACATGGGCATGTAGTATTAGGTAGTTGGTCAGGTAAAGGCTGACCAAGCCAATGATGCTTGGCTGGTCTTTTCGGATGATCAGCCACATTGGGACTGAGACACGGCTCGGACTCCCGTGGGGGGCAGAAGTGGGGAATGCCGCTTGTAAAGGTCTTTCGATCCAGTGGGGGGCAGCAGTGGACAATGGGCGAAAGCCCGATCAGCAATATCACGTGGGTGAGAAGTGCAATGCCTCTTGTAAAGGTCTTTTATCGAGTGCACGATCATGACAAGACTCGAGGAAGAAGCCCCGGCTAACCCAAGCGCTTAGCTTCTGCTAGAAAAAGGCGCAAGCCCATAAAGTAAGGGAAGTCGCAAGCCATAGTATAAGAAGGTGCGAATGAAGTGCATAAGCCCTTTTAGAGATAAAGAGAGCGGCTTTCTTGTGGCAGTCATTGCGAACATCTCTCCTCTTCTCTTAGCGTGCACAGTTTGCTTACGCCTTAGGCACATCTATCTTTCTTAGTTTCACGTTGGCCTAATGAATTGAATATGAATAAAAGTCAGTCTTTTAGTAAGTGTGTATAAGCAGCTGTTTAGTATATAAGCAATTCTTTAGTGGTCGCACCGGTAAGTTAGCGGTTGGTTGAAGATGATGTTACACGGTAGGACGCTAAGCTAAGATCAACCACTTGGAGAATGCGGAGCCTTTCTTTCTCGGTCGTCTGTCTTAATAAGTTAAGCGGAATCCAATTCATGTGGTCGTTCTCTATTGCATTGGTGTTTTCACTCCCCACTCTCCACCCTAACAAATGTTTCCATTATAACTCAGTGAGTAGTCAAATGAAGTACGGTAGGTCCGAGTAAGAAAAAATGAACTAGGAATTAGGGCATAGAACAATGGATCAATTCATTCAGATCCTTTCAGATCAGACTGCACTTGCCTCTTTGGACTGCTGGATTGATTATGGGAAACTACCACGTTAGGTTGGAGAGAGATAGGACCGGTTATATAAAAGAGGGAGCTGATGCAAGCTTTTTCTTTCAATAGCCCGAAAGTTTACAGTTTCCCGGCTAAAAATCACCCGCTTGTTTACAGACTGAACTGATCTATAAAATAGACAGAAGCGAGGAAAGGCCCTTCGCTGCTCTCTCTGTTTTTTCCCTAAAGCGGGATTTGAACCCACGTCTGACTACCTGTTGAACTATAAAAGATACCGCTCTACAGCTGAGCTACCGAGGTGGGGCTTAAGATGGGAAATCTCAATCGGCACACACTTTTAACTTGCGTTAGGCCGAACGTGTACACCTTCTGTTATGAAGATGTGATCTTATCCACAGATGGGTGTTGTTCTAAGGCCAACCCTCTCGTGTTAGGGTAGGATATCCATAAACCTTCTGTCACAGGAACCCTCCGGCATCCTTAATAGGCTCAAAGATCTTGAAAAAAGTACGAGTGAAGACAATCAAACAAACTAAAGGGCTAACGCTTATATTACTTAGTAAAGCAACCTTTTGCGCTAGGCGCTCACTTTTTTGTCTGGGTGGAAGCTGGCGGTGGGGCTTGCTTAACCGGATACACAAAATTGGGATCTCTGTCACAGGAAAATCTTTCTATCGGGAAAGCCTGGCTTATTCAAATCAAAGGGTTGATTATTTAGAACCTTGCTCCTAAGTTAAGTAAGAAAGCGTTGGAGGGATCGGCGGGATGATGATGAGTATATAAATCAATAAAGAAGAAATGGCAAGATAATTTAATATCGATGGAGATGCATTGCCGCTGTGGAAAACAGGGCAGGGATTCTCTACAATGACACTGTAGACCAAATGAAAGGGATGTAGCGCAGCTTGGTAGCGCCTTTGTTTTGTGTCAAATCACAGGTTCCAATCCTGTAATTACTTAGCCTTCTCAGTTTAGCATTCTTCCAAAAAATCTTCTTTCTCATGGGGTCAATCTTGTCCTCTTTGAATTTCTCTTGTACTCTAGATAAATGGAAGCCTTTTTATAGAAAAGAAGAAGGCAGGGAATCGGAACTAAATCATTCTTTCTTCGTCAACTATGGACTTTGACGATTCTAGCTTCATCTTAGGGAAAGTAAAAAGAAAAGCATCATTCACATCTTACAGTAAATTCTTAAGGACTCTAGATCATAGACTGGGATCACTCGTGATCGATGGCTATGCACTCGCCCGAATGCAAACATTGGCTTGTTAGATTTTCCTTTGAGCGAGTCGTTAACGACTCAATAGAAATGAAAGTAAGAAAACAGGCATTGAGAGGGGTAGTTCGAGCAACGATTTGGTTTTTTGCTGTTGGCACCAACAGCTCCCTACTATCTAAGAACACTAGCAATGAGATCTCATCTCTCTTACTTAGGTTCCGAAACTTGATTTTTTTCTTTATTTTTATTCAAATCTTGGATCATCTCTTTAATTTTCTTGACTATCCGACCTGAAGGTTAAGATTTGAATATTTTGCTTTAATTTTCTTTGTGTTTCGTATAAAGCTCTGTACTTTCTTAGCACGATAATATGGAATTATCAGACTTGATTGTAGTAATACCAATCTTAAGGGAAAAATTTTAATGCTCTGAGTTGTTTTGATTTGTTATTTTTGCATGAGTCATAACCAATCAATTTTAATAACAAATTAAAAATATACATGTGAAAACATCACTATATACAAATTATGTCTGATTGGTGGGGTCCACACATAAATCATGCTTAATTGAACTAAATTAAATCATATCAAATATATTTCAAAAATATTTGTAGGAAGGTTTAGGTGAACAAAAATGCCAATGACTGATACAACGCCAGTAATAATAAAGCTGAAAATAAAACTGTGATGAAAGGACAATTTAGTAAATATGATTCCCTGCTCAAAATCACAAAAATATGTAATTGCTTTACATGTTTGTAAATAGTTTACAGTTCGTGTTTCATTTTATGTTGCTTTAATCATTTAAAATCCAAAAAGATTTTATTTTTCTAGTTTATTTTCGTCTCTTGATGTCGGGAAAACTATCCCTCTTGGGTAAATGATTTTCCAAGAATGATGAACTGAGCCGTGTATCAAAATCATATCATTTGAAAAAGAGCAAAACGTTTAACTGGTATATTCAAGGTCATTAACTTGGACTTGATGTACAGTATTTGTTCAAAATTGAGCTTATTTAAGTTAGTCTTTTATTTAATCAAGACATTAAGTTGTACTTGAATAAACACATTGGTATGAATCAAACACACTGAGAAATTGTGGAAAATTGCTTATGCAGTGCATAAGTTTTTCAACTTATGTGGCATATAAGTTATGCGTCGTATAAGTTGTTAACTAATATGCCGCATAAGATGCGGTATATATATATAGATACATATATGGTACCCGTCTTATGGTAGATAGCTGACTTTAGATCATCTGACAAACTACAGTAACAAACCGGTGAAAAATAAATATGCCATTTATAGTGTATTACATGAGAACATAAATATATACTAATTACATCTTGTTTCTACTTGTAATTGTTCTTCTATTCTTTGCGTTTCAATTAACCACACTTACATCTAGTCATTCAATCACGAGGTAATCTTCTAAAACCGAATCTAATAATTTTAGGGATTGAGATGTATGATTCTTTGAATCGATGAAGATTGAATATTCAATAAGTATTGAAACAGATTTGATAAAATCTTGATTTTCATTGTCAAATCCAAGTAGTTTGAATCAAATTTAAGGTTTTGAGATGTGTGATTGTTTCATATTGTTGAAATCTGACAGATTGTTTTGATGAATATGATAACTAGTTGTATGAGGATTCCGTGAAACTTATACAGGATAGTTTTTGGTAAAGATACATATACGGAGGTTTATATTGTCAGTTTTTACTAAAGTTTTGGTCTACCTCCAGATGTTGATACTTTGTGAAAGTGATGAGGATGATTCAGATGATGACAATGGGTTGATTAAGAAGATGAGAAATCATGGATTTACAAGGAAAGGATGAGTATCAATATTTCAAGATCATATCTTAATTAGTAACTCCTTATATGCATGATCATTGTTATTGATCATATCATGTAATACATCAGGAGAAATATATTACGGATCGGATACATGATAGTTATTCTTTAAAAATTTTGATCATCATCTATATATAAATATGTATAAACCGATCAAGATCAACAGATTGAATCTTTAGGTGGCTAGGGCGCTGATAAGACTACACCAAGAATTTGGTTGTGGCTGGAAAGCTTCAAAGTCAGAATTTGTATTAGATGATTGAAGATTTGATTTTGTATTGTATTGTTGAAATTTTAGTCTGAAACCTAGCTATATCCGAGGGTGAGTCTGCTAGGACATGAATGTCTATAGCTAGTCTCTGTATAAGGTCTAGTATGTTAAATGTCATATTTTGTAGTGTATGTATGTAACAGCACATAAGTCCTAGGGACTATATAACTTATGTGGCGCATAAGTTATGTGTCATATAAGACATATGCGCCCCTAGATGACCTGTTATGTCTATAAATTGTTTTAGACTTATGCGCTAGAGGGACAGCTTTTGGTGATTTCTATAGAGAGAGGGTACTGCTTAGAGAGAAAAGGTGCTTGAAACTTGTCATATCTTCATGTAAATTTATGTGTTCTACTTTGTTGGATTCCTCGCTTCAAAGCTAAGGCCAATAACACGACATTGATCCTACGTACATCTACGTCAACGTCAAGTACTTTCAACCGTTAATGATGCTATACCTGAGACTACTCCAATCTTTGAGGAACTTATTGAAGCCATATCTCCGAGTTCCACCAAAGTGATTGTTGAAGAAGATCTAACTAATCTCTAGCAAGATGTTATCATGTCTACCGATATCATTCCATGGACCGTGTCATACCATCTGGAGGAGAATATAATTGGTGACTTGAATACTGGGGGTCTAAACTAGACGTCAGATCGATCAAAGCCTCCATTGTTTCTATACCAAAGTGTCAGCGCTGCAGAATCGGTTTTCCTTTAAATGTTTTATATCTCAAATCGAACTGAAAACGTATAAAGAAGCATTAACCGAGGAGAGTTGGGTTAATGCTATGCTAGAGGAACTACAGCAATTCGAAAAGCTTGGTGTGTAGAAGCTTGTTGACTTACTTGATAACAAAAAGTGTATCAACAAAAAATGTGTATTCAAGTGCAAGCACGACAAGAACGAAATCATTGTTAGATATAAGGCTATGTTAGTCTTTCTCGGGTTCATCAAAGAGAAGGAATCGACAACAATGAAGTATATGCACCGGTAGAAAGACTAGAAGCAATTCGGATCTTCCTAGCCTTCGCTTCCAGTTTTCAAAGCCTACCAGTTAGATGTCAAGTCCGCTTTCTCAACGAGAGACCTAGTGAAGAAGTGTATGTAGGATAACCACCAGGGTTTGTCGATCCGATCCACAAAGACAAGGTGTACCATCTCGATAAAGCCTTATACGGACTTCATCAATCGTCGAGAGCTTGGTGTGACACATTGTCCCAACACCTGTTGGACAATGGCTTTATTTAGGGAAACATCGATTGTACACTGTTTACTAAGGAAGTGGCTGGACTTTTGCTGATTATGCAAGTTTACGTGGATGATATCATCTTTAGTTCCACAAATGATGTTTTGTGAAAGGAATTTGAGGAAGTCATCAAAAAGAAGTTAAAGATGAGCGTAATGGGCGAAATGATGTTTTTTCTAGGGCTTCAGGTGGATCAGTTACAGAATGGTATCTTTATTCACCAGATGAAGTACGTCAATGACATCCTAGCGAAGTTCAACATGTCGGATTCAACAGAAACCAGTAACCGCTTCCATTGAATCACGGGATTGGCCCTGATCCCAATCGGTATAAGGTAGATCAAACTCTATACCGATCCATGATTGGCTCTCTTATGTACATTACATCATGTACGCAACGTGCTTGTGTCCCCGATATCAGTCCAATCTGAAAGTAATGCACTTGATATCCTCTTGATGATGAGTTCGTGCTGAGAGCTTATTCTGATTTTGATTATGGTAGCTGCAACCTGAACGCGAAATCTACAACTGCGTGTTGTCAATTCTTCGGCAGTAGGTTGGTTACTTGGCAGTGCAAGAAGCAAACCACCGGGTCGTTGTCTACATGTGAGGCTGAGTATGTAGCTCCTTTAAGTTGTTGTTCTCAGGATATTTTGATACAACAGCAGATGCGCGATTACGGTTTGAATTTACTGACCGCATCTATCTTTGTAAATAAAATTGCTATCATATCAATAACTATAAATACGGTAAATCACTTTAAAACTAAACACATAGAAATAAGGTATCACTTCATCCTTGACTACTATGAGAAGAAGTTGATTACCGTAGATAAAATTCACACCGATTATCAAAAAGAAAATCTTTTTACTAAAGCTTTTGATAAAAGTCCTTTTCAATATTTACTCAAGCTTAACGGTATTGAGAAACTAGGCATTTGAATGAGAGTGATCCCGAGATTACGGATTCAGATTTCTAGTGGACCATTCATCATAGTCAAACTTTTTGTTTTTTACAGAGTTTTTAATCATTTTTTATATGTTTTTGCTTTTAGGGTTAGAGAATTTTAGAAAAACCGAAAACATTCAAATATTTGAATAGTAAAAAACATTCAAAAATGCTAAAAAGTCAAAAACATTAAAAAGTTGCTCCTTGAAAATGAGTTTTTGAAGCAAATAGGAAAGATGATAGTACATTGATCATCTTGTCCCAAGTCTAGTTGAAAGTAAGAAGAAATGTTGTGTGCTTAATTATGTTAGGGCATTGGTAGGCCTTTAAACAAACAAGTTAGAAGTATGCGATATAGAGTAAATCCAGCCGAATCTAGAGGTTAACATCTTGAAGCCTGGTTAATATCAGCTTAATAAAAAAACATTTAAAAGATTGTTTTGCGTACATGTGTTCATTTTGCAAAAAATTCAACTTATTTTCCTATTTCATTTGCAAAAAAATTCAACTTGACATTTTCTTTATTTTTATTCAAACCTTGGATCCCCTCTTGCGCGATAATACTAATTCACCCTCAGTTGATTTCTCTTTCGTCTCAAAAGTATTACACTTCTTTCTTGAACTTCTTTCTTGAGTCAGGGATCCAGAATATTCCTTCTTTGGTTTGTCACTCCCTTTGCGAAATGACGAAATTCTTGTGACAGTTATAGCATTTGACTTTTAACTTATCAAAGCCAATTCTCTTGTTCAGTGTTGGCAAGTCCTTCCCAGTCCTTTGCATATATCTTTTCACCTTTCTCACAATCATAGACATGTTCCATTTCAGATCCATTAACTCAAAATCATCTTGTGTTGAGTCAGAAATTTTCTAAGGAAGATTGGAATCTTCTCAACCTCCTCAGAAATGACTGAGTATGGACTTCGAGAAATCTTGGACCTTCGAGCATGAAGATTACTCTCTCGATCATGCTATCTTACGCTTGTAATACTATCTTCTTGAATTCTTCTAAGTGTTGAAAGCTTCGACCAAGCTACACTTCATCGAGCAAGATTGTTCTTCGTCAAGCACAGTTTGCTATCCGAGCAAACACTTAATTATCCAGCTTAAAACCAAGTCATTCGAGCATCTTGGTGGGTCAAGTGTGTATATAATAAAGGAAGATCTTTATATGCACTAAGTATAAGCTTCGAGCATGGTTCAATCTCGAGCAAGTTTCAGTACCCGAGCATGCAAGAGTTGTTCAGAATAAATCCTATGGAAAGATTGAAGAAATCAATGAGAACATATTTGCACGTAGAACCTATTCGAGCAAATTTGAATAGGTTGTGAAGATTGAAGTCTGCTCGAATATATCAAAGTAAAGTCTGCTCGAAGACATGTTTCGAGCATACTCTATATTACATGGTCTGCTCGACAAGGATACATCATACTCGAAAACCAGTTTTACACTTGTATTTATTTGTCATTCAATATGTAATCCTTAGGGTTTTAGAAGGAATGTCTATGGGCCTATAATAGAATACTAGGTTTTCCAAATAGGACACGGGTGCATAATGATCATTGAGAGAATATTCCACATTTATGTTACCTAGTACAGCTGTCATTCAATACACGAAACCCTAGACATTCCATGCAAACCTGATAAACTGTTCCATTGTTCATCAACGATTTATTGAATATATTGGAATCTTTTGTTTATTGTTTTGTGTTTGCTTTAACAATCATATATTCAATCCTACTCTCTATTTATATTGATTCCGCCGATATAATCAGAAGGTCTTCATTATTTGGATCTTGTGTGCTCTTGTCGACTATCGTTAGTTTTGCACGAGATTCGGTTGTGACAAGTGGTATCAGAGCTGTGTATGCTCTCTGAAGACCACAGGATTGAAGTTTGAGTGATAAAGGTTGAAGCTTTAAGGTCTACAAAGGTTTCTGCTTTCAGATCTGGTAAGGTTGAAGCTATCTATGAACAAGAAGTATCAACCGACAAAATACGCAGGCTGTTGGGACAGGAAAACTACATAAAGTGGATGGTTCTGTTTGTAGCCGCGGTGAACTATAATAATACAGAGCTGTGGAATTCTATCAAGAATAGTCCATACATTCCTACAAACAATAATCAGGTGCTAGAGAGGCAAATGAAGAAGAGGGACGATAAGTCTTTGTCTATGTTGACACTTGGCCTGTTATGGGAGATTCTGACTAGTGTGAATCATCACACTAATGCTAAAGCAATGTATGATGCAGTGGTAGAGATGTTTGAGGGAAATGTTGAGCTGAGAGATATAAAAAATGATAGATTTAAGAAGCAGCTTGACAGGTTCAAATTCAAGGATGGAGAAAGGTTAAAATCAGTGCTTCAAAGATTCATTGCAATTGTGAATAAAATTAGAACAATAGATCTTCAAATATCATATTTGATTTGAACAAGAAGCTACTTACTTCTTTTTCAGGGGAACGGTACACTGCAAGCAAGTTTATAAGAGAAAAAGTAAACTTTCCAAATTTCAAGTTGGATGATGTGATCTCATTTTTACAAGCTGCGGAACAAGAAATGATTGAGAAACACGTGATAAAGGAAGAAAGACCAAGTTTCCCAGTGACTAATGCATTAGTGGCTACTATGGGAAATTTGTCAACTAGATCTCAACAGATGCATCCCATTATTGAAGAACATTCAGATACAAATTGTCAGGACCGTTAGTCGGGTGCAAACCTTGATAAGGTTGACAAGAATACACCAACTCTATAACCCAAAGGCCTGTTGAATATCCCAGCAGAATAAGGATATCCAACGGATGGGAACGAAGGTGTAATACTAAGACAAATGAAACGATAATATAATATTCAAAAAGAATAAATAAAAAGACAAAGATTCTGTTGGTGCATTGTGTCAATAGTTCATTTGTCTCGAGTTTATCGTGGCTGTAATCATTACGATGTTTGGTTTGTCGTGATAAACTAGTTAGTTTTGTTTTTGGTTTTGGCGAAGTTAGGGACAACTTCGCCTAGGGTGGTAGGCAAAGTTGTCGTGTTATATTAACCTAACTTCCGCCGTCAGTTTGTAAGGTTTTTGGGGTATTCGTCTTGTAAGCCGAAGCAGCGTTTCGGTGTGATTAGCATTCATATCTAATAGAAAAGTAACCTTTATCTTACGTGTTACGTGTTCATTTACGTGTCTCTCGTCTAAACACTCGTATCGTATACGTAGGGGATTCCGCACCCATGTGTTACGAGATAATCCTGTGTTGATCCGGCTGGGAACCTACAATTGGCATCAGAGCGTTTACTCGTGATTGTGTGGTTCGGGATTATCACACTTGTGTTAAACGAACTCCGCTAGACTTTTCGCGGAATCGTTACACGTAAAACACCATTCGTTCAGTCCATTACTACATTACATTGTCCCTGTCGCACTCCATACTATCTTTTACTCATTCGAAACAAGAAAAACACTGCTCAAAATCAGATCTCGCGACAAGGTACACCTCAGTACGTAATTACCGATTAAGCAAATAAACGCCTTTTGCGTAACAAACGAACGATTAACCGAACGGGTCGGGTTATGACCCAGATATCTCGGGGGGCCATTTATTAGTGATATACGATCTATACAAGCTAAAACATTAGAAATATGGCCTTAGTTTGATAGCAAACAAGTTAAACGAAAACATGCTCGTTTAACCGCCCGCTATAGATTTAAACGCGAAAGATAGTTACAAACCAAGCATTGGATCATCCATTAAGCCGAAAAAGACTTACCAAACATTTATTTGAAATGTTTTAAGCGATCCGTGAAAATATTTTTTATTTTTACAAACATATAGTATGCTTTTATAATTTTACACAAAACTAGCCGAAAAACACTTGTTTTCGCGCTTTTTGTCGCACCTGATAAGTTTTTCGCGCCAAAAACCGACCCCGAACTAAATTTGGACCGGGCTTTTCGTGTTTGGGCTTGAGAAATCAGAAACTTGGGTCAAAATGGGCCCAAAATGGGCCCATAATGGTCCGATCGCAGCCGCCACCCCCCCTTGTTTTTCTTTCACATTTAAACTAGATTCAAGCCATTTCCAACGCCAATTCTTGAAAATTCTGGACATAAACTTCTTCTCCAGCCAAAAACTCAAGAAACCCTAAGGTAAACAACTTAAATAAGCTACTTTTACACTTGTTTAAACTTGTTTAATACCATAAAAACATGTCTTGGTTACTAAAAATCATTTCTAACCGTGTAAAAATCCTAAAAATGGTCCATAAAACATGTTTTGATCATACACATGGTAAAGAACCTGTTTTGATAGTTTTTTTGGCCATAAACACGGATTAAAGGGTTCAAACGACGTTTTTACGGTTCAAAAGTTCGTTTTTGTGCACTAGCCGAAACCCTAACTTAAGGGCTGTTATGTATATGAAATATTGCTTGGTTTGTGATATAGGACTTGTACCTAGTTTTCTTAGAAGCACAAGAACTTGAAAACTTAATCAAAAGGTCGGAAACGAGCCAAACCCGCCAAGGTAATGCCGAAACACTCGCTTACGGGCTATTTAGGTTAAGGTTGTGATGTGCATATTTTTAAGACTTGAAATTTTGCAGGGACATCAGAGACCATGTCAATAAGTCCATTTTCAAATTTGGTAATTTTTCGACCATCCGAGAATATTTGGGGAATTTATTACCGAATTGGGACGTTTATTTGGGAAAAATAGCTAAAATACTTCAAAAATTATGAAATTTTTCTGGGAACTCAGATTTGATGTATTTTGATAACATATGAATTTTGGGTTCATTTAGAGAATTTTAAAGGTGTTTTGCTTATTTGCGTTCCTGTGAATTTTTATAGCCGAATTTGGGCTGAAAAGAATGTTGCACGAACTTTTTACATTCTGGAATTAATGCAGGTTGTTTTGGGACATGATTTGAGTATTCAGGAATTTTTGGTAAATTTTTGGAAATTGTTTGGGGTAAACGGACGATTTTCAGACGAAATATAGCTGATAAAATGAATATTTATAAATTAATAAATCAGCAAATAAATTCCAGAAATATTTTTATAAAAATCTACGTATTTTAATTGATAAGTGGTTAAATTTTCATAATTTAATCATTAACGGTTAATTAATTATACTAAGTTGAATATTAAACAAATTCAGTTTTTATAACAACCGGCAAGTTCGCGACTAGTGAACTTGCGGGAAAATCAAAACACCAAGAGTGATCAAAAATCATATGTTTGGACTAATTAAGTGAAAATGAACTTTTCTATGAGAAACCTGGACAATCCGGGTGGATTGTGCGCGTTTCTTCTCAAATCAAACTGAATAAACGGAAACGGGCCCCGTGGCTAATCCGGGACCCCAGTATGTGATCTTTCTTTATAACTTAATCATGTTATTAACCAATACATTTACCCAAGCTTATTTTCCCATAACTGCTTTCTGAACGCGTAAACGAGCAACTTGGCCCAGCTAGGAAAACGGGAGTCTGAGCCAAGTTCGGTTTTAAGTATTAGACATTGAACAACATCACAACCTAAGCCTATTGCCAGTTTCTGGGCGTTCCAGCTACACCCAGATTAGTTATACAGCCCAGTTTAGTATTGAGATTATAATAATATTAAAATATTAATATTATTGTAATATTGATCATAGGAACTACTGATAGCGGACCGAACAAACCACGAGCTGATACAGTACTGAATATCTACTAAACCGTGAGTTTCATGACCCCACTTTTAAACTGTTTTACGAACTTTTGGGGTGAAAAGCAGAACTTGGCTGATACAGTACTGAATATCTACTAAACCGTGAGTTTCATGACCCCACATTATTTTCTTAACATTCATGTCATAATCAAGTTAGTTCGTTTAATAAGTTGCAGCAGAACTTGGCTCATAGGCCATACTCAACTTTAGTTTAGTAAGTTGCAGCAGAACTTGGCTCATAGGCCATACTCAACTTTAGTTTATAAGTTGCAGCAGAACTTGGCTCATAGGCCATACTCAACTTTAGTTTATTACTATTGTGGCCCCCTTTCCTCCCACAATAGCCCCATAATCATCACAGACCACGTTATCCCCATGGCCATTACAGACCACGTTGTTTCCCAAATTGGTTATGTTTAACATTACATAATGTGTTTGTATAAACATGCTGTCACGTGTAATTTCATTATGTTTTGCAATTCGTATTAACTCCACTCAATATATCAATCAACGATAATAATCATCTTTCATCAGCACGTAGTCAATCATTATGTTTGTAGGGACTTTTCATATATAAATGTTCAGATATTTTATATCCTGAACCGTTTTCAGATACATAACGTGTATAAACATGCTTTCCACCCCAAAAGTTCGTAAAATAGTTTAAAGAGTGGGGTCATGAAACTCACAGTTTTGTAGGCACTCAGTGCGAGGTCAGCTCGGGGTTCGTTTTTCTTGCTATCACTTAGTCCCTATAGTCCATATTATAATAATATTAATATTTTAATATTATTATAATCTCAGTACTAAACTGGGCTGTATAACTAATATGGGTATAGCTGGAACGCCTAGAAAGTGGTAATAGGCTTAGGTTGTGATGTTGTTCAATGTCTAATACTTAAAACCGAACTCGGCTCAGATTCCCGTTTTCCCAGCTGGGCCAAGTTGTTCGTTTACGCGTTCAGAAAATAGTTATGGGAAAATAAACTTGGGTAAATGTATTGGTTAATAAAATGATTAAGTTATAAAGAAGGATCACATACTGGGGTCCCGGATTAGCCACGGGGCCCGTTTCCGTTTATTCAGTATGATTTAAGAAGAAACGCGCACAATCTATCCGGATTGTCCAGTTTTCTCATAGAAAAGTTCGTTTTCACTAAATTAGTCCAAACATATGATTTTTGATCACTCTTGGTGTTTTGATTTTCCCGCAGGTTCACTAGCCGCGAACTTGCCGGTTGTTATAAAAACTGAATTTGTTTAATATTCAGATTAGCATAATTAATTAACCGTTAATCATTAAATTATGAAAATTTAACCACTTAGCAATTAAAATATGTAGATTTTTATAAAAATATTTCTGGAATTTATTTACTGATTTATTAATTTATAAAAATTCGTTTTATCAGCTATATTTCGCCTGAAAATCGTCCGTTTACCCCAAATAATTTCCAAAAATTCCACAAAAAATCCTGAATACTCAAATCATGTCCCAAAACAATCTATATCAATTCTAGAATGTAAAAAGCATGTTCAATATTCTTTTCGACCCAAATTCGGCTATAAAAATTCACACGAACGCATATACACAAAACACCTTTAAACTTCTCCAAATGATCCCAAAATTCATATGTGATCAAAATACATCAAATCTGAGTTCCCAGAAAATGTTCATAATTTTTAAAGTATTTTAGCTATTTTTCCCAAATAATTGTCCCAATTCGGTAATAAATTCACCAAATATTCTCGGATGGTCGAAAAATTACCAAATTTAAACAGGAACTTATTGACATGGTCCCTGATGTTCCTGCAAAATTTCAAGGCCTAAAAATATGCACATCACAAACTTAACCTAAACAGCCCGTAATCCAGTAAATCGGCATTACCTTTGCGGTTTTGGTTCGTTTTCGCTCTCTTAATCCAATTTTCGGGTTCTTGTGCTTCTATATAAGCTAGGTACAGGTCCTATATCACAAACCAAGCAATTTTTCATCAACATAACAGCCTTAACTTAGGGTTTCGTCTAGTGCACAAAAACGAACTTTTGAACCGTAAAAACGTCGTTTCAACCCTTTCATCCGTGTTTATGGCCAAAAAAACTATCAAAACAGGTTCCTTACCGTGTTTATGATCAAAACATGTTAATGGACCATTTTTAGGATTTTTACACGGTTAGGAATGATTTTTAGTTACCAAGACATGTTTTTATGGTATTAAACGACTTTAAACAAGTACGAAAGCTACTTATTTAAGCTCCTTACCTTAGGGTTTGAAGGTTTTGTGGCTGGAGCAGAACTTGTGTCCAGAATTCTCATGAAAAATATATCACAAAATATCTTAGAACTTGTTTAAATATGAAAAAGGTTTAAGGGGGGAAAAGTCTTCTTTGGCGGGCTGGGCTCGTTAGGTCCCCTTTTGGGCCCATTTGGCCCACTTTTCTCGATTTACATGTCCGAACGTGAAATGCCGAGTCCAAATTTATTTCGGGTTTGGTTTCTGGCGACAAAAATATATCGGGTGCGACAAACGGAGCGAAAACGAGTGTTTTTCGGCTAGTTTTATGTAAAATTATAAAAACATACTATACGTTTGTAAAAATCGAAAATATTTTCACGGATCACTTAAAAATTTCAAATAAGTGTTTGGTAAGTCTTTTTCGGCTTAACGGATGATACAATGCTTGGTTTGTAACTATCTTTCGCGTTTAAGTCTATAGCGGGTAGTTAAACGAGCATGTTTTCGTTTAACTTGTTTGCTATCGAACTAAGGCCATATTACTAATATTTTAGCTTGCATAGATCGTATATCACTTATAGATGGCACCCCGGGATATCCGGACCATAACCAGACCCGTTTGGTTATTCGTTTGTTCGTTACGCAATAAGCGGTTAAACGCTTATTCGAGTTTGTAAGTACTAAGGTGTACTCGGTTTTGCCACGGATGTCACATGTAGTGTTAGTGGAAATCACTAAGGGGACCCGAATTCACGTGGGAGAATGTGACATTTGAGCCAAAACAAGGTACACCTCAGTACGTAATTACCGATTAAGCAAATAAACGCCTTTTGCGTAACAAACGAACGATTAACCGAACGGGTCGGGTTATGACCCAGATATCTCGGGGGGCCATTTATAAGTGATATACGATCTATACAAGCTAAAACATTAGAAATACGGCCTTAGTTTGATAGCAAACAAGTTAAACGAAAACATGCTCGTTTAACCGCCCGCTATAGATTTAAACGCGAAAGATAGTTACAAACCAAGCATTGGATCATCCGTTAAGCCGAAAAAGACTTACCAAACACTTATTTGAAATGTTTTAAGCGATCCGTGAAAATATTTTTGATTTTTACAAAAATATAGTATGCTTTTATAATTTTACACAAAACTAGCCGAAAAACACTTGTTTTCGCGCTGTTTGTCGCACCCGATTAGTTTTTCTCGCCAAAAACCGAACCCGAACTAAATTTGGACCGGGCTTTTCGTGTTTGGGCTGGAGAAACAGAAACTTGGGCCAAAATGGGCCCATAATGGTCCGATCGCAGCCGCCACCCCCCCTTGTTTTTCTTTCACATTTAAACTAGATTCAAGCCATTTCCAACACCAATTCTTGAAAATTCTGGACATAAACTTCTCTCCAGCCAAAAAGTCAAGAAACCCTAAGGTAAACAACTTAAATAAGCTACTTTTACACTTGCTTAAACTTGTTTAATACCATAAAAACATGTCTTGGTTACTAAAAATCATTCCTAACCGTGTAAAAATCCTAAAAATGGTCCATAAATATGTTTTGATCATACACATGGTAAGGAACCTGTTTTGATAGTTGTTTGGCCATACACACGGATTAAAGGGTTGAAACGACGTTTTTACGGTTCAAAAGTTCGTTTTTGTACACTAGCCGAAACCCTAACTTAAGGGCTGTTATGTTGATGAAATATTGCTTGGTTTGTGATATAGGACTTGTACCTAGTTTTCTTAGAAGCACAAGAACTTGACAACTTGATCAAAAGGTCGGAAACGAGCCAAACCCGCTAAGGTAATGCCGAAACACTCGCTTACGGGCTATTTAGGTTAAGGTTGTGATGTGCATATTTTTAGGACTTGAAATTTTTCAGGGACATCAGGGACCATGTGAATAAGTCCCTTTTCAAATTTGGTAATTTTTCGACCATCCGAGAATATTTGGCGAATTTATTACCGAATTGGGACGTTTATTTGGGAAAAATAGCTAAATTACTTCAAAAATTATGGAATTTTTCTGGGAACTCAGATTTGATTTATTTTGATCACATATGAATTTTGGGATCATTTAGAGAAGTTTAAAGGTGTTTTGCTTATTTGCGTTCGTGTGAATTTTTATAGCCGAATTTGGGCTGAAAAGAATGTTGCATGAACTTTTTACATTCTGGAATTGATGTAGGTTGTTTTGGGACATGATTTGAGTATTCAGGAATTTTTTTTGATTTTTTGGAAATTGTTTGGGGTAAACGGGCGATTTTCAGACGAAATATAGCTCATAAAATGAATATTTATAAATTAGTAAATCAGCAAATAAATTCCAGAAATATTTTTATAAAAATCTAAATATTTTAATTGATAAGTGGTTAAATTTTCATAATTTAATGATTAACGGTTAATTAATTATACTAATTTGAATATTAAACAAATTCAGTTTTTATAACAACCGGCAAGTTCGCGACTAGTGAACCTGCGGGAAAATCAAAACACCAAGAGTGATCAAAAATCATATGTTTGGACTAATTAAGTGAAAATGAACTTTTCTATGAGAAACCTGGACAATCCGGGTGGATTGTGCGCGTTTCTTCTCAAATCAAGTTGAATAAACGGAAACGGGCCCCGTGGCTAATCCGGGACCACAGTATGTGATCTTTCTTTATAACTTAATCATGTTATTAACCAATACATTTACCCAAGCTTATTTTATCATAACTGCTTTCTGAACGCGTAAACGAGCAACTTGGCCCAGCTGGGAAAACGGAAGTCTGAGCCAAGTTCGGTTTTAAGTATTAGACATTGAACAACATCACAACCTAAGCCTATTGCCACTTTCTGGGCGTTCCAGCTACACCCAGATTAGTTATACAGCCCAGTTTAGTATTGAGATTATAATAATATTAAAATATTAATATTCTTGTAATATTGATTATAGGAATTACTGATAGCGGACCGAACAAACCACGAGCTGATACAGTACTGAATATCTACTAAACCGTGAGTTTCATGACCCCACTTTTAAACTGTTTTACGAACTTTTGGGGTGAAAAGCATGTTTGATTATATCTATATACTTATTTGAAACATGTGATGATGTGAATTATCTACGTGCTAACACACGAAAGTCCCCACAATCACAGTGATTAACTTCGAGCCGGTGGCTTGTGAATAGTACTATTGGTTTGACAAACCCAAACGGAATCGGCCTGGTTGCCGTGTCACATAGCGCCGTTTGCATATGACCATATTTATACAAACATGCTATGTAGTGTTAGACATAGCTACAGGGGCATGTTGTGGGCGGAAAGAGGCCACAGTGGTTGATTGAGCGTGGGAAATGGAGGCACGCAGCACGAACTGTCCAGGCTTCACTGTAGCTTAGCATAATTACATCACACACATCATTTACATACATACATACGTACTTATTTCATGATTACAAGTGTTAACTTGTGAATACTCATTACTGTTTTCTTGAAACTTGTGAAACCACCAACTCTAGTAGTTGACCCGTTTTAAACTGCTTTTCAGGTGTACCTAAATCGGAATGATTGGGTGATCTGTCACTTGCCTGAAGTGTGTGGTTGATGCTATGTGAATAAAAGCAAAGACGTTAGTAGTAAGAACGTTTAGTTAACGAACTAGTTTTGTTTGTACCACCTAGACTGTAAAACAATGATAGAACGAAGAAATGTAATATAATGTAAATTAGTTTGTAATGTTTCTTTATAAACAATGTGTTGATACCAGAGGTGTCTGTTACATTCCCGTTTTACGATTCCGCATTGTGCTAGTCGGGGTGTGACAGAAGTTTTCGTCACCTGAAGTTAGGGTTTCAGCGAAGTTATAACTGGCGAAGTTGTACGTTGGTGAAGTTAATTGGCGAAGTTATTATTTGGCGAAGTTATACTATGGAGAAGTTATTCTTTGGTGAAGTTGTACGTTGGTGAAGTTAATTGGCGAAGTTATACTTTGGCGAAGTTATACTTTGGTGAAGTTGTGCGTTGGCTAAGTTACGTGGTGAAGTTATAATATGGTGAAGTTAACATGAGGTGAAGTTGTACTATCTTCACCTTCACGAAAGATCGTTTCATTTTGTTCCAACTCCTGTTTCGGTTTAATAGGATGTCATTAAACATCACTGAACTGGTGAAAATAGAAGTTGAAGCTGGGTCAGCGACTAAAGATCCAAAGTTACTGAAAGGCATTGATTTTGTTGCGTGGAAAGACAGATTTGAGCAGTATGTGAAATATCAAGATGCAAAGATGTGGGTATGCATTCAGGATGGTTATATCCCTCCAACAACTGAGTTTGAAGGACGTGAGCAACTGAAAAAATATAATAAGATGGAGGACAATGAGAAGAAGATGTACGAGGCAGAAAGTAAGGCACTAGCTGCAATCACCATGGCACTACCTCAGGAAATTCTTCATACTTTCCGAAAGTGCAAGACGGCTAGAGAATTGTGGGAAGCATTGGAGAGCCGCTATGAAGGTAACGTCGGAATTCGAAACTCCAAGATAAAGTTACTAAAAACTCAGTTCTCGGTATTCAAGTATTTTAAGAATGAATCGCTTGACGAGATCATTACAAGATACTATCACTTGATGACCGAATTGGACAACTACTCTATAAGGTATTCTGAGAGTGAGATTGTGGAAAAACTTCTTGATGCTCTTCCATCAAGATGGGAGATGTACACAATTCTGATGAAAAAAGATAAGGAATTTGATAGTTTTGATTTAGAGAAGGTGGTTAACAAGTTACGTAATTATGAGCTTAACATGTTACGAAAAGAGACGCCTACTGATCAGGTTCAGGATCCGGGAATGTATGGTGCAAAAGGCTCTGCAAACTCAAGCTCTAAAACAGATTCGACCGCCTATTACTCAGGCGGGGAACCAAATTCTACGCAAGATGGTCATGTAATGATGAATATGGATGGAGATATATGCTTTGTAGCAAGCGGAAGTGGTTCATCAAAATCTCAATCTTCAGTCAGTAATTCTTCTACTAGTGCTTCAAATGTAAATTACTCAAAGATGCCTATGAGTGTGAAATCTGCTGAACAACAATTTGCCCTTTATGCCTCTTTCATTGCGTCTTATGAAAATTACATCAAGGGAAAGATAGTTGACCCTGCAACCTTGGATGAGGACTATAATCAGATAGATGCTGATGACATGGAAGAAATGGATCTGCAGTGGCGAATGGCGATGATAGTAAGAAGGGTAAAACGGTTTATGAAGAAGACTGGACGAAAATTCATGGGAGAGAGACCGGGATTTGACAAGTCAAAGGTTTGTTGCTACAACTGTCAACAAAATGGACACTTTGCCAGAGAGTGCCCAAATGAGAGAGTTGAACGGGGTCAGACCAGGCCTACTCAGCAGAATGGGAATGGAAGTGAAATAAAAGCCATGGTTTCTCAACAGAATGGTGGATATAATTGGAACATCAAAGTTGAGGAGGTGATTGAGCAAGCCCATCTGGTGAATATCGTGAGTGAAAGAAGTGACAAGGAACCAGTGGAGGATCAAGCATACATGGCAGAAGTGAATGATCAGCTCTCAGAGGTATGTTCTGAACCTCATTGTGAACAATGTGAAAAACTGTCTGATCAATTAATTTCTTTAACTTATCAGTATGTAAGTTTGGAAAAAGAATTAAAAATTATAAAAGCAGAACATCATTACTCTAAACAAAGGGAAAACAGTTATTCAGTCAAAATTATGCTGGTGAAAAAGATATAAGATGCCTTAAGGTAACATTAGCTGAGAAAATCCAAGTAATCGATCTAAGTTATGAAGTTGTGGAAGAAAAAACCAAAGTTATTGCTGAAAAGGACAAACAGATAGCTGATTATCAAGTGAAAGTGGTGGAACTAAACAGAAAACTTGAACAGCTTAGGAACTCTTCAAAGATGCTTAATCATGTCCTAAGTGTTCAACGTTCTCCTAACGATAAAGGAGGAATTGGATACAATGAAGTTCCACCACCTTTTAACAATAACTACACTTATAATCCTTGTAATCAGCCACCTGTCTTTGTTAAACCTGATCAGACAGTAACGGAAAATGCCAGCTCCATTGACTCACTCGTTAGAGTTCAATCAAGCAACACCAACGTTAAATTGAGCAATCATGTGAACCTCAATAAAGATGTTAATGAATTGGTTCAGACAGAATCGTCAGTTGTGGATCAAGACTCCACGCATAAAGAGTCTGTGAACATTCGCAAAGTGGATGATGAAGTTGTGTTACTCAGAAGGGGGGAGAGTGATACTTGTAGCAAAACGAAATCTTCTCTATACCCATTCTTTCCCCCTTATGTGAAACAAACTGTTAGTGAAGTAACTTCATCCTCTACTGCAACTTCTGAAAAGAATGTTCGGATAGACACAGATTGTCCAAAGAAAATTAATTGTCCGAACAAAAGCTGTTTTCGATGTAACAAGGTAGGTCACTTTGTCAGCAACTGTTCGCTGAAGAGGAAGAAATCTAAAAATTTGAGACCAACCAGAGCTGAAAATGGAACGAACACTAAAACTGGTACGGGTAAAAATTCTAATGCATCCAACTTTAATCGTTGGACAAATTTAAGATTTCAAAGAAACCAACCTCGTTTTTTCCCAGTTAATCATAGAATGGGTAACTTCGAATCCATTAACGCTAGAAAATCAAGAATGGTTGGATGGCCTCATAATCAGTTTTCTAGAAATCTTCCATTCAGATCAAATGAAAACTTCCCTCAAGGGAACTTTGGGCAACCAAGGAGTTGGATGCCGTTTGACAGGTTTGACCAACCCAAGACCAGAAGAGCTTGGGTCCCCCGCTTTTAATTCGTTCAATTAATTGTGCAGGAACAGTCGAACAGGGCTATGAACAACATGTGGGTTGTCGACAGTGGCTGTTCCCGGCACATGACTGGTAACAAGAATTTGTTACGTGATTTGAAAGCTGTACAAGGTGGAAGAGTTAGTTTTGCAGGAGAGAGTGGATGAAGAATTTCTGGAGTCGGTACTGTTACTAATAGGAAATCAAGTTGGAGAAAGTTAATTTTGTGGAAGAGTTAAAGCACAATCTTCTGAGCGTCTCTCAGATCTGTGACAAAGACTACACTGTGCACTTTACAAAAGATGAAGCACTCGTGCTTCATCCTGGTTTCAAGATTCCTGAAACCTGGGTTGTGATGAAAGCTCCAAGAGAGAAGAATACATACGTGATGGACATGAGGTCCACCAAGATGGAGACGGAAGACTCATGTCTCTTGTCAAAAGCAACAGAATCTGAGTCGGAATTGTGGCATCGTAGGATGGGTCATATCCATCTACGTAAGATGAACTACATAGTCAAGAATGAGCTGGTACTTGGGGTTCCATTAAAGAATTTCAACTTTGACGACCAGTGTCTGTCGTGCAATAAAGGAAAGCAGCAAAAGAAATCACATCACTCCAAAGTGGTTAACTCAATTGTCACACCTTTGGATTTGCTTCACATGGATCTGTTTGGTCCTATCAATGTTAAAAGCCTGGGTGGAACATCTTATTGCTGGTGGTGACTGATGACTACTCACGTTACTCATGGGCTTATTTTCTGAAAGCCAAAGAAAAAACCGTGCAGTTGGTAATTAACTTGATTACCAAAGTGGAAAATATTGTTGGGGGAAAAGTCAAGTTCATCAGAAGTGATAATGGCACTGAGTTCAAGAACTATCAAATGGAAATGTTTTGTCTGCAGAAAGGGATAGAGCATCAGTTTAGTGCACCATATACTCCGCAACAGAATGGAGTAGCTGAAAGGAAGAATAGAACTTTAATTGAGGGTGCCAGGACTATGCTGGCAGATGCTAAACTTCCCGTGGTGTTCTAGGCTGAGGCGGTTGCCACAGCCTGCTATACCCTTAATCGTGTTTTAACTGTTAAAAGATTACATAAAACTTGTTATGAATTAATGCATGGTCGAAAGCCAAATCTGAAAGGTCTTGAACCTTTTGGGCCCCCATGTTCGATCTTAAAGACTAACTCAAAATTTGGTGAAAAAGCTGACGAAGGTATTCTTGTTGGCTACGTTGTTGGGTCACCCAACAGAAGAGTCTTTAATCTATCGAACAATAAGGTTGAGGTGGTCTGTAACACCGACATTACAAGTTACAAATCACCAAAGCCTATCACGGGACCAGCAGAGGCTTTCGATTATGATACATTATTCAAATCTTTTATTTTACCTTCTTTTGATTTTGCAGATACAGAAGAAAGAATGGCAACTCAGATGCTACTCGATGAAGATGAGGCATTTCTGCATCGTCCACAGCTCAATGAACCTCATGCTGCTTCAAGTGGTGATGACTTTATCAATCCGTTTCACACTCAACACAATTCAGATGAAATCTCTCCAAATCTTGGAGAAGACTTAGCGGTTGGTCCTGTCCAAACCACCAGAATCCACAAGGATCATCCCCTGGAGAATGTGATCGGTAATCCTTCCTATGGAGTGCGAACAAGAAGGAGCTTGGAAGAAAACACATGTGTGTATGCAAGCATTAAAAATACTGGTATTATGAATGAATGCTTGTATGCTTGCTTCATCAGTCAAATTGAACCAAAGAACTATTAGATGGCATTAAAGGATAGCTCATGGGTAGAAGCCATGCAGGAAGAATTGGCTCAGTTTAACAAAATGGAAGTATGGCGTTTGGTTGAAAAGCCACGAGATGTGAATGCAATCGGTACGAAGTGGGTATTCAAATGCAAGAGAGATAAGAAAGGGGTAATCGTCCGGAACAAGGCTAGGTTAGTAGTCAAAGTATTTAATCAACAAGAAGGGATCAACTACAATGAGGTGTTTGCTCCTGTGGCAAGACTAGAAGCAATTCGACTGTTCTTGGCCTTTGCTGCACACAATGATATGAAAGTATTTCAGCTGGATGTTAAAAGTGCTTTTCTAAACGGCAAGGTCGATGAAGTGGTGTATGTCGAGCAACCTCCGGGTTTTCTGATCCAGACTTTCCAGATCATGTGTACAAGCTTAGTAAAGCATTATATGGCCTACATCAGGCTCCACGAGCTTGGTACGCAACTTTATCTGATTATTTGCTAGAAAATGGGTTTGTGAGAGGAAAGATAGACAGTACGTTGTTTGTCAAGTGGAATGGGAAAGAATTTCTTCTCGTTCAGGTCTATGTGGACGATATCATCTTCGGAGCCTCAAAGATTTCTATGTGTTAGGAGTTTGAAGCGGTTATGAAGAAAAGGTTTGAGATGAGCGCCATGGGTGAACTAACTTTTTTTTTGGGCTTACAGGTAGATCAGAAGAAGGATGGCTTGTTCATTCATCAAACTAAATATGTTCACGATGTGCTTAAACGCTTTAAGATGGAAGAAAGCACCCCATTTGATACTCCGATTTGTATCAACCACAAACTAGGTGCTGACTCCGACAGTGATAAAGATGTGGACCCCACTCAGTATCGAGAAATTATAGGTTCTTTGATGTATTTAACTGCTTCCAGACCTGACATCATGTTTGCAGTTTGTCTTTGTGCTTGTTTTCAGGCAAACCCAAAGGAGTTACACATGAAAGGAGTGAAGAGGATTTTGCGGTATCTTAAAGGGAAGCCTAAATTGGGTCTCTGGTATCCAAAAGGAGGAGAACTGGACCTGGTAGCATACACAGACTCAGATTATGGAGGATGCAACCAGAACAGGAAGTCAACTACTGGTGGCTGTCAATTTCTATGAGGAAGATTGGTGTCGTGGCAATGCAAGAAGCAGACTTCTGTAGCCATATCCACCTGTGAAGCAGAATACATGGCTGCATCAAACTGCTGCTCCTAGGTTTTATGGATACAACAACAAATGCGAGACTATGGTCTGAATTTCACTCAAACTCCTATTTGCATTGATAACACTGTTGCTACCTCAGTAACTATCAATCCCGTGAAACACAGTAAAACAAAACATATTGACATTCGTCATCATTTCATATGGGATTGTGCTTAGAAGAAACTAATCTTGCTTGCAAAAGTTGATTCCCAGGATAATTATGCCGATCTTTTTACAAAAGCTTTTGACCGGTCCCGTTTTCAAAACCTTATTAAGCTTAATGGGATGATCAATCCCGAGTAACCATGTTTTCCTTTTGTGTTAAAAAAAAAATCACTATCGTTGAGAATTATGTCAGTTGCTCAAGGTTGAAGGACATATTCTTGAATATGTTTGGTCCTTATATCCACGTGTAGATTCAAGGATAGCCATTAACCTAATAACTGAAAGCCACTGGGGAGGTTGTGATGAGTTTTTATTCCCTCGCTGAAAATTATGTCGGTTACACTCAGTTGGCGGGACACATATTTGTATGTGTTTGGTCCTGCTAATCTACTGGATTTTCGGGATAGCCATTAACCCAAACACTTAGAAGTGATCGGGGCGTATGAATATAAAATTCCTTTTAGGGAAATGATATACTTTTTCAGTCCATAGCTTCTCTTGAAGCTTCAAAATTGATGTTAAATTGAAAATTGATCCAACCTATGGAAAATGATAGATGAACTGATTTTGTGTTCCTAATGGGTGAAGTTATTAGGCTTAAAAGACTTTAGAACAGTCATTGGTTGGTACGGTAGCTTTCCATGGTGCGTAAAAGTTAATGTGATACAAATTAAATCTGCTCGATTTACTGTGAAGAGTCATTTTAAAATGTGCATGTCTCCACATATATCTCTCCGAATGATAGGCAGAAAAGTGATTACTCAGTCATACACGAGCCCGTTCGTGTCTTGATCCCCGCGTAGATTGTGTTATCCTTCTGCAGTGATCCAGATTCGGGACTTGCAGGTATTTGTTATAGTTAAAAAAAAAAAAAAAAAAAAAAAAAACTGAGTCTTGTGCAAGATGTAAGTATTATGAAGCCGACTCAAATGTACAATGTTTAAATCAGACACTACAGGTCGAAGTCAACTCGGGGTGATCTGAGGAAAGCCAAATACGCCTTGAGAATAGATAGGAGGCATCACAATTCCTTAAGTGATGTCCATCTAAATTTTGAGCCTAATTCGACCTAATCCGTATCACTGAAGCGATGAGAATCATGCTAAGTTTTATACCTGCCTTCAGCCTGTTTCTCTATGTCATAATAATGCTGAACATGGACCCTTGTGATAGCCTCTTAATCAGTATGATTCCATGTTAGGATCTTTTCTTAAACATGATGGGTTCTCTACAGACTGAAATTTGATCCCATCAATGTTATTTTACTTATGTTTATTTTATATTATTATACGTCTGTCTTATGTGAATAACATAGAGTCTAGGGTTACTCGTTTTTGGTCTTTTATAACTTCGCCACTGGGCTTTTTAAGAAAGTATAAAAGGCAATTCTGGACCACGTCTGGTCAAACTAAACACAAAACACCTACTGAACCCTCAGCGAACTTGTCATCTGAATCAACTTTCTTATAATCTGCTTCGTGACTACCACTAAGGTGCCTTAATGTCTTATTGATTCATAATAAACTTGTTGTGTGGTTAATCAATTCCATAATGTAGGTTTATAATTGGGTCTATTGGGTTATTCCTTTTTATCGATCATACTCTATATTTATGGTTGCATTGGTGGTGTCTGGATCTCTGAGACCTCAATCGTACATCCTTATACCTATTGTCCATCTCTGATTGTCCGTCATTGCTACTGATTTTGATCTTGATTCAGGCAGTGTGCGTGCAGCGAAGTTGTGATTGTGGCGAAGTTATTACAACATCGTTGATTGGTCACAACTTCGCCATCACCAACTTCGCTACCTTTCTGCTAGGCGAAGTTACACACTATCTAGGAGTTTACCTAACTTACCTTGTTTGCTTTGCAGATATGGCTGCTGTAGCAGCTGCGGGTGGTACAGGTGGTGATGAAGGAGATGGGGATAAGAGAAAATTCTTTCCGGGTCACAACATGTACGTGACATTAGACCCAGATGCTCGTGGAGTAGAAGATTACTCGGAGATCATCACGTTTCTCATACGATCAAGGATTTTTCATGCCATCACTACAACTCTTCCGATCTCTTTACCAAATATAGAAGACTTTTGGAACACAGTGGAATATGATTGTCGAGTGGAACCTCTAGTGATGCGTGCTACTGTCAATCGTCAGGAAGTATAGTTTTCTACAAATCAGATACAGAAGGCTCTATAGTTTGAAGATGAAACTACTCAAGACCCCACCGAGTTTTCAGCCTCTTTTAGGAATGGGGCATTTCTTCGTATGGGATACTCTGGTCCATTGGAAGACTCACAACGCCGAAAGGGATTTCTATTGGATCAATGGCGTTTCTTGATGCATGTGCTGATTGTTTGCATGTCCGACCGCAAAGCAGGAACTGATGGGTGCGACAATGCTATCTGCCATGACTGCGCTGACATATAATAAACCATTTAGCTTCAGTCAAATGGTGTTCTACGAAATTGATCGTCAGCAGAGGGCTGCTGACAGGGAGCGGTTCTTAATGTATCCGAGATTTTTACAGATGATTCTTAATCATGTTGTTCCTAATCTGCCACAACGTCGTCCTATCTCTTTTGTGGAATGTATAAACAAGAGAATTTTTGCTCAATGACGATCATCGAGCGCACGAAGTAATCCTGAACGTCGTCCGCGACACACTGATTTATTTGGGTACCTTGTAAATCCTAACTTCGTTGCTCCACCAGAGGATGAATTTGCTGATCCTGCACCGGCACAAGCTGATATCCCACAACCACCTCCCGTGGTTCATGTTGCTCCACTTCCTGTTGATCCTGTTGAAGATGCTCCCTTACTGGATGATCCAGTAATAGATCCTGTTATCTCTGCAGAAGAGGGGATAGATCTTGATGTTGCTTTGGGGGTGCAAGGTATTTTTGGTACTTCCTCTGAAGTTCGGGTTTCCTCAATCGTAGTGTCTGGGGTACCATCTTCTTTGATTGTCGGTTCAGTTGGTCAATCTCGACCTTCAAGAGAGGATTCAGAGGAAACTTTATCTGATTCTTCAAATGATGAAGCTGCTGAAGCCCAGAGAATTTTAGTTACACAAGAGCGGATTCAAGGAAAACGGAATAAAGATTCGGATGATAGTGAGTCGGTGTCACACCCGGCCCTGAACGGCGGAAACAGCCGGGCGCGCGCGAGTGGGGATTGATACTTAAGCACGGGTCATTGCAAACATTCAAGATAAAATTTTCATTGCGCATGAAATGTTTAATACAAATACATTACATTGTTTAAAGATTACATAAAATCATCCAAGTATAAAAACTGTTGAAGATTTCCACGCCATATCCCCTTGCGCGGCGGGAACAACCACGCGCATCGAAGGGATAGAACTAAAATCTTCCAAAAAGCTAGTTTTAGATGTTCAGCGTGAGGTGCTCTAAGTGTGACTCCATGCGCTACCTAGTTATCTCCTGAAAGACACGTAAAAACATTTGAATCAGTATAAACTGAGTGAGTTCACAAGTTTTAGTAACTTGATAAATCGTGTTTGCATCATAATCTTGATACAAATCATTCTGAAACATAATTCTGATAGCATCATTAAAACACATGCTTGGTAAAACATAGATCTATCAACATATTCTGATAAAATCGTTCCGCGGTTTACGCTGCGAACATTTCTGGGAACTGTGCTCGTCTGTGTAAGTGGCGCTGCCACTATGAGCGAATAATACCGTCCCGCGGGTTACGCGCAGACGTTGTGCCAGAAAACAAGGCGCTCGTCTGCGTAAGAGGAGCGACCTCTACGAGCGGGCTCAAACCCATAGTACTGCCCCATGACCATACAAGGCACTCGTCTGTGTAAGAGGTGCGACCCCTACGAGTGGGCGGATCAAACCAGCAGTCCCTACCCTTAGAGTTCCAATGGTAAAGTGATCACTTACTCGAATCTGGTGCACTAACATTGAAAAACCATAGGTAACCGTTCGCATCGCTCATCATGAAACATAACTTAAACACATAATCGCTTGCATAGCTTGTAAGTATACCATGATAAAACATTATTTAAGTACGTGTCCCTCGCCCCGAAAACAGTTTAAAAATAGTGAAAACAGTGGAAATAGGGGCTGTGAGACTCACCTGTGTTTCTTGTTAAGGGATTTAGTCGAGATTCGGGTTTTCTTGGTGTTGGTCTTTGAATTTGAAGGTCTAGAATATGATGAAATAGCAAGAAGTATATAAGAAATAGGAGAATATAAGGTTTGGAAAGTAGATCTCAAGTTTATAACCTCGGCTTACCTAGTAACTGGAACGGAATCGAAAATAACGGATGCTCGGGAGATGATTAGTGCAAGTTTGCAGTTCTTTGAAGTGTGTTTTGAGTGATAATTTAGGTTACATATTTATAGGCAAACTCAAGGGAACACAATCCCTTGCTTTAGGGGATTGTAATCTTTTCATATCTAGGTGTAATGATGATAAAGTATGGAAATTATTATTGTTTATTGTTTACTTAAAAGTGGAGGAGTGGATAAAAGATCTTGATTTGATTTGGACAGGACATGCAGGTCTGGGGTTGGTGAGAGTAGGGTGGCTGACAGTTGACTTTTCATGTTACAGTGTGCTTTTTCAGGTACTTTTGTCAGTGTACAGTAAAAAGTGGAAAATCTCTGAAACACGCTACTGTTTCCTTTTGGGCGGGAGTAATCTCCTTATGTCTGGAGAATAGACTAAGTGTTCTGTGCGCATCACTTTGTGCGCATAGCTTTCTGCGTGAAGGACATTTCTTTGCTGCGGGTAGGTGCGTAACCTTCTCGCAGTTAGGGATATTGAGTTTCATTTGTAGATTCTCCAGGTGGTCTTGGTATTTCAACATAGTGATCAGTCATGTTGAAGTCAATTCCATCTTGGAGCTTCAGACAAACTAGCTCTCAATGTTCCCGCCATGCGGGGAGGTTAGTTCCCTTCCGCTCGCGCATAAACGATTTAGGATGCACCCGCCTTAGCATCATGCGGGATGGTCAACCCATAGACAACATAACGTTAAGTTACATGAAAACATAAAGCCAAAACATTCGCGCATGGCGCATATAACATATGCTCACGCTGGTTCTTAACATGGCGCGCTCGCGCAGGGCAAACATAACAAATGCCCGCGCTGATTCTAACATAGCGCGCTCGCGCAGGGCGAACATAACAAATGCACGCGCTGACTAACATGGCGCGCTCGCGCAGGGCGAACATAACAAATGCCCGCGCTGATTCTATATGGCGCGCATAATATTTACAATCACCTAATTATTAGGTTGATTACTTAGTTTAAGGGATTGGGAATTTACCGGGTGTCACATTCTCCCCTCGTTAAACGAATTTCGTCCCGAAATTTAGGAGACGTTGCTGGCAGAAGCCATGCTCTGAAAGAGGTGTGGGTATTTCTTGCGTATTTGGTCTTCTCTTTCCCAAGTGAATTCAGGCCCACGCCTCGAGTTCCATTGAACCTTTACTAACTTGATTTTGCTTCTGCGTAACTTTTGTTCTTTCCAATCGGTTACTGCTATAGGTTCTTCTACGAAGTGCAGCTGTTTGTCGATGTGAATCTCTTCCAACGGCAAAATCAACGTTTCGTCAGATAAGCACTTTTTGAGGTTGGACACATGAAACGTATCATGAACTCCACTGAGTTCGGCGGGTAAACGGAGTTTATAAGCAACCGGACCGATCCTTTCCAGGATCTCAAATGGTCCAATGAAGCGTGGATTCAACTTTCCTCGCTTGCCGAAACGGGGGACTCCTTTCCATGGAGAGACTTTCAAAAGTACTTTATCCCCTACTTGAAATTCCAATGGTTTCCTTCGCACATCTGCGTAGCTCTTCTGTCTGTCGCGCGCTGTCTTAAGGCGATCCCTTATCTGAAAAATCTTGTCTGTTGTTTCTTGGATCAATTCTGGACCAGTCATTTGCTTGTCACCTACTTCAGCCCAGCACAGTGGGGATCTACACTTGCGCCCATACAGAGCTTCGAACGGCGCAGCCTTAATGCTTGTGTGATAGCTGTTGTTGTAAGAAAATTCAACCAATGGGAGATGAGTATCCCAGCTACCTTCGAAATCGATTGCGCACGCGCGTAGCATATCTTCCAATGTCTGGATTGTTCGCTCGCTTTGCCCATCCGTTTGAGGATGATATGCCGTACTCATGTCAAGGCGAGTACCTAGAGCTCCTTGTAACGATCTCCAAAACCTTGATGTGAACCGACTATCTCTATCAGAAATGATGGACACTGGGACTCCATGTTTTGAAACTACTTCTCGAATATACAATCGGGCTAACTTTTCCATCTTATCGGTTTCCTTGATCGGCAGGAAGTGCGCTGACTTAGTTAGCCGATCCACAATAACCCAGATCGTGTCGTAACCCCCAGGTGTCCTTGGCAATTTGGTGATGAAGTCCATAGAGATTTGTTCCCACTTCCACATGGGAATTTCTGGCTGCTGAAGCAACCCTGATGGTTTCTGGTATTCAGCCTTCACCTTCGAACACGTCAGGCATTTACTGACATACGTCGCGATGGCGCCTTTAAGATTGGGCCACCAATACAGCGTTTTAACATCTTGGTACATCTTGTCTGCGCCAGGATGTACGGAATACCGCGTCTTGTGAGCTTCGTTTAATACTTGCTCGCGCAATCCTCCCTTGAGAGGGACCCATACGCGGTTAGCAAAATACCGAGTGCCGTTCTCTTTGAGCTCCAAATCCTTAATCATACCCCCAAGGGATTCGTTTTTAACAAACTCCGGTTTCAAGGCTTCTTGCTGAGCGTCTCGGATGCGAGTAGAGAGATCTGCGTGTATGGTCAACCTTAGAGCCTTGACTCGTAGCGTTTTTATTCGCTCCTTCCTACTTAGCGCGTCTGCTACCACATTCGCCTTTCCAGGGTGGTACTTAATTTCACAATCATAATCATTCAACAACTCCACCCATCTTCGTTGCCTCATGTTTAAATCCTTTTGATCAAATATATGCTGAAGGCTCTTGTGATCCGTAAAGATTATACACTTTGTACCATAGAGGTAATGGCGCCAAATCTTTAGCGCGAAGACAACCGCTCCAAGTTCTAAATCATGCGTTGTGTAGTTCTTTTCATTGGTCTTGAGTTGGCGTGAGGCATACGCTATGACTTTGTCTCGCTGCATAAGGACACATCCGAGTCCCTGATGTGAAGCGTCGCAGTAAACAACAATGTCAGCCGTCCCCTCGGGCAGAGACAGAATTGGCGCACTACATAACTTCTGTTTTAACGTTTGAAATGCTGCTTCCTGATTTTCGCCCCAAACAAACTTCTTGTCTTTCTGAGTTAGCGCGGTCAGAGGTAGAGCTATCTTGGAGAAGTTCTCAATGAAGCGTCGATAGTAGCCAGCTAGTCCTAGGAATTGCCTCACCTCAGTTGGGGTTTTTGGCGCTTCCCAGTTTTCGATGGCCTTGACTTTGGAAGGATCAACGTGTATTCCTTTCTCGTTTACAACGTGACCGAGAAAATGAACTTCTCTAAGCCAAAACTCGCACTTGGAAAACTTCGCATACAACTTTTCTTTCCTCAACAATTCCAAAATCAATCTCAGGTGTTGCTCATGCTCGGCCTTGGTCTGAGAGTAAATCAGGATATCATCTATAAACACAATCACAAACTTGTCCAAGTATGGTTTGCACACGCGGTTCATCAGATCCATGAACACAGCCGGCGCATTAGTTAGCCCGAAAGGCATCACTAAGAACTCATAATGGCCGTATCTAGTTCGGAAGGCTGTTTTCGGCACATCTTCCTCATGGACCCTAAGTTGGTGGTATCCTGACCGTAGATCTATCTTTGAATAATAACTGGATCCCTGCAACTGGTCAAATAAGTCGTCAATCCTCGGTAAGGGGTACCGATTCTTGACTGTCAGCTTGTTCAGCTCCCTGTAGTCAATACACATTCTGAACGAACCATCCTTCTTCTTAACAAACAGTACTGGAGCTCCCCAAGGTGAAAAGCTTGGGCGTATGAAACCCTTATCCAATAGTTCCTGTAACTGATTGGATAGCTCTTGCATCTCAGATGGAGCTAATCGATAAGGCGCTCGAGCTACTGGCGCAGCTCCTGGGACTAAATCAATACGAAACTCGACTTGTCGCGGCGGCGGCAATCCGGGCAAATCTTCAGGAAAAACTTCTGGAAATTCGCGCACTACTGGTAAGTCTTCAATTCTTCGCTCATCTCCTTTCTTCTCTACGACATGCGCCAGGAAGGCGTAGCACCCTTTCCTTAGGCACTTGCGCGCCTTTAGGCACGAAATCAGTTTTGTCGCAACTCCCCTTCTTTCTCCTTGAATTACCAAGGTTTCTCCGTTCAACAGTGGAATCCGAACCTGCTTCTCATGGCAAATAACTTCCGCGCGGTTCTCGACTAACCAATCCATACCTACCACAATGTCAAAACTTCCCAAGTCTATTGGCAACAAGTTAATATTGAACCCGTGACCTCCCATGACTATAACACATTGTTCAGTTCTTTCGTTCGCGCATAACTGCCTACCATTGGCTAGTTCTATAGTATAAGGTGTGTCTAGCTTACGGGTTGCTAAGCCTAGGGAGTTTTTAAACTCAGCAGATATAAAACTCAGGTCAGCGCCAGTATCAAATAAGACAGATGCAAAATGGCCGTTAAGTAAAAACGTACCGGTTACCACATTCGGCTCTTCTTTAGCTTCACCCGCGCTGATCACAAAAGCTCTCCCGCGAGCTTGGTTTCCCCTTTGCGGGCAATCCCGACTGAAATGCCCTGGCTTTCCGCATGCGTAGCAGTTGTCATTGGCTCCAGCTTCTTTAGCACGGCAATTCACCGTCTTGTGTCCTGGCCTGTTACATTTGGCGCACGTGACGCTCGCGCATTCACCCTCGTGGTGAAACTTGCATTTGTTGCACCATGGGTAAGGGCCACTGTATCCTTTCCTTGATAGCTCCGCGGCTTGGATCGCGTAAACCCTTGCGCTTTCCTGCTTCTTGAACGGTGGCTGCTTGGAGTCGGACCCTCGGTGGTGAGAGTTCCACTTCCTCTTGGGATCAGAGGTTCGCTGCTCGATTCCGCGCGTAGTCAACATACCCGCACGGACCGTATCCCTTGTAAGGGTGATGGCCCGTGCTACCGCCGCATCAAAGGTTGGAGGCGCTGCGGCGTTGAGCGGAACCCTAACAACAGGAGGTAACCCAAAAATATACCTCTCGATCTTCTTTTCCTCCGTGTTTGCCATGTCTGGCACCAACTGGCAAAGTTCGTTGAACCGGTTGTTGTAGGCGTCGATATCCGTTCCTACCATGGTGTGGTTCCAGAATTCCTGCTGCAGACTCTGGATTTCTGCGCGAGAGCAGAACTTTCTCATCATCATTTCCTTCAGTTCCTCCCAGGTCTTGTGGAGAGCAACTTCTCGCCCCAATGTTTTCGTTTGAAGCTTCCACCAAGACGAAGCTGCTTCTTGGAACATGCAGGTCGCGTAAAGGACCTTCTGGTTCTCACTACATCCGCTAATGGAGAGAACTGTCTCCATCTTGTCAATCCAGTTGTAGAGCCCAATGGCCCCTTCGGTACCCTTGAATGGCCAAGGCTTACAGGCCATGAATGTCTTGTAGGAGCATCCTTTGTCCAAGGCTCCTGATTCGGGTTCTGGGGTCTCATTCTGACGACCCTGACTTGATTCGGCCTTGCTGGCCTCATGTGTCGCAATCGCCTGCGCGATTATTTCCGCGAGTTCCTCGGGTGTCATGGTAATTCCTTTGGCTTTAGTTGGAGGCATTCTTGCTTTAAAAGAGTGAAAATATATCAGACTTAGCGCATGTACTCTGAGCGCATAATGTTATCATTATTTACTACAGTGTGACCCGTGTTCCTAAGTGTGTGTATAGTTTCCTTTTGAAAATATTTTCTTTGAAAAATATTTCATGCGATTCCCCAACGGTTATAGTCTAGGTTAAAACTTCTTTTCCTAGTTCGCTATAACCAGTGCTCTGATACCAATCTGTCACACCCGGCCCTGAACGGCGGAAACAGCCGGGCGCGCGCGAGTGGGGATTGATACTTAAGCACGGGTCATTGCAAACATTCAAGATAAAATTTTCATTGCGCATGAAATGTTTAATACAAATACATTACATTGTTTAAAGATTACATAAAATCATCCAAGTATAAAAACTGTTGAAGATTTCCACGCCATATCCCCTTGCGCGGCGGGAACAACCACGCGCATCGAAGGGATAGAACTAAAATCTTCCAAAAAGCTAGTTTTAGATGTTCAGCGTGAGGTGCTCTAAGTGTGACTCCATGCGCTACCTAGTTATCTCCTGAAAGACACGTAAAAACATTTGAATCAGTATAAACTGAGTGAGTTCACAAGTTTTAGTAACTTGATAAATCGTGTTTGCATCATAATCTTGATACAAATCATTCTGAAACATAATTCTGATAGCATCATTAAAACACATGCTTGGTAAAACATAGATCTATCAACATATTCTGATAAAATCGTTCCGCGGTTTACGCGCGAACATTTCTGGGAACTGTGCTCGTCTGTGTAAGTGGCGCTGCCACTATGAGCGAATAATACCGTCCCGCGGGTTACGCGCAGACGTTGTGCCGGAAAACAAGGCGCTCGTCTGCGTAAGAGGAGCGACCTCTACGAGCGGGCTCAAACCCATAGTACTGCCCCATGACCATACAAGGCACTCGTCTGTGTAAGAGGTGCGACCCCTACGAGTGGGCGGATCAAACCAGCAGTCCCTACCCTTAGAGTTCCAATGGTAAAGTGATCACTTACTCGAATCTGGTGCACTAACATTGAAAAACCATAGGTAACCGTTCGCATCGCTCATCATGAAACATAACTTAAACACATAATCGCTTGCATAGCTTGTAAGTATACCATGATAAAACATTATTTAAGTACGTGTCCCTCGCCCCGAAAACAGTTTAAAAATAGTGAAAACAGTGGAAATAGGGGCTGTGAGACTCACCTGTGGTTCTTGTTAAGGGATTTAGTCGAGATTCGGGTTTTCTTGGTGTTGGTCTTTGAATTTGAAGGTCTAGAATATGATGAAATAGCAAGAAGTATATAAGAAATAGGAGAATATAAGGTTTGGAAAGTAGATCTCAAGTTTATAACCTCGGCTTACCTAGTAACTGGAACGGAATCGAAAATAACGGATGCTCGGGAGATGATTACAAGTTTGCAGTTCTTTGAAGTGTGTTTTGAGTGATAATTTAGGTTACATATTTATAGGCAAACTCAAGGGAACACAATCCCTTGCTTTAGGGGATTGTAATCTTTTCATATCTAGGTGTAATGATGATAAAGTATGGAAATTATTATTGTTTATTGTTTACTTAAAAGTGGAGGAGTGGATAAAAGATCTTGATTTGATTTGGACAGGACATGCAGGTCTGGGGTTGGTGAGAGTAGGGTGGCTGACAGTTGACTTTTCATGTTACAGTGTGCTTTTTCAGGTACTTTTGTCAGTGTACAGTAAAAAGTGGAAAATCTCTGAAACACGCTACTGTTTCCTTTTGGGCGGGAGTAATCTCCTTATGTCTGGAGAATAGACTAAGTGTTCTGTGCGCATCACTTTGTGCGCATAGCTTTCTGCGTGAAGGACATTTCTTTGCTGCGGGTAGGTGCGTAACCTTCTCGCAGTTAGGGATATTGAGTTTCATTTGTAGATTCTCCAGGTGGTCTTGGTATTTCAACATAGTGATCAGTCATGTTGAAGTCAATTCCATCTTGGAGCTTCAGACAAACTAGCTCTCAATGTTCCCGCCATGCGGGGAGGTTAGTTCCCTTCCGCTCGCGCATAAACGATTTAGGATGCACCCGCCTTAGCATCATGCGGGATGGTCAACCCATAGACAACATAACGTTAAGTTACATGAAAACATAAAGCCAAAACATTCGCGCATGGCGCATATAACATATGCTCACGCTGGTTCTTAACATGGCGCGCTCGCGCAGGGCAAACATAACAAATGCCCGCGCTGATTCTAACATAGCGCGCTCGCGCAGGGCGAACATAACAAATGCACGCGCTGACTAACATGGCGCGCTCGCGCAGGGCGAACATAACAAATGCCCGCGCTGATTCTATATGGCGCGCATAATATTTACAATCACCTAATTATTAGGTTGATTACTTAGTTTAAGGGATTGGGAATTTACCGGGTGTCACAGTCGGATTATGAACAGGAGTTGTATGCCTTGGTCCGAAGATCAAAGAGAGCTAGAGCTGGTGAAAGCTCAAGTGTTGTTCAATTTGCCCCTCCACAGTTATCTGGTATGTCAATAGTACCTCCCTCTTCATCCGAACCACTCACAGTGACATCTAGTGGTCAAACGGTGGCTTTGTCAGCAGCATCTTGTGTTCCATCTACGGTTGTGATGTCTATGCCGGCGATTGTGTCTCTACCACAACGTACTATTGCATCGTCTGAGGTTCTGTCTATGTTTGTTGAATCTACGGTGATGGCGACTACTAGGTCCACTGTTTCAATTCATACTCCGATCACTAGTCCACCATCATCAGAAACTCCAGTGACACTGGGTATCCCTCTGCCATATGCACAAGACATTTCTCACATGTCATTTGCTTTTGATGCTTCATTGTCAGATTCAGAGCGGATAGCGGCTCTAGAACGTGTCGTGGCTGAGCAGTCAAGAATTAATCTCATTCAAACACAAGCTATTCAACGACTAGTGGCTGAGAACCAAATTCAGTCATCTCTTCTTATTGAGCATGGTAACTTTTTGATACGCATAAACAGTTCTTAGCATCTCAGGGGGAGACCAGTTGCAAAGGGGATGAGTTGAGAACCAAGAGGAGAGAGGAGAGAGATGATGATCCCAATGCTTCGAAAGATGCAGGTGGTGAGCTGCCAAGAACTGAACAAACCCTTGGAGCTTCCACATCTCAGGGGGAGTCTACTGGTCCATCTGGAAGTGCAAGTGGTGAGACAGTTGTGGTGAATGATGAAGCTACTGATCCATCTAGCAGTACAAGTGGTGAAACTATTGTGGTGGTTGATGAGGAAGATATGGATGAAGATGTGTTGCCTCTTAGTGAGATTGAAAATCATGGTGAACAGATTGAGATTGACAGTGGATTAAAGGAAGGTGAGATACCTGGTGATAGTGTTGAACATGATATTCCAAGTCAAGAACGTATGGGTCAAGATGATAATATGTCGGGTGATTCTGAATGGGAGGAACAGCCACGGTGGAAAGAAGAATATGCTCATTGGTTTAACAAAACAAAGAAGCCAGTGGTATCAACGATGTTCAAAAAGAGTTATAATATTAAAGGATATGCTGAATCGAAAAAGGGTATTATCTGTTGGTTGTATGATGATCAGCTAAAAGTATTTGTGGTGAAAGATATGATGGGATTCAGTATTTTGCTAAGAAGTTGAGATCATTCAATACGTTACCTGAGTGTGAGGTGGAGGACTTGGCTCGTTTAAGGTTGATTAATAGGAGTGGGGACAACTTTGCTAGTTGGGTTGGTAAAATAGTGTGGAGTGAAGTTGTTAAGGAGAAAAAGTTTGAGTTGTTGAAGCCTCAAAAAGGGGAAGTTGGTTGAAGAAACAGATCGAGGAATGCGGGCTAATGGCAAGCCCTGGATGGTGATGAAGTACAAACCGATTCGTTGTATGAAAGAAGTTCCAATGAAGACTATGCCTCAAGATGTGTTAAAAGATTTTAAATGGTGGTATGTTGATTGCCAAACTGCTGAAGCTGTGATGGGAGATCAAGATGAACAGGAGATCTTAAGGGTGTATGATCCTATGCACTTGGTAAATTTTTCTCAAGCTGATTTGCAGGTACTCAACTAAAAGAAGATTTTTTATATTCCTGCTTGGAAAGATGAAGCGAAGAAATATCAAAGGGTGGTCTCAGTTTGTGTGAGACAAGGTGTACAAGCTTGAAGATGGAAGGTACGGATTTTTGGATTACATGACGAGACGAAGATGTAAGAGAAATGAAGCTACTACCAAGGGGGAGTCTGTTGGTGCATTGTGTCAATAGTTCATTTGTCTCGAGTTTATCGTGTCTATAATCATTATGATGTTTGGTTTGTCGTGATAAACTAGTTAGTTTTGTTTTTGGTTTTGGCGAACTTAGCTTCTGGCGAAGTTAGGGACAACTTCGCCTAGGGTGTTAGGCGAAGTTGTCGTGTTATATTAACCTAATTCCGCCGTCCGTTTGTAAGGTATTTGGGGTATTCGTTTTGTAAGCCGAAGCAGCGTTTCGGTGTGATTAGCATTCATATCAAATAGAAAAGTAACCTTTGTCTTACGTGTTACGTGTTTATTTACGTGTCTCTCGTCTAAACACTCGTATCGTATACGTAGGGGATTCTCCACCCTCGTGTTACTAGATAATCCTTTGTTGATCCGGCTGGGAACCTACAGATTCACTGTATTAAATGCATCATTCAACATAATAGTAAATGGAATGTCTAGGGTTTCGTGATGGCGGCGGTGGTACGAGGAAAACAAGGAATATTCTTTTAGAACATTTTCTCGTAATGCGTGCTGTCCGTCGTCGTTTTCCGTACCCTAAATGGAAACCTAGGATCCTATTTATAGACTCTGACATTCTTTATAGAATCCCTATCTATTACATAATGAAAAATAAAATCAAATACAAGTGTTAGTGTCTTCGAGCATGATATGTATCTTGCTCAAGCACACTTCAGTATGCAGGGTATGCTCGATGAGTGTCTTCGAGAAGACTGTACTTAGAATATCTTCAGTGAAGATATTCTCCTCCAGCAAGCTTCATTCTTCTTGACTAATCCTTGCTTTGCTTGAACTAGTCCATCGAGCTAGCTCATTCTTCTTGATGTCTTCAGTCTTGTCATGAGACTTATTGAACAATCTTTATCATGCTCGGATGTAAATCTTGCTCGGGGAACTGAACCATGCTCGAAGTCCTTGCTTTGAGCACTTGACATCTTCTAATTGCATCCATGCTTGTCTCCATGTGCTCGAACATCCTGTGCTCGTAACACTTGGTTAAAACATGCATGATCAAGCTATTTGCTCGGTTGGCAGTCCATGCTCAATAGTAGAACACCCTTTCTCGTTGAAGTGTAGCTTGCTTGCAGCCTTAACACTTAGAAGAATTAACCACCTAAGGTTCTGAAGACCTTGCTCGAAGTAGTAAAACCATGCTCGATAGTCTAACCTTGCTCGAAGTCCATACTTAGCCGTTTCTTGAGGAGGTTGAGTAGATTCCAATCTTCTTTAGCAAAAATCCGACTCAACAATCTTCCCCATAGATTTGAACAAGCTTAGAAACACCAAAACACACCTGCATAGAGTTACACATATGTCAAATATCAATGATAAATCATTTAATAACATGTCATTTCATTACGTAAAAAGGAATTCTGCCTCTTGGGCATTACACATCAAATTGTTTTACATCAAAATACAAATCAAACAAAGTTACAAAGATAAACAGAAAAAAATTAATCATCTTCAAACTCCATTGCTATCATCTCCTCCAGCGCCTTGTGTCAGCCTTTCTTTCTTCAGTTTGACAAGGGCTGCCTTTTGTTTAATCATATCAAGTTCCACAGCATCAGAGGAGTCAATAGGAGACTCAACATTCACTATGTCTTGAAGATCTTAAGGATGCATGAGGTTGAGATCCTTATCATACACGATTACAGCAATTGGTATTCCCAATACATTACTTAATGAGACTGAGTCATTGTGCTTGTTGTATGAGATATAGGTGATCTTTCCACTTTGTTGCACAACTGAATTTGGTTCCAGCATCTCCTGCCTCATTGCTAAGCACTCCTTTAAAGTCATTCTTTTACCATGTGAGCTGTTAGCTTGAATTTTCCTTTTCTTGGTTTCAAATAGATAGAGCTCTAGAGTGTGAACTTCATTTACCCTTTTTCTCCTTCTTTCCTTCTCAGCTTGGCCGTGTATCATTCTTATCTTTTGATTTAGGAATGGAAACCCTCTTTCTGATTGTTCTTTAATGAATTTTGAGAGGTCATTCCTTTGTTGTCTAGATGGTTGGCTTCTTATTTGATTGTCATATAGTTTCAATTCAACCATCTTTGTCAGTTGTTCTTTGGTGAAATTTCTCAAATCATCCCTAAAAATGATCAGAGTTTCTTGTTGATCTTCAGTGATCACCTGATCTTTTTTCAAAGTAGAGATGTGTGGGCAGATTTAAGTTCCTTGGTTGCTCAGGCCTCACAATCTCAAACTTTAAAGGTGTTCTGCTTGTGCTTCCTTGCTGAGTCTTCTTTGTCTTGTCAAGCCCTTCCTCTACATACCATCTCTTAATAGTTTCATCGGTGTGACTCATCAGTCTTCCCATACTAACACCTTTCTTGTGTAACTGATGTGTATCTAATAACCCTATCATAATGACCCTCACAACTAAGCTTTAATATTAAAACAAAAATCCTAAAACCACACACAACCGGCAAGTGTACCGATCGCAAGTAGTATAGACCTAGGAAGTCCGAGTATCGAACACGTGGACACGTAAGACACTAACGATTACTAACCCTAGACAAGACCTACCTAAGAATAATATTTAATTGATTTTTGATTTCTTTTAACATAACTGAACTAACTAGACTGACCGAAAAAAGTTACCTAAAATAGAAAACTTAACGACAAACTAACTGTGTTAACTTAGGATGGAGAAAAACGTCTACCTAGGTCTGAATCAAATTGTAGGCCTAACAAGCTAATGGATTGAATGACTTCAAGACACCGGTCCCTAAATATGACACGACTAAGGATCTCTTGGGCTCACTGGATCACCTCTCGGTCTCACTCAACAAGCCTAAACTACTCAAAATCGCCTAAAATAACCAAACCGGGAAACAATTGTTAACGTGTTCTAATGAAGGATAACCTCTCGGTCTCACCAACACTCGACCCTAATGGCAATGAATACTAAACAACCAAGGATAGAGGAACAATTCAACTTAAACCAAAATAGATCAACTAGTCGCTCAAAACACCTAAACCTGACAAGAAACGAACTCGCTCTCGCGCAATCCTTATTCTAGCATGCAAAGGCAATGAGACAACCCTAACTTCATATCACCTCTCGATCTCAAGGAAGGTGTCTAACCGCTGTACTTAATCCAAATAGTTACACAACAAAACCCTACGGTGGTACCTACCGCAAACAAACCCTAATCACAAAGTCTAGAATCAAACAATGCACCGAACAATCAATACAAAACTAATCAACCGACACACGGGGTTTATGCAATGAATCACCAAAATTTCCAGCCCTTAAACACAACCTATTTCATGTCTAAATCAAACTTTACAATAACAATTAAGGTCTATTAATCAAACAATCCATAAAACCTATCAAACACTAACAATAATCACAATTCCTAGGTAGAACTAACAAGATTAGCCGAGAATCATAATTGGACAGCAGCTAACACTCAATAAAATCATCATAAAACTCATACCAACCATCTTAACAATTGTCCAACAATCAATTCTAATCATAAACAATTCAATCTCTCAAGTAATTGCAAAACAATTCAACAATTAAGCAAGAAACTAAAAGTGTATGAACAATGAAAAAGAGGTAAGAAAATGAGGTGTTCCGGGGTTGCTCTCGGCTGTAAAAAACAGTGGTGAATGATCCCGAGGCTTGGCTCTTGTGTCTTCTTCCTTCCCTAGCCGCCACAACCTTAAAACCCTAGCCGAAAAAAGATTTCTTCTTTTTCTTCCTTCCTTCCTCTGCTGCGATCGCAGCTGCTGCTTGGCTGCTAGGGTTTTTATTTTTTTCTTTTTATGTTATAATATTGTAAGTAATGGGCCTCCATGATGCATATGGGTCGGGCTTTGAGCTTTGTCTAGAACTTGTATGCGTAAAAGGCTCGTAAGCTCCTCGAAAAGTCCCGATTTATCTTCCTTGTAACCCAAAACCTACATGATTATTAAATATATGTAAAACCTATATAAATTAAGTAAAAGCACATAAAATCTAATACAAAACGTAGATAAAACGTGCGGAAAATACGTGTGTTTTACAACACATCTAATATCCCCACACTTAAGACTTTTTCGTCCCTGAAAAAGAATACTATGCAGGATCATATCCGAGTTCAACCGACAACTCTTGGTTTATCTATTTATTATTATTATTTTTTTCTTTTTAAAGTATTAGAACAAGTGACCCGTTACCCAATATTTCTTCCAACATTCACATAATAAGCTAGATAAGGTCGATTGCCGGTATTGCTGTCCACTTTAAACCCATGCCCCTAATACTTACCGAGGCAAATAAGGAGTGACAATTCTATTAATTTGTATGACTAAGTGGAACCCACACTTAAAAGCCCTGCTGCCACTTAACCAATTCCATTATGGTTTTACCGGGTCGAGCCACCCCAACTTGACTTAAACCTTTTGCCACATGATTAAAACATTTCGACTCATATACAAACTATAAACTCTAGCTCTCTTTCAAGTGCACGCAATTACAAATGCATCTCTTTTATTTTTATTTTTTTTTCTGCCATTTAACTTTTTGCGTTTTTTTTTTTTTTTTTTGAATACTCAAAGTACATGGCTTTGCCTGAATATAAACAAATACAAAAGATAAAACAGCTAATATATACAGACGATCATGTGACTCGAGGCTTGAGTATGACCCGGTTTTTCATTCCAGTCCTGTCACAAGCTTAGTTAAACAAACAAAACCCCTAAGATGTTTTCCCACTATAGTCAGGCCATTTAAGAGGTTCAATTAGGTTAACAACCAAACCGCCCTTTCATTCTTAAAGGCTGAGCCTACCTATACACGATTACTGAGCCTAAACCGTTCGGTTACCATACATTACTTGCGGGTCTAATGGGGCGGGGCTAATGGGCACTGTTCTTATTTATTATATATATATATATTTTGAAAACACCAAGAAGTTATAAAATAACCACTACTCAGTAATAATATCATATCCTGTTTAACGTAGAGAAAACAACTTTCAAGGGACTATTTTTTTAAATTTTTCAAATTTTTATTTATTTATTTTTTAATATATTTTTTTTCAAAAATTTTCCTACAACTAAGTAAAATAAACCCCATCCCCATACTTAGAACGAAATCGTCCTCAATGAGTATAAGGAAAAGAAATAAAATAAAAATAAAATTAAAACAGAAAATAAAAATAAAGTATATAAGACTAAAACAAAGAACGGGTTACTCCCCTGGTTTGCGTGCAGAACCTTCAACAGCTGAGTAGTATCCAAACGACCGTATAGCATTTCATTCGCGGCTGTAACCTCGGGAGAACCTGTTCCACAACGCCACCATAGCTACTATGCGCATAATATAACCTGCAAAACTCAAACTCGCTCGATGTAGCGGCGTACAATACGGAAAACAAAAACTTAAAGAAATAAACATATTTTTGTGTTTTTGGTTTTTATAATAATTTTTTTTTCTTTTTCAATAATGGAACACCCCTTAAATCGACCGACTCAAATGAGGATTGAGTACGAGCGGTTTCATCTTGGAACATCCTGAAATAGACAAAACAAATAAAACAGATAGCACAAACATATAACAAAAATACAAACTCTACAACTCGGGCAGTCTCCCGAGGGTTGCATCCACACGTCTACGTCTCGGAGAACGAGTCAAGGTAGAATACCTCGACCGTCTGAGCAGTCATCGGCTCGCCAATGTAGTGCATCAGTCTATCACTGTTCACCATAAACGTCCCGCCTTTATCCTTTATCTCAACAGTGCCATCTGGGAAAACCTCAGTAATCATAAACGGACCTGACCAACGGGATCTCAACTTTCCCGGGAATAACCTCAACCGGGAATTATACCATAAGACCATATCCCCACACTTAAACTGCTCAATACCCTCTAACTTACGATCATGCAGTTCCTTCACCTGCTGCTTATAACCATCTGACTGCGCATAAGTACGGTCCGGTAACTCCTCCAACTCAAACAACTGATGAACACGATGATCTCTGGTAGATAACTCAGAATCAAAGGAAGACAACTCAATTTTAGCATAAGGAGGGTGTTCAATCAAGGCGACCATCTCAACCTCCGGGGTCTCCCTATCTAGGATATGTGTGTCTGAGGCGGGGCCTCCAGCGGGGTCACTGGAAAACTCCCCCACACGAGTCATGATCGTATCAGTGAAGCATAGGGAGTCATCAATCGATTTGGGATGCTTAGGTGACTGTCGAACATCAAACGTGACGTTCTCATCCCCGACTCGAAGGATCAGTTTTCCATCGTGAACATCGATCAACGCATGCGCGGTGGCCAGAAAAGGTCTGCCCAGAATGAGTGGAACATTATCGTCCTCATTCATGTCAAGGATAACGAAGTCCACCGGGAAAATGAACTTACCAATGCGAATGAGAATGTTCTCAACAATCCCACGCGGATACTTCACGGAATGATTAGCAAGCTGGATACTCATCCTCGTAGGTCTCGGTTCGCCTAAACCCAGCTTGCGATACACAGAATACGGCATGAGATTAATACTGGCACCAAGATCAGCCAGCGCATGAACCAACGTATCATCACTCAAGGTGCAGGGAATTGTGAAACTCCCTGGATCGGCCCTCTTCTCTGGTAACGTCCTCTATAAGATAGCAGAACAACTAGCACTCAAAGGGTTGGAAGCGGCCTCAGCTAACTTCTCCTTATTAGAAAGAATATCCTTAAGGAACTTCGCATGTTTAGGCATCTGAGTGAGTGCCTCAAGGAATGGGATATTAAGGTAAAGCTGCTTCAAAAGATCAAGGAATTTGGAGTTCTGCTACTCATCTCTATCTCTACAGACTCTCCCGGGGTATGGCAATCGGGGTTTGTAAACTCTCGGTGGCTCGCTCGGCGACTGCTGTCACTCAGCCTGTGCTGAACTCCCTATGCTGCTCCTCTAATGCACCTGGGCCGGTGGAAACTCTATCTGAATCTCCTCATCCACCTGCTCCTCTCCATCAACTGCAGGCTCCTCGAAAACTCCTCCTCTAGATCTCTGCTGAATCACGGGCTCATCTCGTGCCCCTGCACCGCTCCTCGTCGTCACAGCCTTCACGAATCCTCTCGGGTTCTGCTCGGTATTACTCGGCAGCGTACCCTGCGGCCTCTCATTTAATAGACTGGCTATCTCCCCCATCTTCCGCTCAAGATTCTGAATTGACGCTGCCTGATTCCTCATGAACTGCTCGTGCTCTCGAAGCTTCTCCTGCGTCTCCTTGTGTCGGGAATCCTCACGCGTCATAAGCTGCGACAATATCTGTGTTTGCTGCGCATCAACTCCTCCAAAGTGGGCTTCTTCTCCCCACTGCTCGTTCCCTCACCGGCATCCTGAAATAAACTCTGGCGTTGCTGAAACCCGAGCTGGTTGCCGCTCCTCCAGTTGGAGTTCTGATTGCCTCTCCATCCCGAATTATAAGAATTGGAAGAATTTGGATTTCGGTTTGGATTTCCTATGAAGTCTAAGGCCTCCTTCTGCGAACTGACTGGGCACTGAACGGTATCATGCCCCCCTCTGCAGATCTCACACAACTTGCTCTTCGTCTGCATATCCTTCACCATCTTCGCCAATGCCTCGACCTGTGCTGTCAGTGCGGTGGTCGTGTCCACCGAATGCATGCCTCGTTAGATGGAATCGACGGTCTTACCTCCTCTGGCGGGTGATCTCTGGTATCCACTCATAGCTAGCCCATTGAATAAAGCGATACACTCATCAGCGCCCTTAGTCGTCAACAGATTTCCTCTTGCCACCGTGTCGAGCATACTCTGCGTCGCGTACATCACCCCATTATAAAATTTCTCGACGGCCGCCCAATATTGCAAGTTGTGGTTCCGGCACAATGCTAGTAGATTCTTAAATCGCTCCCAGGTCTCGTAGAAACTCTCAGTGTCCTCCAACTGAAAAGAATGTATCTGATTACGTAGACGAGCGACCTTAGCCGGAGGATCATACTTCTCAAGAAATTGGGTCTGCATGGCAGCCCAAGTAGCTATAGAGCCCTGTGGGAGGGACTTGAGCCACAGACTCGCTTGATCAGCGAGTGAAAACAGAAAGACGCGGAGCTTAACGGTGTCTTCGGAAACGCCCTGTGCGGGTTCTCGTGAAGCAACCCGTGAAACCGAGCAGAATGAGCGACGATATTTAGAATGTTCGACGGGATCTGCCAGTTCGTAGCAACTCCAATGGCGGGTGGTGCGATGCTGGATCTCGCGCCACCATTAGCTGGTCGGGCCCGGTTCGCAACTGTCCTCCTCGGTGGAATGTCGCCCATGATCCTATCCCTATCGTCGGGGTCAACGGATGAAGAAGTGGACGAGGGTGAAACGGGACGATGTCTCTCACGAAACTCTCTCTCTGGCTCGAGGAATGCCTCAGTGTCGGGTGGTCCACGAGATCGAGTCTTTCGCATAAAAACTATAATTAGAAATAAGATTATCTAAACTATTCTAACAAATAAGTAAAATAAACCAAAAATAATTACAAGTAGCACAAAAGGTAAGTCCTAACTCGGATTGCTCTCAAAACGCCTAAAACCGTGTCCCCGGCAACGGCGCCAAAAACTCGATGTGTGTCTAATAACCCTATAATAATGACCCTCACAACTAAGCTTTAATATTAAAACGAAAATCCTAAAACCACACACAACCGGCAAGTGTACCGATCACAAGTAGTATAGACCTAGGAAGTCCGAGTATCGAACACGTGGACACGTAAGACACTAACGATTGCTAACCCTAGACAAGACCTACCTAAGAATAATATTTTATTGATTTTTGATTTCTTTTAACTTAATTGAACTAACTAGACTGACCAACAAAAGTTACCTAAAATAGAAAACTTAACGACAAACTAACTGTGTTAACTTAGGATGCAGAAAAACGTCTACCTAGGTCTGAATCAAATTGTAGGCCTAACAAGCTAATGGACTGAATGACTTCAAGACACCGGTCCCTAAATATGACACGACTAAGGATCGCCCGGGCTCACTGGATCACCTCTCGGTCTCACTCAACAAGCCTAAACTACTCAAAATCGCCTAAAATGACCAAACCGGGAAACAATTGCTAACGTGTTCTAATGAAGGATCACCTTTCGGTCTCACCAACACTCGACCCTAATGGCAATGAATACTAAACAACCAAGGATAGAGGAACAATTCAACTTAAACAAAAACAGATCAACTAGTCGCTCAAAACACCTAAACCTGACAAGAAACGAACTCGCCCTCGCGCAATCCTTATTCTAGCATGCAAAGGCAATGAGACAACCCTAACTTCCTATCACCTCTCGGTCTCAAGGAAGGTGTCTAACCGCTGTACTTAATCCAAATAATTACGCAACAAAACCCTACGGTGGTACCTACCGCAAACAAACCCTAATCACAAAGTTTAGAATCAAACAATGCACAGATCAATCAATACAAAACTAATCAACCGACACGCGGGGTTTATGCAATGAATCACCAAAATTTCCAGCCCTTAAACACAACCTATTTCATGTCTAAATCAAACTTTACAATAACAATTAAGGTCTATTAATCAAACAATCAATAAAACCTATCAAACACTAACAATAATCATCATTCCTAGGTAGAAGTAACAAGATTAGCTGAGAATCATAATTGCACAGCAACTAACACTCAATAAAATCATCATAAAACTCATACCAACCATCTTCACAATCGTCCAACAATCAATTCTAATCATAAACAATTCAATCTCTCAAGCAATTGCAAAACAATTCAACAATTAAGCAAGAAACTAAAAGTGTATGAACAATGAAAAAGAGGTAAGGATATGAGGTGTTCCGGGGCTGCTCTCGGCTGTAAAAAATAGTGGTGAATGATCCTGAGGCTTGGTTCTTGTGTCTTCTTCCTTCCCTAGCCACCACAACCTTCAAACCCTAGCCGAAAAAAGATTTCTTCTTTTTCTTCCTTCCTTCCTCTGCTGCGATGGCAGCTGCTGCTTGGCTGCTAGGGTTTTTGCTTTTTTCTTTTTATGTTATAATATTGTTAGTAATGGGCCTACATTATGCATATGGGTCGGGCTTTGAGCTTTGTCTTGAACTTGTATCCGTAAAAGGCTCGTAAGCTCCTCGAAAAGTCCCGATTTCTCTTCCTTGTAACCCAAAACCTACATGATTATTAAATATATGTAAAACCTATATAAATGTAGTAAAAGCACATAAAATATAATACCAAACGTAGATAAAACGTGCGGAAAATACGTGTGTTTTACAACACATCAGTAACGAACTCATCATCTCAGCTCTAACTTCTTCCTCTGCTCTCTGCTTGGCCTCTTGCAGTCTTCTTTAGATTTCCAAATACAGTTTCTGCTCTCTATTTTATATATCAATCAAGTGTTCATGAGGCATGCTTTGAAATTGCTCTTCTGTCATTCCTTTCTCCATTACAATCTTTTTCAATGTTTGTACCCTTTGAGGGTCTTCAAATCACTTTCTCACATCCTCTTCTTTCTTTTTAGCATCATCTCTCTCCTTCTCCAACTCATCCTTAACTCCTTTTCTCTTTCAATATCATCAGAACTCTTTTTACTTTTGTGAGAGTCTTTAACATTTTGCACTTTTCTTTTTAATTCTTCTAGAGAAAGTTTGATCAATGAGTTGTATTCAAATCCATAGACTTGCAAAAACTAGATATCTTTATGTTTAGCCTTTACAGATTCATATCCAGCATCGTCACTTGCCCTCTTTCTTTTGTTTGTCTCTTCCACGAAATTAGCAATGTCATCCACAAGGGCTCTCTTGTAGATTTTGTCGATAGCATCAAAAGATTGTAGATTTAGGAAGGCATTCTTGTGTCCAGCCTTGATTAAGAATTCTCTCCTTGTTTCTCTCTTCCTCCATCCTTCAGCTTCTTTGGCTTTGGCTTCCTTTGATAGTCTTTGAAGATATTTCAAGTCATAGTCAAGACTTATCAAATAAGCTTTATCTTGATCCTCCTCCTCAACATATTTTGATACTTGTTCATCCCCATTTTCATCAAACTGTTCATCTAGATTGTGAAGTTCCTTAATTATTGGTTCATTAATTTCAGGTTCAGGAGACTTGAACACAATCTTGGATTTTGTCAGTCTTCTTTTATAAACTGATTTTTGTCTTTTAGCCTTAGGAGGTTCAACTTTAGATGTTTCTTTCCTCTTTACTTCCCTTTCAGCTTCAGTTTCGAGTTCTGTTGGCTCAGTGATAATATGTTCTTCATTTACAGTCTTCTGCACTTCATCGCCATCAGTCTCTGTGATTACAAGTTTATCTTTGTGTGTTGCAGGTTCTTCATCAACGATCTCTTCAACCACAAGTTCTTTAAAGGGATGTCATCATTATTTTCAGTAACTTTGTTGATGACAGGTTCAGTGGTCTCCACTGGTTCTTCAACCACTGGTTCTTTTTGCATTTCACTTCTTAAATTGATATAGTCTTTTAGGGCCTTTTTGGCAGCTGAAACAATCTCAGGATGATGCCCTTCTGGTTTGTTCAGAATGTCTGTTAGGGTTCTCATAATTACTAACTTCACCATGGTGTTTGTGGATACTTCAATTGTCTCATCCTGTTCTTGATTTACAGGACCCAAGCTGAGCTCTTGTTCCTTAGGTGTTTCTTGTTCAGGTTCTTCATTTTCAGGCTCAGATATGACTGGCTCAGATGATGTAGGTTCATTTTCAGTTTGCCCAGGAACAGTTACCACTAGCTCAGTTTGTACAGGCTCTAGTGCATCATCATTTTGTTTTGCCTTCAGAGCCTCCAGTGTAGCCTTAATAGCATCATCTGCCTCCTTTCTCATTCTATCATCTTCTGCTACTTTCTCCTTCATTTTAATCAGTGCTTCAAGCACTTCTTGAGGAATTTCCTCCTCATTTTCTTGATCCTCTTGGTTTTTATAGTCTAAATCTTCATTCATTAATCTTATGGCTGATTTGACAGATTTTACTTCTGGCACATCAGGATCAATTACATTGTCTCTCAGAAGTATGTCATCACCAGATTGCACCTTGTGTAGGGACTTGGGATGTAAATAAGCATATGTATACGCAATCCCTTTCCCTTTTTTCTTTCTTTTCAACTTATCTTCTTATGTTTCAACTTCCTTATCAGACTCCCTCTCATCATCAGCATCTCCTTCATACTCTTGGTTAATCATGTTTAGAGCATTTGAGGGTCCGGCCTTCGCAATTTCCTCATCAGAGCTGGCATATAAATTCTCAATCAATTTCAATACCCCTGAATCTTCAGTGTTCTCCCCCTGTTTTGGTGCATCTGAGGTCTTCTCAACCTCAGAGTATCCCTCAAGGGTTTGAATCTTCATTAATGCCTGTTGCAAAGCTGTTTCAAGTGCTTTTTTCTTAATCTCCAAGAATGCATTCTTTTCTTTTAACAGTATGTTCTCAAACTGCATGTCCATGTTGTCATTAATAAGATCATAGATGTTTGGGCTGGATGGTGGTGTCTCTTGATTTGGTTTAAAGGCAGGCTCAGAAAAAGGTTCAGATTCAGATGTTTCTGGAGATGGTAGTTTGTATGGCTCAGTGACTGTGGGAATGGATTGGGAAGGTTGAGCAATAGTAGTAGTAGGTTGATCTTGTATTGGGGAGGATGGTGGGGTTGGAATATGTATATCGTGAACAGTTTCGGCATGTGGGAAAATAGGTGGTGAGGAGATAATGGTTTCTTGCAATGGGGATCTTGGTGGTGAAGGAACACGTGTATCATGAAGTTGTTCAATGTTAGATAATGTTGGTTCAGTAGTAGCAGGTGAGGAAGGAATATTGTCATCAGCATCATCAATTTCAACGAAGTCAGTTTTATCATGATATTCTTTAGGAGGTGGTGAGTCTGGTGGAGTAATCTTTTGTATGGTTTCGGCAATATTAGATATTACATTTGCTATAAACTCATCATCATCTATATGCTCAGTAGCTCTGTTGCTAGGACCCTCAACTGACTCATTAGTCTGATCATTGACTTCCAACTCTGGTCCTGTATTACCCTCTTGATTCTCCAAGTTAGCAATAGATTCATCCCCAGTGAATCCACTCATCTCACTTCCAATAGGATTAAAAACAAGGCTCATTCACCTCGGCATTGCCACCCAAATTTTCTACCACCTCTTCTTCGTGAGCAATTAGTTCATTAACAGGCTCATCACTAGCACCATTTCCTCCATCACTGTGATCAACATTTCCTTGTACATTTGCAGCCTCAAGGGCGATTGGCTCAATAAACTGTCCATCACCTCTATCTCCTTGCTCAATATCATCACCATCATTAGCATCATCTTCATCATCACTATTTCCTGGGGTTCTAGGCACATCAATGGCACCTAAAGCTGGCACAAGTAGCCATGGGAGAACATCCCAATCAGTATTGTCCACAAACTTGCTATTAGCATCTTTCATTCTTTGATAAATGTTTGGGTCTTGTAATCTCAAAACTTCTCCTGTACATTGAATGTCAGGCAATGACCTATTTATTAGAATCTGCAGGAACCTTGGATATATCAGGAACCTCTGATTTACAACTTTCTCAACATTTGATACAAATCCATTGAAGATGAGCCTTGACACATTAAATGGTTGTTGGTACAAAATTGCAACAGTCAGAGTGGCAAGTTCCTTGCTTAATAGGGTCAAAGTCCCTCTCCTTGGAGATACATGTTGGACTCGTTATGCTCAAGGCACATATTATTATTGATGTGGCTAGTATGTCATGATCCAAGTCGGTTCATACCCAAGAACAAGCTAGACAAACACCTACAATATTTGTTTATATATGATATGATCACAACAAATAAATATTAACACTTGAGTTATTTGGAAAGGGGTTTCTAAATACAATGTACTTGTGAAATGAATAAATCATATGGATGATTTATATTTTGAGAAAGAAAGCATTCCATAGTGTTATTTAAATGGTTAAGTAACAATATGTGAAAATGTTACCTTGCATAAATACCTATCATGTACTCATTGTGTATAACACAATGTAAATAGAAAGGTATAAGAAAAATAATAATAGTAATAATAACAAAGAAGGAAGCCCCCCCCCCCCTTCTCTTTCTCTTGCATTATTTTATTATTAATTTCAAACTAAGTGGGTGAATGCAAGCCTTTCTATTGGATGATGGTGTGGGGAAATTATAAAACGAACACCCCTCTTTCTCTTTCACACAACACAAGTAACAAAAAAAGCAATAGAGGAAAAATCCTCTCAACTCTTCTTTCTCTCTTGGTGATTTCGGCCAAAGGAAGGAGTAAGAAGGAAGTGTTTTGTAGTGTAAAATCCTAGCTTAATCAATGTGTATTGTCGGAGACTTGGGGTATGCAAGCTTGAGGACCTTCCCTTTGAAATTCTTGCCTTCCATCCATCCACTCCTTTACCCGGATTTGATTCTCTTGAAAGGTAGCTTTAACATGCATGTACTTTTAGTGACATGCATGTGTTTGATATTATGTATTTCGTATTTGGATCCGGGCTTGGGTTTTGCATGTGTAATATTGGTTTTATACATATCAAATTATCAAGATTTAAAACTTATATCTGCTGCGTTTTTGGTAAAATTGGGATTTTATCACTTTGATAATCTTGTTAAAACCCAACAATGGCATCAAGAGCTGCTTATACGGATGCATGCTTCATTAGACCAAAAAATTTTCGGGTTTATGGTGGGGTTTTACCATATGGCCAAAATTTTGGGGGTTTTGGTTACCCCATGGTTTTCCAAGGTTATACTTTACATGCATGTGGTAATCTTGAAAAACTAAGTCATTTGGATGATTATTTGTGTTGTTTGGACAAAACCCGAAACTTTCGGTTTTGTCAAGTTTGGGCCAAAATTTTTAGGGAAAGTGGAACCATTTTTGGGTCATTGTGTTATTGCATATTTAGATATGTAATGGATGTTCATAACCTAGCCATGGCCTTGTGTTTGGTTGAATGTTTGTGTTGATTGTTTGTTCATTCAAATGCTTGGTTGTTCATTCGATATGGTTGTAATATTTATTTGGGTTTGTAATCTATTTATTCATTTCAATTGGTTTGTAATAATAAGTAGATTAGATGCATTTCTTTTAATAGAAAAATGTATTAGGATATATTTTTGTAAAAGAAGATGCACGGAAGAGAGCCCAAATAAAATGATGGAGACCACAAAACGGGGGTGAACACTTGGAGCATTTCGATGCGGGTTCAAGTGGGAGTTCACTGACACAAGCTCATTTCCTTTTGGGTCCCTTAGGAGAGACTTTTTGACACACTTATCTTCGGTCAACAAGTGTGGTCAACATTAGGAGGCTAAGGTTTTGAACTTGTGGTTGTGTATTTTATGTTTTTGCATGGTTGATTTACTTTTGTGTATGTTATTACAATTTGGATTGTTAACCACTTAAAATCAACAACTAGCATAAAATTGGTTCCTTAGAAATTGGTAGGAACTTTGAAAAAAAATGGGTTTTTCAACTTAGTACCATACATTTGAATGCATGCAAATGAAAGGTACATAAAAGGTTTTCCAATCTAGAATTTTGAAAACTAAAATCCCTTTTATAAAATAAGTGAACACCATCCTTTTATACGACACTCAAATCACTTGGGAACTCGGTGTGGGATAAAGGTCACCTAACCGCATTAGAGGAAACTTGTGAGTTTGAGGTGGGTTTGCCATATTTGTGGGATAAATGTTACCTAACCACTTGTATGTGTAAACTCGCACATGTGTGTAAGTAGGGCAACTTAAATTGGAAACCATGTGAATAGGGTCACCGAAGCATGGCGTAAAATGGTATTGATGGGTTTAAACATGCCAACTAAGCATGAGATGCTTAACCGATCCCGTAAAACTAGAAGTTGCAAAGGGTTGCAATCGTCAAACGTTGACTACCTTGTTAATTTAAATAGTGGGATAAAGGTCACCTAACTACTATTTGAATGTAACGTTGGGTTCAAGATTTTAATCATTAATTGTCTTGGAGACATAAAAGGGTATTAACGATTAAAATAATTGATATCGAAAATACTAAAATTGAGCTTTGTTATGTTTGTAGATGGCCGCAATCAACAATCCACCTAACGTTATTATTCCACCCGTTAATAACCTATCACTAAGATCTATTCTCGATAAGGATCGTCTAAACTATACCAATTCATGGATTGGTATCGAAACTTGAGAATCATTCTCAAGCAAGAAAAGAAATACTACATATTAGAAGATCCAATTCCCGATGAACCTAGCATTGACGATGCCGAAGACCATAACAATTGGGTTAAGCACATTGAGGATTCGGTGCAAGTTTCTTGCCTCATGTTGGTAACTATGATTCCTGAGATTCAAAAGGATTTTGAACTTCATGGGGCATACAACATGATCACCCAACTTAAGGAAATGTTCCTTACACAAGCTAGGGTGGAACGCTTCGGAACAGTTCGAGCGCTTCATGCATGTCGTATGGAAGAAACCAATCGGTCTAATCTTATGAACTTAAGATGAAAAGCTACATTGATCGTCTCGAGTGCCTTAATTGTCACGTCTCAAACGAGTTAGCCACGGATTTGATCCTAAATGGCTTAACTAAAAGGTTTGAGACATTTGTTATGAATTATAACATAATTGGATGGGACAAGAGCATTGGTGAGCTTCATGCAATGCTCAAAACGGCCGAGATGGGAATGGGTAAAAAGGTTTTACCCGTTCTCACTATCAATGAGGGAGGCAATAAGAAAAGGCATCACCCGGAACCCAAGGCAAAGGTTGCTAAAGGTAAGGGACAAGTCAAGGGCAAGTTCAAGGGAAAGGCTAAAGTGGAACCACCCAAACCAAAGAAGCTAAAGGTTAGCTCGGAGGATCCATGCTTTATATGTGGGGAGATTGGGCATTGGATGAGGAATTTTCCAACCCATCTCAAAGAGTTGAAAGCTAAGAAGGATGCGGGACAAACCTCGGGTACAACTTTCATGATTCATATTGATCTTAATCTTATTTCCTCTAACACATGGGTATTGGATACCGGATATGTAACTCATATTTGCAATTCATTGCAGGGGTTCAAGGGAAATAAAGGATTCAAGAAAGGAGATATTAGTCTCTTCATGGGCAACGGAGCAAAGGTTGTTGTCGAAGCCCGAGGAGACTACACATTGAAGCTTCCAAATGGTTTGGAAGTTATTTTGAAAGATATTTTGTATGCTCCTAATTTGACTAGGAACATTATCTCTGTTTCTTTGTTAAGACAATGGTATTTGTGTTTTCATGAATAATGTATTTTATTTTAAAGCAATGCCGTCTAATGGCATTTATGAATTAGTTCATGATAACACATCTTATGATAACATGTTGTACCAATCAAGCACCAAGAAACTCAAAATGGATTTGAGTAAGACTTATCTTTGGCATTGTCGCCTTGGTCACATAAACAAAGACCGCATACATACACTTCAAGAGAATGGTCTTTTAGAATCAAGTGAGGATGATTCATTTGATAAGTGTGAGTCTTGTTTACTTGGAAAGATGACCGAAGACCTCTTTAGTGGAACAAATGAAGGGGCAAAAAACTTATTGGGTATCATATGTTCGGATGTATGTGGTCCTTTTAAGACAATAACAAGGAATGGTGAAAGATACTTCTTTAGTTTTATCGACGATTATAGTCGTTATGGGTATGTGTACTTGTTACGACACAAAGATGAAGCCTTTGAAATGTTCAAAGTCTTCCAAAATGAAGTGCAAAATCAACTCGATAAAACCATCAAAGTACTTAGTTCAGATAGAGGAGGTGAATACCTAAGTGATGCTTTCCGAGATCATCTTAGAAGTTGTGGGATCATCTCACAACTTACTCCACCCGGAACCCCACAACATAATGGTGTTTCCGAAAGGAGGAATCGAACTCTATTGGATATGGTTCGATCTATGATGGCTAGAAGCACATTGCCTCTATCATTTTGGGGTTTCGCTTTGCTCTCCGCGGCCCGAATTTTAAATATGGCCCCAACCAAGAAAGTGGACAAAACACCTTATGAAATATGGAATGGAAGGGTTCCATCATTGTCATATTTAAAGGTATGGGGTTGTGTGGCTTATGTCAAGAACAACACCCAAAACAAACTTGAAAGTCGATCCCTAAGTGTATCTTTGTAGGATATCCCAAGGACTCCATGGGATACTATTTCTACAACCCAATCGAGCAAAAGGTGTTAGTTGCTCGAAAGGCCGAGTTCTTGGAAACTAACTTCCTTATGGAAGTGTAACACCTGTCAAACTTCCGGTTTAATGATTTAGCGCGTGTAAAGTATGTATAACTCTCGGGACTTAACCGACGTTTCTCGGAAGCCTTCACGCCATCCTGGTACGTTAAAGAACCTAACTCTTCCTTCCATTTTGCCTTACACTCCAATCTAGAGGGACTAGAGTGTAACATCTTATGTAATAACAAAAAACCTAACCCTAGCCCTTGAGCTGTTTGCGATCGGCAGGAAGAACAAGCCCCAAGACCCACGATTTTCTTTTTTTCAGCCAATTCTAAGCCTTAGAACTCCAATTTAAGGTATGTACTATGATTCCCCAAGTCTTTTACACGTTAGTTGATCCTTATATTGCGCGTATTGATCAAAAAACGCCGTGTTGTAGGCTAACCGGGTGGCTGCCCAATTGAGCTTTTCCGGGGCTGTTTCGAGTGAGGTTTTTGCATCAACATCCCACTAGGTATGACATGTACATCATATTATAATTTCATGGCCGTTGGAGGTGTTTAGGTCGGTCAATCGATTTTAGTTCGAAAACTAGGGTTTATCGGGTATAGAATTGCAAATTGTTGAGTTTGATGCGTTAATTGATCGGGTGACCGACCGAATCAGTTTGTACATCCCTAGGGGGGTTTAAGGGCTGTGGAAAAATTATAGTTTTGATGCTCGGGGCTGTTGTGGTTAGTGCTTCGTCAATCGAGTCGGCGGTGCGCGAATTTTCGTTTAAACGTTAAAGTAAGAGTTGTAAAAGGAACCGTCAACCCTATCAACTTGGGTGACATAATCTTGATGAATGAAAAGATTTAAAATGGAATTTGGTCCATTCGGGGCTGATTCATTTAACAAATGGTTTTAAGGTTTATTACACGCGCATTCGACCCGATTTGATTATCCTTGGGCCTTGGGCCAAGTTGTTGGGCCTTAGGCCAAGTTGTTGGGCCTTTGGCCAAGTGTTGGGCCTCGGGCCAAGTTGTTGGGCTTGAACGGCCCATTAGGCAAGAGTGCTCTTGCGGTCTAGTTTAGTAACGTGTTGTGTATAATTTACAGGCCCTCACTTGTGATTGTGCACTTAGGGATTTCCTAGCTCGTTGCAGGTGTTCAATTGATTTCAGGTGAGCTCATGATGCCCTTTTTACTCTTTTACTTTTGGGCTAGCATGCACACCTAAATGTTTTCTTACATGATGAAAGGTTTTAAATGAATTTATATAGGTTTGCTAGTATATGGTAGGCCTTGGGATGTTAAATATATATATATATATATATATATATATATATATATATGTATATACATTATTTCTTGGCCTATATCCTGCGATGTTGTAGTCGTTTCGACTACTGATGTTGTGTATACCTACTTTGTGTTTGCATGCACTGATGTTACGTGTTTGGGTTGTACCTTTGCTCGACCCTGATGTTATACGTGGATGTTATATATATATATATATATATATATATATATATATATTGTGATATATATAGAGATGTAATTGAAAGGATGTTTACATATACATTTTGTATATGTAAGTATGAGGATGTTAAGTTCGGTAATGATGATTTGATGGATGTACCCTTTTACGTTTTAAAACTTTGGTATGACTATCATAACTATTATTTAATGATGTTATTTACTTAAAACTTGAACTCACTCAGCTCAAGCTGACTTTGTGTGCATGTTAGTGTGAGTTTCAAGTTAGGAAGAGGATGCCTTATCGCTTGGACGTGCACGAAACTACTTAGACGGTGAAGGGCATACGGGAATTGAAGTTTCACTATTAAACATTTGTTTTTAAAAGTTTTTATTTAAAGATAACTATGTTGATTTTGGGCAAAATTCCCGGCTTTTGGGAACTTATTTTATTATTTATTTTTTCCGCTGAATTATACTCTGAGATATTGGTTTTAATGAAAAGAATTGTTTTTAAGCTTAATTATTTTACAAGCGTCTGGAATGATTACCAACTGTGGGGTTCCCAGGGTTTGGGGCCTTACAAGTTGGTATCTGAGCCATGGTTCGAGGGATCCGAGCATCCCCGAATGCTTGGACTCGAACTGTAAGAAAAGAAACCAGTATGCCCACCGCGAGTAGCTGCACGCCAAGAGGTAACTTTAAATTATTTAGTCATTCCTTTGAATTTGAAAGTTTCCAGTATGTGATTAATAGCAAAGTGTTAGATAGAATGCTAATGTGGTTAGGGGCAGGGGGTGCTTAGAATGGGCCGGTGAAGTAAACGACTAATAACACTTGATCAACGTTATTAGCAGTTTACCCTTACCTTCCATGTTTTAAATACCACTTGTGTCTGACTATGTTAGGGTTCCATCTTTGTAGGGATAGGATTTAGCTAACTCTCGAGTCGTTAGCGTTAAAGTTTATCTTATTCCCTAAATTCTCCTGTTCGTTTCCCATCCTCTCGAACGCTTTGCGTGTAATTGTTTAGCTGAGGCATAGCATACTGTCACTCTGGGTTCCTTAGTACTTGACCGCTTAAATTCCTCGCTCCTTCAAGAATGTATGTGCAACTGTTTAGCTAAGCAGGAGCGTGATGTTATCCCAGATACCTTTCTACTTGACGAATTACAGGCGTCAGTGTTATTTGATTCGGGTGCCAGTAGAAGTTTTGTGTCTACCGCTTTCTGTTCCTCGTTGAATAAATCATCCGAGCGCGTAGTCGATGTGTTGAGGTTGAGGTCGCCATAGGAAAATCCGTGTCCGTGTCTAGGGCTATTCAGGGTTGTTCCATCGAGTTGTCTGGGTATAGATTTCCGGTGCGATTGTATTTGATGCCGCTTGGTTGTTTCGATGTGGTCCTCGGGATGGACTGGCTCGCGAATGTTGATGCTCAGATCATTTGTGGTCAGAAACTCGTTCGTCTAAGGGCCCCGGATGGGACTCAAATTACGGTCTTCGGTGATCAGAATGTTGCGACGCCACATATTATATCCATGCTTAAGGCGGGAAAGTTGATGCAGCGGGGATGCGGGCCGTATCTGGTGTATGCAATGAATGTGAATACCGAGGTGGCTACCGTCGGTGATGTTCCTATTGTTCGGGATTTCCCGGATGTATCTCCAGATGATTTGTCAGATGTGCCGCCGAATCGCGAGGTCGAGTTCCAGATAGACCTTGTACCGGGCGCCAAACTCGTTGCCCGAGCTCCCTACCGCCTAGCGCCTAATGAAATGAAGGAACTTATGGCTTAGTTGGAAGACTTGCTCGATAAGGGTTTTATTCGACCAAGCATCTCACCTTGGGGTGCCCCGGTCCTATTCGTTAAAAGAAGGACGGTAGCATGCGGATGTGCATTGACTATCGTGAATTGAACAAGCTCACTATTAAAAAGGTGCCCCGGTCCTATTCGTTAAAAGAAGGACGGTAGCATGCGGATGTGCATTGACTATCGTGAATTGAACAAGCTCACTGTTAAAAATCGGTACCCTCTCCCAAGGATCGACGACTTATTTGATCAGCTCCAAGGAGCTAGTTTGTTCTCGAAGATCGACCTTAGGTCCGGGTATCATCAGTTGAATATTCGGGAGGAAGATATTCCTAAGACTGCCTTCCGCACTCGTTATGGGCATTATGAATTTCTTGTGATGTATTTCGGTTTGACCAATGCACCGGCTGCATTCATGGATCTTATGAACCGGGTATGTAGGCCGATGCTCGATCGTTCGGTTATTGTGTTCATCGACGACATCCTTGTGTATTCCAAAAGCGAATCCGATCACGTCGGTCATCTCTCGGACGTTTTGGAAGCTCTGCGAAAGAACAAGTTGTATGCAAAATTTTCTAAGTGTTCATGCAAAGGTGGTATTCTGGTTGCATGAGGTTTAGTTCTTGGGTCATGTTATTAACCCGAGTGGTATTTTGGTTGATCCTGCAAAGGTGGAAGCCGTGAATGATTGGGAGTCTCCTAAGTCTCCATCTGAAATCCGTAGCTTTATGGGCTTGGCGGGGTATTACCGTCGCTTTATTCCCGACTTTTCGAAAATTGCTTCTTCGCTGACCAAGTTGACTAAGAAGAGTGTTAAGTTCGTTTGGAGTACTGAGCAAGAGGAGGCTTTTCTCGAGTTGAAGAACAGGTTAACGCATGCCCCGATTTTAGCTCTACCTGATGGCACCGATGATCTGGTGGTTTATTCTGATGCCTCTTATTAGGTGCTTGGGTGTGTTTTGATCCAGCGAGGTCGAGTCATCGCTTATGCCTCACGGCAGTTGAAGCCTCATGAGGCGAATTATCCTACCCACGATTTGGAGCTGGCGGCGGTGGTGTTTGCGCTCAAGTTATGGAGATATTATTTGTACGGTGTTCCTTGCGTTATCTATACCGATCATAAGAGCTTAAAATATTTCTTCGAGCAAAAGGAACTGAATATGCGACAGTGTCAATGATTGGAGTTGATTAAGGACTACGATCTGGAGATTATGTACCATCCGGGTAAGGCTAAAGTGGTAGCCAATGCGTTAAGCCGGAAGGAGAGACCAAAACCTATTCGTGTGAAATCCTATCAGCTTATTCTTAAACCCGATATTTTGAAACAAATAGCCAACGTTCAGAATGAGGCTTTGCAGGTGGAATGGATTATGTCAGAGCGTGTTTGGGGTCAGGAGAAATTGTTGGAAGACGTAGGTGACGGGGTGAAGTATAAGGATGGTCGTTTATGGGTACCGACGTATGGGGATTCAGAGATAAAATTTTGGATGAGGCATACAAGTCGCGCTATTCTATTCACCTGGGCGCGACCAAGATGTACCAAGACCTGAAGAAGAATTATTGGTGGCCTGCGATGAAGTTTGAGGTGGCTCAGTATGTGTGTAAGTGTTTGACGTGTCTACAAGTTAAGGCCGAGCATCAAAAGCCGTTCGGGAAGCTTCAACCTTTAGAAATACCTGAGTGGAAGTGGGAGCATCTTAATACGAATTTCGTGACTAAACTGCCTCGTACTCCTAGGGGTAATTATGACACCATTTGGGTAATCGTGGATAGATTGACCAAGAGCGCTCATTTCTTGCCGATCCGAGAGAATTTTAATTCTGAGCAGCTGGTTGATGTGTTTATTCGTGAGATCGTCTCTAGGCATGTGGTGTCGGTATCTATCGTGTCGGATAGGGATACGCGTTTCACCTCCAGGTTTTGGAAAAGGTGTCACGAGGAGATGGGCACCAAACTCCTTATCAGTACTGCTTATCACCCGCAGACGGATGGTCAGTCCGAGAGGACAATTCAGAGTCTCGAGGATATGTTGCGGGCTTGTGTTATCAACTTTGGTGGTAGTTGGGACCGTCACTTACCGTTGGTAGAGTTCTCGTATAATAACAGTTATCACGCCACGATTGGGATGCCACCGTTTGAGATGTTGTATGGTAGGAGGTGTAGGACTCCAGTCTGTTGGGGTTCCATTGGTCAAAAGCAGTTTGGTAGTTTGGAGGTGGTCGAGGCTACGACTGAGAAACTCTAAGATCAAAGCATTTATGAAGGCCGCAGGATCGTCAAAGGTCTTATGCAGATAAAAGGCGAAGGCCTATTGTGTTTGAGGCTGGGGATCGGGTTATGTTAAAAGTTTCTCCCTGGAAGGGCATTATTTATTTTCGTAAGAGGGGGAAGCTCAGTCCGAGGTTTATTGGCACGTTCCGAATATTGGCCCGAGTCGGTGAGGTAGCACATAGGCTGGAATTGCCCGAGGAGCTCGCGGGGATTCATCCTACTTTTCACCTGTCCCATCTGAGAAAATGCTTAGCGGATGAAGAGGCCCATGTGCCCCTTGATGAAATCGAGCTCGACAATAAGCTGAACTACGTTGAGCAACCGATTGCTATTCTTGACCGTCAGGAGAGGCGTTTGAGGAATAAGGTGGTTAGACAGGTGAAGGTGCAGTGGAGGCACCGTAGGGGTTCCGAGGCTACTTGGGAATCCGAAGATGAGATGGTGAGACAGTATCCGCATTTGTTCCTGTCGCCTCGGGATTCGGGGACGAATCCCATTGTAAGGGGGTGGACTTGTAACACCCGTCAAACTTCAGGTTTAATGATTTAGCACGTGTAAAGTATGTATAACTCTCGGGACTTAACCGACGTTTCTCAGAAGCCTTCATGCCATCCTGGTAAGTTAAAGAACCTAACTCTTCCTTCAATTTTGCCTTACACTCCAATCTAGAGGGACTAGAGTGTAACATCTTATGTTATAACAAAAAACCTAACCCTAGCCCTTGAGCTGTTTGCGATCGGCAGGAAGAACAAGCCCCAAGACCCACGATTTTCTTTTTCGCAGCCAATTCTAAGCCTTAGAACTCCAATTCAATGTATGTACTACGATTCCCCAAGTCTTTTACACGTTAATTGATCCTTATATTGCGCATATTGATCGAAAAACGTCGTGTTGTATGCTAACCGGGTGGCTGCCCAATTGAGCTTTTCCAGGGCTGTTTCGAGTGAGGTTTTTGCATCAACATCCCACTAGGTATGACATGTACATCATACTATAATTTCATGGCCAATGGAGGTGTGTAGGTTGGTCAATCGATTTTAGTTCGAAAACTAGGGTTTATCGGGTATAGAATTGCAAATTGTTGAGTTTGATGCGTTAATTGATCGGGTGACCGACCGAATCAGTTTGTACAGCCCTAGGGGAGTTTAAGGGCTGTGGAAAAATTATTTTTTTGATGCTCGGGGCTGTTGTGGTTAGTGCTTCGTCAATCGAATCGGCGGTGCGCGAATTTTCGTTTAAACATTAAAGTAACAGTTGTAAAAAGGAACCATCAACCCTATCAACTCGGGTGTCATAATCTTGATGAATGAAAAGATTTAAAATGGAATTTGGTCCATTCGAGGCTGATTCGATTAACAAATGGTTTTATGGTTTATTACACACGCATTCGACCGGATTTGATTATCCTTGGGTCTTGGGCCAAGTTGTTGGGCCCAAGTTTTGGGCCTTGGGCCAAGTGTTGGGCCTTGGGCCAAGTTTTTGGGCTTGAACGGCCCATTAGGCAAGAGTGCTCTTGCGGTCTAGTTTAGTAACGTGTTGTGTAAAATTTACAGGCCCTCGCCTGTGATTGTGCACTTAAGGATTTCCTAGCTCGTTGCAGGTGTTCGATTGATTTCAGGTGAGTTCATGATGCCCTTTATACTCTTTTACTTTTGGGCTAGCACGCACAACTAAATGTTTTCTTACATGATTAAAGGTTTTAAACGAATTTATATAGGCTTGCTAGCATATGGTAGGCCTTGGGATGTTATATATATATATATATATATATATATATATATATATATATATATATATATATATATATATATACATTATTTCTTGGCCTATATCTGGCGATGTTGTAGTCGTTTCGAATACTGATGTTGTGTATGCCTACTTTGTGTTTGCATGCACAGATGCTACGTGTTTGGGTTGTACGTTTGCTCGACCCTGATGTTATAAGTGGATGTTATATATATATATATATATACTGTGATATATATAGAGATGTAATTGAAAGGATGTTTACATATACATTTTGTATATGTATGTATGAGGATGTTTAGTTCGGTAATGATGATTTGATGGATGTACCCTTTTACGTTTTAAAACTTTGGTATGACTATCATAACTATTATTTAATGATGTTATTTACTTAAAACTTGAACTCATTCAGCTCAAGCTGACTTTGTGTGCATGTTAGTGTGAGTTTCAGGTTAGGAAGAGGATGCCTTATCGCTTGGACGTGCACGAAACTACTTGGACGGTGAAGGGCATACGGGAATTGAAGTTTCACTATTAAACATTTGTTTTTAAAAGTTTTTATTTAAAGATAACTATATTGATTTTGGGCAAAATTCCCGGGTTTTGGGAACTTATTTTATTATTTATGTTTTTCGCTGAATTATACTCTGAGATGTTGGTTTCAATGAAAAGAATTGTTTTTAAGCTTAATTATTTTACAAGCGTTCTGAATGATTACCAACTGTTGGGTTCCCGGGGTTCGGGGCCTTACAGGAAGGTACTAGTAGAACCATGGAACTCGAGGAGGATCGAGAACCACAAGCCGATACACGTTTGGTTGATACTAGCACTCAACAAGAGGTTGTTGAGAATGATCAAATGGTTGATCAAGACACACAAAACGTTCGCAAATCCGGTAAGATTAGTCATCCACCCGAAAGATATGGTTTCTTCATGGATGGATGCTATGTGGTAGATTCAGATGAACCCACCATATACCGTGATGCAATGTCACAATCTGATTGTGACAAATGGCTAGAAGCCATGAACGTTGAGATGCAATCCTTGCATGACAACCAAGTATGGGAATTGGTTATACCACCTCTTAATTCCAAACCGGATGGATGTAAGTGGGTTTTCAAGAAGAAAACCGATATGCATGGTGTAAGACCCCGAACCCCGTGAGCCCCACAGTTGGTATTCACACAAAATACTTAATAAAATAATTAAACTTGAAAACGGTTACTTCCATTAAAACAAACATCTCAGAGTATAAATTCAGCGGAAAACATAAATAGTAAAGTTACCTAAAGCCCGGGAATTTTGCCCAAAACCAATTTTAAATAGAATTCATAAAACTATTTAAAATAAAATTGTTAAAAATACATTCTTCCATCCACGAATGCCCTTCACCGTCCAAGTAGCTTCGTGCACGTCAAAGCGATAAGGCATCTTCTTCCTAACCTGAAACTCACACTAACATGCACATAAAGTCAGCTTGAGCTAAGTGAGTTCAAGTTTTAAGTAAATAATATCAGTCATAACAATTATGATAGTCATAACAAAACTTTAAAAACAAAAGGAGTGTATCCATTAAGTCATCATTACTAAAGACTAAACATTCTCGTACATACATATACAAAATATATATATAAACATCATTTCAAGTACATCCCTATATATATAACAATATATATATATATAATATCCACGTATAACATCAGGGTCGAGCAAACGTACAACCCAAACACGTAACATCAATGCATGCAAACACAAAGTAGGCATACGCAACATCCGTAGTCGAAATGACTACAACATCGCCAAATATAGGTCAAACAATAATGTGTGTGTGTATATATATATATATATATATTACATCCCAAGGCCGACCATATACTAACAAGCCTATATAAAATCGTTTAAAACTTTTCAACAAGTAAGAAAAACAATAAGGTGTGCATGCTAGCCCAAAATTTAAAAGAGTAAAAAGGGCATCATGAACTCACCTGAAATCAACCAAATACCCGCAACGAGCTAGGAAATCTCTAAGTACACACTCACAAGTAAGGGCCTGCAAATTGTACACAACGCGTTACTAAACTAGACCGTAAGAACACACTTGCTTAACGGGCCGATCAGGCCCAACAACATGGCCCGAGGCCCAACAATACTCTTTACTTTACCTCAGCCCCTAAAACCTTTCAATTAACCAAATCCACCCTACGATCACGGTCGGGGCTAACCATGATACACAACTCACCCATCGGTATGCAAATCGAGTCGAATTACGCGCGTAATAACTCTTAAAACCAATTGCCAAACAAATCAGCCCCAAATGGACCAAATTCCCGTCTTAACCGTTTCATACCTCATAATTATGTCACCCGAGTTGATAGAGTTGACGGTTCCTTTTTACAACACTCACTTTAATGTTTAGGACGACAATTCGCGCATAACCGACTCGATTGACTAATCACCAACCTAATCTGCTCCCGAGTACCAAAAAAATAATTTTCCCACAGCCCTTAAACGCCCCTAGGGCTATGCCAAACTGATTCGGTTGGTCATTCAATCGATTAACGTATCAAACTCAACAATTGACGATTATACACCCGATAAACCCTAGTTTTCGAACTAAAATCGATTGACTGACCTAAACACCTCCAATGGCCACGAAATTTTAATATGATGTAAATGCCATACCTGGCAATCTTTCTACACCAGAAATTCTATTTTTTATCCACGGGAAGCGGGTCAATTGCACCTTGGCCGAAATCTGTCTAACGAAAAGAATCGGCAAAATTGAGCACTAAAACGTTTAGGGTGTGAACGAAAAAAGTGTTGGGGATTGTATTTCATACCTTGATTACTTTTAAATGCCTTGGAATCACTCAAAAAGTCGAAGCAAGGAAGGGGGGGGTGCTCTTCTGGCCGATCGCAGCTGTGCAGATAGGGTTAGGGTTAGTTTTTGTTTTATAATTGTAATAAAAGAAGTTACATCTAAG